>NC_086330.1:352017745-352617745 GCF_032445375.1 Bacillus rossius redtenbacheri
ACCATCATCTCTCTGAAAACAACCATGTTCCATCTATATCACAAAGTAAACAAGGGTTAGAGGAGATGGGACAAACAAGTGCTAGTCACTCATAGGGTAAGAACCATGTGTTCGATACCTATCTCAGTCAATGTAGCATCTATGTATTTCTCTTAGCTCATGTAGAAAAATATGTTCCAATGCATACGAATTTAAACTTATTCACGTACGACTAGTCAAAAGTACATAAATTCAAGCACGTTAACCTAAAAAAAATTCTCAAGGATAGAGGCAGAGACTTCTCGATCGAGACATGCCTACCATCACCTGCAAGATGAACATTGACCCCTCGCGCGGGAGTTGCAAGCTTGCAGAATGCTGCGACACTCATATGTTTTGCTCGAGACATGCATACATCACGCCGCTGGCCTTCCAACTCAGTACACGTAAAACTCCAGTGAAATCGTAATCAAGCTCATGTAAAGTACTTGACGGAACCACTTCAAAGTATACATCACTGAACCAGAGCAGAAAATCAGCCTACGAATGTATATCTTGCTACCTACAAAAATAAATGTGTAGCACATATACGAGAGGAGTCGATTCCTACATAGCATACTCCTTACACTGATAATTATAAGCGGCAAAATACTTCAAATCATGACCCCGGCTAGTATACATTTTTTTCGTGAACCCTAAATTCATGTTAGTAATCGGTACAAATGTGTGAGTAATTCGGACGAATAATCGCTTACCAAGTATCCAGAATCTTACTGTTACAGCCCAGCCAGTGCACCAGAGTACCCCGAAGTGTGGTCAATTGATAATCATTCTTTAATTTTTAATATCACCTCCGTAGTGTACACCGATATATGACAGGTTACGATTTAAGACCATAAATTTCCCACAAGTCTGTTAGTTTTATTTCGGGAAGTAATAAATTATTTCTCAAAAATAATAAATCAAGTTCTTAGTCAGATTTGCTCTAATGCTACGGTATTACCTGTACCAGCACTTTACCAAAACATCTCCCATAAAAATCTTAAGAATACAGATGGCATACTCAGACAAAAATAATTCTAGCAAAAAAAAAACAGTCTTCATCATTATTGGTAAAAAAAATAATACAAACAAACAAGACATAGCGCGCATTACAAATTCGACCAAAATTACGTGTCACATGTAGTTTATTGCATTAAGATAAACGATGTAGGTTAGGGAAAAATAAATAAAAAATTCTTTAATTCTATAATTTATTTAAAATTGTACATTTATACACAATAAAATCTGACATGGTATAAATATCGTATACATTTCTCAGTCCGTGCGACAGTCATTTTTATTAAAATAAATTATTATAGTTCGTATTAAGAATGACAAAATACAAATAATTCATACAGATCACGATACATCAGTTCAGGAGTGTAACACCTTAGAGGGCCTGAAATTATGCTAGAGACCTTCCTTTACAAATTTTATAATGTTTTTTCAAGTAAAATTTTCGTGTAACCTGTATACCGCACTCTCACACAGAAATTTTACACGATCAAGATTTCTTCTGCAGCCATGCTTTTCATGGATGCGTGTACTTCGTAGTCGTTCAAATCGTTTACCACAGTAGCAGCACTCATACAGATATTCATCGCAATTACCATCGCTTCCCCGATGTACAACTTGCAAATGAACTTTGCTTTTACAATGCCTAATCAAATTACTTTTGTTTGTGAAATGTACACCACACGGGTCACACGGAAATGACACACGATTAGCGTTTCTTCTACAGACATGATTTTCATGTCTTCTTGCATGTTGACGGTATTTAAAACTTTTGTCACAGTAACAGCACCGATGTTCGTTAGTCGTTCTTGAATCACCAGTCATTGAAGTTTCCATCGAGGACGAAACGAAGTTCGTAGAGTTTTCCTGTGTAGCCAGCACCACCGGCATTAAAGTCTCTCCTGCTGACGGTATCACGACTGTTGAAGTCTCCTCTTGTGATGACGTCGTCGTCGTTGCCGACGGGATCTGCACATTCTCCGCCATAGCTGACGTCAGGGTTCCGTAGTCGATGGTACAACATCCATCAAGTTCGTCGTTTTAGATGGTAATGATGCCATCAAGTTCACAAGAACAGGTAATTACGCGTCTTATGCACCAGAAGAATCAAACTAGGTGATCCTTACACCGTCGTCGTCGCCAGTAACAAACTGAGCGACCTGCTGTCTAGGACTCGCTTATATACATGCACCGGTTTGAATAATACGCTAGTCAAATCAAGAACCAATTACTATAATACTCGAGTCAATACATCATCCATTGTTATTACTAAAAAAAAAATTAGGAATTTCAAGGAATAAAAGTTTAATTATATATTGAAACAACTAATCTCTCATCCTACATACACGGTTTATTTAGACTTACTAGAAGGATTAAGAGTCTCTGAACAATGGAACTTTCAGAAACCAAACATAGTTTCAACTACTCAAATTTAAATTTTATTATGTACAGCTACACATAACCTCCAACTGACTCCAAATGTCTACAACACATTTCTAAAATAATTTATACGATACCGGGCTAGGTCCAAAGTCAATTATTTTTGTACCTCTCATCTACAGTTCAGAGGACCTTCAGTGTTGATATAGCTACAGCCAAGACATGTCCAGTACCATACATCTTCAAAGCCTTCAGAGTCGATCCTTGTTAAGCCTTATGACAAAAGTCTCCGAAACAAGAGACCTACTCTATAAGTTTACTATACACTTTTATGCTTTTATAGCACACATCGATAAATATCTTCGTAAATAACCCAAAATATTATCAGACCACTAGCATTCGATTTATGCACATACAGTAGGACACCAACATATCCATCAACACAAGTCCATTCTACATTAAGCTCCTCACTTATTTTCATCAGTCTACACTCAGCACACAAAAACTAAATGAAGTCAATTAACAACCTAGTATTTATATACATCCAGTCATTTAACAGCATACCGATGGCTAGTTAAATAAGATTGACAGTGAACATGTTAGCAAAGTTTAAATTTATATAGGACCAGGGACCCATTGAACCTTCAGAACCGAGCTACACATACTCAGTGCTGGATGCAAGTTAATTCTACACTCATTTTCCATCATCGAAACTCAATTCGTCACTCATTTTCCGTCATCGACACTCAATTCAACACTCATTTTCCGTCATCGACACTCAATTCAACACTCATTTTCCGTCATCGACACTCAATTCTACATACTCTTTCCTTCTTCAACACTCATTTTCCTTCATCTACATAAAATAAATGTAAACTTTCCACACCCACCCACACACACACACACACACACACACACACACACACACACACAACATAGATATATATTAAAATAGTCATCCGCAACTCAATTCTTTAAAGTAGCAAACACATGAACTTTATTAGGGCAGGAATAACGACACATTTTAATAACAATTTTTAAAATTATAATACAAAAGTATAAAATTTCATCAGTCAATACACATTACTAACTTATTATATATACCCTGAAATTCTAAGTTCATCAAGAATAGTCCACGTTTCTTTGATAACTGATACAATTTCGTCATCTTGCGAAACAAGTAAAAGTCGCAACCTGTTCGTTAACACGTTCGGGTCTTTCCACGATATATAATCAATTTCACTTGATGCCACCATCTTCTTCGAATGTTGCTGAACATATTCTGAAAATCGTAATAATGATTATGATAATTTGTATCAACATCATCGGTGATGTTCACATCTTTATCAAACACACTGACATCTTCATCTTGCATATCCCAGTATTTCGAATTTTTTGACATTGGAGTACCATCATTGGCATCAAGCTTACTTGCTAATTTTCCAAAAAAATTCCAAAGTCCGTAGAAGTCTACTATAAGACGACTTGTCACTTTTTCTGGAGATGTTACTTTCATTATCTTCTACCTTACTTATATCTTCAACACCAGTTAAGCTATTTCCTTCCTCAAAACCTGGAGATATTTTAACACAATCGCTTTTAAGACTAGGTAGATCAATTTCATTGTAAGACATACTGTCCCCGAGCATAGCGTCTCCATCTACGTACTTTATCTCCTGCACGAGCTTGGCTTTACAAGTTTTATCATGTCTTTTTAAATTATCTCTTCGTGTCAACCGTCTTCCACACTTGCCACAAATTAGTAATTGACGGTATGAGCTTTTAACACATTCGTTCTTTTCATGTCTACGAGCATTATAGATGTTATCAAATTATTTGCTACAGTATGTACAATGTCCTACAGATCGAGATAGATATTTGTGTATCGTACCTTCACTAATCTGTACGTACTCCATAATGGTTGAATAGCAACTAAAAGTATTTCTTAGGTACTTCGTATTTTTATGTATGATCATTTATCAATTATTTACGAAAAAAGATTTTTTTTTCTCTCATTTTGAAAAAAAAATCATGTTCCCACGCAGTTTTACTACCCACCTTCATATTTCCTCATATGTTATGTTGTAAAAGCAAACAAAGTTGGTTGTAGGTTATGGAATGCTCACTCACGATCTCTTGAAAAAGGTGTACCTCCCTAGATCTCAAGAGGAAGAACATTGACCTTATTTAAAAATTAGTGAATAATATCATGGTCTAGCAGGAATCACAAGATAATCTATTCTCATATTAGCAACCATCATGTATCAGTTGTCTGTATAAGCAGTCAATGTTTTGTGTGGGATGCAGGATGCTCCCTTACGATCGCAACAGAAGGGAGGCTTCGCTAGAACTCAAGGGGAAGGGAAATCTTCGTGTGTGATAGCGTTTCTCAGTTGTTTCATGACGTAGTGATCGTCTGATTAATGAACTTTGGTTTTTGTGTGATTTTCACCTGTTAAAATTATTTTTTAAGTGTTGATTTGATAATATGACTTCGGAAATTTATACGAAACTCTGAATAAAATTACCTGTCTTAGACACCAAGAACAATACAGTTTGTCCTTCATGTTAATGCTTATCAGCTGTCTCAAAGCATATTATTTGTCTGAGTAAGGTTATTATTTTTAAATCCACCTGATAAAAATATTGTAAGTGGTGATTTATTGACAGAATTTCACTTATTAAATCTAATTCTGAATAGAAATGACATGACTCATTAAGTAAAAAATTCTTCATGCAGAGATAGATTTTTCACAAATAATCAGGAGCACTCGGAGAAAACCATCAGATGTCTAGCCAGGAATAATCAGAAACACTTGGAGAAAACCATCAGATGTCTAGCCAGGAATAATCAGAAACACTTGGAGAAAACCATCAATATATTAACAAGAATAATCAGAAGCACTCGGAGAAAACCATAAGATGTCTAGTCAGGTATAATCAGGAGCACACGGAGAAAACCATCAATATATTAACAAGAATAATCAGAAGCACTCGGAGAAAATCACCATAATATTATCAATAATAATCGGAAGCACACGGAGAAAATCACCATAATATTGACAAGAATAATCGGAAGCACACGGAGAAAAACCACCACAAGTTTTCTTTGATATCATAAAAATACAGAAAAAAAATTTAATAAATAACAAAAAAATTAATAAAAAATTTTAAATGACAAAATAAAATACAAAAAATACATAAACAGATTCTGCTAGCTTGTGAACTTCTCATTGTTGAGCAAAGATATAGTTCTAGTACAAGCCAGAATTTTATGTATTTTTTGTATTTTATTTTGTCATTTAAAATTTTTTATTAATTTTTTTGTTATTTATGAAATTTTTTTTCTGTATTTTTATGATATCAAAGAAAACTTGTGGTGGTTTTCTCCGTGTGCTTCCGATTATTCTTGTCAATATTATGGTGATTTTCTCCGTGTGCTTCCGATTATTATTGATAATATTATGGTGATTTTCTCCGAGTGCTTCTGATTATTCTTGTTAATATATTGATGGTTTTCTCCGTGTGCTCCTGATTATACCTGACTAGACATCTTATGGTTTTCTCCGAGTGCTTCTGATTATTCTTGTTAATATATTGATGGTTTTCTCCAAGTGTTTCTGATTATTCCTGGCTAGACATCTGATGGTTTTCTCCAAGTGTTTCTGATTATTCCTGGCTAGACATCTGATGGTTTTCTCCGAGTGCTCCTGATTATTTGTGAAAAATCTATCTCTGCATGAAGAATTTTTTACTTAATGAGTCATGTCATTTCTATTCAGAATTAGATTTAATAAGTGAAATTCTGTCAATAAATCACCACTTACAATATTTTTATCAGGTGGATTTAAAAAATAATAACCTTACTCAGACAAATAATATGCTTTGAGACAGCTGATAAGCATTAACATGAAGGACAAACTGTATTGTTCTTGGTGTCTAAGACAGGTAATTTTATTCAGAGTTTCGTATAAATTTCCGAAGTCATATTATCAAATCAACACTTAAAAAATAATTTTAACAGGTGAAAATCACACAAAAACCAAAGTTCATTAATCAGACGATCACTACGTCATGAAACAACTGAGAAACGCTATCACACACGAAGATTTCCCTTCCCCTTGAGTTCTAGCGAAGCCTCCCTTCTGTTGCGATCGTAAGGGAGCATCCTGCATCCCACACAAAACATTGACTGCTTATACAGACAACTGATACATGATGGTTGCTAATATGAGAATAGATTATCTTGTGATTCCTGCTAGACCATGATATTATTCACTAATTTTTAAATAAGGTCAATGTTCTTCCTCTTGAGATCTAGGGAGGTACACCTTTTTCAAGAGATCGTGAGTGAGCATTCCATAACCTACAACCAACTTTGTTTGCTTTTACAACATAACATATGAGGAAATATGAAGGTGGGTAGTAAAACTGCGTGGAACATGATTTTTTTTTCAAAATGAGAGAAAAAAAAATCTTTTTTCGTAAATAATTGATAAATGATCATACATAAAAATACGAAGTACCTAAGAAATACTTTTAGTTGCTATTCAACCATTATGGAGTACGTACAGATTAGTGAAGGTACGATACACAAATATCTATCTCGATCTGTAGGACATTGTACATACTGTAGCAAATAATTTGATAACATCTATAATGCTCGTAGACATGAAAAGAACGAATGTGTTAAAAGCTCATACCGTCAATTACTAATTTGTGGCAAGTGTGGAAGACGGTTGACACGAAGAGATAATTTAAAAAGACATGATAAAACTTGTAAAGCCAAGCTCGTGCAGGAGATAAAGTACGTAGATGGAGACGCTATGCTCGGGGACAGTATGTCTTACAATGAAATTGATCTACCTAGTCTTAAAAGCGATTGTGTTAAAATATCTCCAGGTTTTGAGGAAGGAAATAGCTTAACTGGTGTTGAAGATATAAGTAAGGTAGAAGATAATGAAAGTAACATCTCCAGAAAAAGTGACAAGTCGTCTTATAGTAGACTTCTACGGACTTTGGAATTTTTTTTGGAAAATTAGCAAGTAAGCTTGATGCCAATGATGGTACTCCAATGTCAAAAAATTCGAAATACTGGGATATGCAAGATGAAGATGTCAGTGTGTTTGATAAAGATGTGAACATCACCGATGATGTTGATACAAATTATCATAATCATTATTACGATTTTCAGAATATGTTCAGCAAACATTCGAAGAAGATGGTGGCATCAAGTGAAATTGATTATATATCGTGGAAAGACCCGAACGTGTTAACGAACAGGTTGCGACTTTTACTTGTTTCGCAAGATGACGAAATTGTATCAGTTATCAAAGAAACGTGGACTATTCTTGATGAACTTAGAATTTCAGGGTATATATAATAAGTTAGTAATGTGTATTGACTGATGAAATTTTATACTTTTGTATTATAATTTTAAAAATTGTTATTAAAATGTGTCGTTATTCCTGCCCTAATAAAGTTCATGTGTTTGCTACTTTAAAGAATTGAGTTGCGGATGACTATTTTAATATATATCTATGTGTGTGTGTGTGTGTGTGTGTGTGTGTGTGTGTGTGTGTGTGTGGGTGGGTGTTGGAAAGTTTACATTTTATTTTATGTAGATGAAGGAAAATGAGTGTTGAAGAAGGAAAGAGTATGTAGAATTGAGTGTCGATGACGGAAAATGAGTGTTGAATTGAGTGTCGATGACGGAAAATGAGTGTTGAATTGAGTGTCGATGACGGAAAATGAGTGACGAATTGAGTTTCGATGATGGAAAATGAGTGTAGAATTAACTTGCATCCAGCACTGAGTATGTGTAGCTCGGTTCTGAAGGTTCAATGGGTCCCTGGTCCTATATAAATTTAAACTTTGCTAACATGTTCACTGTCAATCTTATTTAACTAGCCATCGGTATGCTGTTAAATGACTGGATGTATATAAATACTAGGTTGTTAATTGACTTCATTTAGTTTTTGTGTGCTGAGTGTAGACTGATGAAAATAAGTGAGGAGCTTAATGTAGAATGGACTTGTGTTGATGGATATGTTGGTGTCCTACTGTATGTGCATAAATCGAATGCTAGTGGTCTGATAATATTTTGGGTTATTTACGAAGATATTTATCGATGTGTGCTATATAAAGCATAAAAGTGTATAGTAAACTTATAGAGTAGGTCTCTTGTTTCGGAGACTTTTGTCATAAGGCTTAACAAGGATCGACTCTGAAGGCTTTGAAGATGTATGGTACTGGACATGTCTTGGCTGTAGCTATATCAACACTGAAGGTCCTCTGAACTGTAGATGAGAGGTACAAAAATAATTGACTTTGGACCTAGCCCGGTATCGTATAAATTATTTTAGAAATGTGTTGTAGACATTTGGAGTCAGTTGGAGGTTATGTGTAGCTGTACATAATAAAATTTAAATTTGAGTAGTTGAAACTATGTTTGGTTTCTGAAAGTTCCATTGTTCAGAGACTCTTAATCCTTCTAGTAAGTCTAAATAAACCGTGTATGTAGGATGAGAGATTAGTTGTTTCAATATATAATTTAAACTTTTATTCCTTGAAATTCCTAATTTTTTTTTTTAGTAATAACAATGGATGATGTATTGACTCGAGTATTATAGTAATTGGTTCTTGATTTGACTAGCGTATTATTCAAACCGGTGCATGTATATAAGCGAGTCCTAGACAGCAGGTCGCTCAGTTTGTTACTGGCGACGACGACGGTGTAAGGATCACCTAGTTTGATTCTTCTGGTGCATAAGACGCGTAATTACCTGTTCTTGTGAACTTGATGGCATCATTACCATCTAAAACGACGAACTTGATGGATGTTGTACCATCGACTACGGGAACCCTGACGTCAGCTATGGCGGAGAATGTGCAGATCCCGTCGGCAACGACGACGACGTCATCACAAGAGGAGACTTCAACAGTCGTGATACCGTCAGCAGGAGAGACTTTAATGCCGGTGGTGCTGGCTACACAGGAAAACTCTACGAACTTCGTTTCGTCCTCGATGGAAACTTCAATGACTGGTGATTCAAGAACGACTAACGAACATCGGTGCTGTTACTGTGACAAAAGTTTTAAATACCGTCAACATGCAAGAAGACATGAAAATCATGTCTGTAGAAGAAACGCTAATCGTGTGTCATTTCCGTGTGACCCGTGTGGTGTACATTTCACAAACAAAAGTAATTTGATTAGGCATTGTAAAAGCAAAGTTCATTTGCAAGTTGTACATCGGGGAAGCGATGGTAATTGCGATGAATATCTGTATGAGTGCTGCTACTGTGGTAAACGATTTGAACGACTACGAAGTACACGCATCCATGAAAAGCATGGCTGCAGAAGAAATCTTGATCGTGTAAAATTTCTGTGTGAGAAGTGCGGTATACAGGTTACACGAAAATTTTACTTGAAAAAACATTATAAAATTTGTAAAGGAAGGTCTCTAGCATAATTTCAGGCCCTCTAAGGTGTTACACTCCTGAACTGATGTATCGTGATCTGTATGAATTATTTGTATTTTGTCATTCTTAATACGAACTATAATAATTTATTTTAATAAAAATGACTGTCGCACGGACTGAGAAATGTATACGATATTTATACCATGTCAGATTTTATTGTGTATAAATGTACAATTTTAAATAAATTATAGAATTAAAGAATTTTTTATTTATTTTTCCCTAACCTACATCGTTTATCTTAATGCAATAAACTACATGTGACACGTAATTTTGGTCGAATTTGTAATGCGCGCTATGTCTTGTTTGTTTGTATTATTTTTTTTACCAATAATGATGAAGACTGTTTTTTTTTTTTGCTAGAATTATTTTTGTCTGAGTATGCCATCTGTATTCTTAAGATTTTAATGGGAGATGTTTTGGTAAAGTGCTGGTACAGGTAATACCGTAGCATTAGAGCAAATCTGACTAAGAACTTGATTTATTATTTTTGAGAAATAATTTATTACTTCCCGAAATAAAACTAACAGACTTGTGGGAAATTTATGGTCTTAAATCGTAACCTGTCATATATCGGTGTACACTACGGAGGTGATATTAAAAAATTAAAGAATGATTATCAATTGACCACACTTCGGGGTACTCTGGTGCACTGGCTGGGCTGTAACAGTAAGATTCTGGATACTTGGTAAGCGATTATTCGTCCGAATTACTCACACATTTGTACCGATTACTAACATGAATTTAGGGTTCACGAAAAAAATGTATACTAGCCGGGGTCATGATTTGAAGTATTTTGCCGCTTATAATTATCAGTGTAAGGAGTATGCTATGTAGGAATCGACTCCTCTCGTATATGTGCTACACATTTATTTTTGTAGGTAGCAAGATATACATTCGTAGGTTGATTTTCTGCTCTGGTTCAGTGATGTATACTTTGAAGTGGTTCCGTCAAGTACTTTACATGAGCTTGATTACGATTTCACTGGAGTTTTACGTGTACTGAGTTGGAAGGCCAGCGGCGTGATGTATGCATGTCTCGAGCAAAACATATGAGTGTCGCAGCATTCTGCAAGCTTGCAACTCCCGCGCGAGGGGTCAATGTTCATTTGCAGGTGATGGTAGGCATGTCTCGAT
Source organism: Bacillus rossius redtenbacheri (assembly GCF_032445375.1). Taxonomy (NCBI): domain Eukaryota; kingdom Metazoa; phylum Arthropoda; class Insecta; order Phasmatodea; family Bacillidae; genus Bacillus; species Bacillus rossius. The sequence continues at coordinate 352,028,779 of NC_086330.1, forward strand.
CGAGAAGTCTCTGCCTCTATCCTTGAGAATTTTTTTTTAGGTTAACGTGCTTGAATTTATGTACTTTTGACTAGTCGTACGTGAATAAGTTTAAATTCGTATGCATTGGAACATATTTTTCTACATGAGCTAAGAGAAATACATAGATGCTACATTGACTGAGATAGGTATCGAACACATGGTTCTTACCCTATGAGTGACTAGCACTTGTTTGTCCCATCTCCTCTAACCCTTGTTTACTTTGTGATATAGATGGAACATGGTTGTTTTCAGAGAGATGATGGTTAAAATGTCTTGGACAAAGTGTCCTTTGTAGAAATTACTATGTGTGGTAATTATTTTAGTTGAAAAGATAATTTAATAAAACATGTAAAACTAACGTGAAGGTTTTTTTATGTGTAAACAAATCATCGATAGGATGGATTTTTATGTAGAAATGGTTGTATACCACATCTCTTGAAGAACACTGCATGGTATATATAATGAAAGACTCTTGGGCTCAAGAAACTAAAATATAGGTGGAAAGGATGATGCGGTTCCTAAGATTAAATGAAAGGAACTTTGTTGATTTTTTTTCTATATACTAAGATGATTTAATTGGGTTTGGGATGATGGGATGAAGGATTAAATAATAAAACTGGACACATAGGCTTTTAAAGAAAAAGAGAATGGAGCTCACAAGATCATAGATTGCGGGTAAATCACTGACAACTGAAATGTGGAAACGATATCATAAAATGAGTGATATTGATGCAGCTCATGGCAATATTGATGACAGCTACGAAGATGATGTCTTTACGTCTGTGATAGTGACACGGACGCGGAGATTTTAAGACAAATAATATTATTAATATAGAAATGATGGAAGCCGTAGCACGACGATCGTGACGAGAAACAAATATTGAAGGATGCTGATGGTTTCGGGAAGACTGAAACTAATGGAAGTATCAACACCTTGAAAAGTGAAAATACACTCAAGCCTATATTTAGCAGATACTCCATACTTTGTAAAAATAATGGACTCCTAAAAAGGAAGCATGAAGGCGATGCAGACACTTCGACATCGACGATAACGAGTTCTTATACGGTAATCTGGGTGAAGACGATGCCTTCTACGGTGATTGCTACAGTGACTCTGAAGCTGTCGACGTGATCTAAGACTGTGATGCAGAACCTAAAGCTGACAAGACCGATGAACGTGGTGGTGTCCTGAGACCGAAGCGATGGAAACGTCGTGATGTAATAAATAAATCTGATCAAGCTTGAGATGATCACTGGCTCGATGATGAAAGTAACCCTGAGGTTGGTGTTAAAACGGAGGACAGCAGAGATCATAATATTTATAATAAACGTGCAAGGAAGATGGTGGCAGAAGAGATTGATTCCACATCATGGAAAGATCCAAACATATTGGTTGACCGGCTAAAACTGATGGTGGCATCTGTTCGTAGAGGACACTACTCGCATATCGTGGAAGTATCGACCATACTTAAAGAGCTTCGGAACGCTGGCTACTTACAATAATCATTTGATTAACTGTCATGTGTGTACTAATGAAAAATAAAATGAATTATTTATATTTTAAAAAAGTATGATTTATTTCTTGTATCCTGATTTCCAAATAAGTCTGTGTTTCCGCTACTGTATGTGTGATCGTTCCGTTTCCTGTGTGTACTGTGTGTACGTTCCGATTTCCTGTGTGTACATTTCGTTTTCCTGTTTGTTCATTTCGTTTTCCTGTGTGTACATTTCGTTTTCATGTGTGTACATTTCGTTTTCCTGTTTGTACATTTCGTTTTCCTGTTTGTACATTTCGTTTTCCTGTTTGTACATTTCGTTTTCCTGTTTGTACATTTCGTTTTCCTGTTTGTACATTTCGTTTTCCTATTTGTACATTTCGTTTTCCTGTTTGTACATTTCGTTTTCCTGTGTGTACATTTCGTTTTCCTGTTTGTACATATCGTTTTCCTGTTTGTACATTTCGTTTTCCTGTTTGTACATTTCGTTTTCCTGTTTGTACATTTCGTTTTCCTGTTTGTACATTTCGTTTTCCTGTGTGTACATTTCGTTTTCCTGTTTGTACATTTCGTTTTCCTGTTTGTACTGTGTGTACGTACCGATTTCCTGTGTGTACATTTCGTTTTCCTGTGTGTACTTTTCGTTTTCCTGTGTGTAAATTCCATTTTCCTGTGTGTCGGTGTGTTCATTCCGTTTCCTGTTTGTGCTGTGTGTACATTCCGTTTTTTTTTTCTGTTTTTTTCTTCTATGGTTGAATGTGTTTCCTTTGTTTAATGTACGTAGTAAAATTTTTTAATTGCTGTATATTGTTTGTATGTCCGGAGCGGTGTCTTCGGCGCAGCGCTCTCTGCCGCGTCCAACGGAGGAATGATGGTAGATTTCCTCCTCCATGCGGCCCTGGTGGAGGCGGGGCTAGCGCTTCCGCCGGTGAGCGGACATGCACGATTGCAAATTTTTCCCTCCTCCCCTGCTCCACTCCCACCTCGTGCTGGTACCTCGTCACGGTCGAGCGATCTCTCGCCGCCTCTGTGCTGGCTTTTTGAAAAAATTATTCAGTATCTAATATGAAAGATTTTTCATTAAACTTGAAATATTGAATTTTTTTATAAATGTAGAAAATTTTTATTTTAAATATCACTTTTTATACATGTAACGCATTATTATTTTAACTATCAACTTTTTTATAAATGTAACACATTAGTGTTATTTCAAGTATCAGCTTTTTTTTATAAATGTAAATAACTTTTAAATTGTAAATTTTTTCCCTGCTACTTTTTTTTATAACTAATAGTATTTAAAGTGAAACAAGAATATTTAATATATTTTTTTAAACTTTAATTTAGTATAGTGATTGCGGATTAATATAACATACACACATAAATTGGATTTTTTTTATTTCCAACAATTCCCCGTCCGGTACCAGACGATTACAGAGGACGCATTACAATGATGAAGTGTAGTTCATTACATATAGTTCTGATTGTATATTTTCTTTATAGTCTTACACACCACATATAAATTTTTATGGGTGATAAAAAATATAACACGTAATTTTGAGTCACTGATGATTATGGTTATTTAGTTCACACTTGATTCAAATAAAATGTTTTGATATAGCTACGGAACAATAACTGACGCAACAGGAGTGACAAAACTTGAACACTGTAAATATTTCACGCTATACTTGTCGTCACGCAGATCATTGTTCTTCTGTGGACTCTGGTATGGAGCGATGACTATCAGTACACTTCGACACGGGATGATGATGAGGTAGCGATGACGACGGTGTAGACATTGTAGAACTTGACATTCGGCGTGATGCAATTGACGATAGTGGCGTTAATGGTCTCGACGGTGTGGGAGATGACAAAGATGGAGATCCGTCACGAGATGTACCAGGCTCTCGGGCAGCACCAGCAATGGTTGTGTGGGACAATGACGCCTCACGTGATGGTCCATGGTTCACGAACTGACGAGAGCCCGCCTCTCCAAACACTTGACGGGCAGACTCCACTGGTGAGAGGACACGATCGGGGGATCGACCCCGTGGCTCGTCTCGCGACCAGCGACGTCCCTGTCGTCTGCAGCACTCGATGTCATACCAGTTGTGAAGGTATGTTTCCTCATCCTCTGCTTCACTTGGTATGTCCTCTAAGGGTATGGTCCTAATACACCACAAGCTGTTGAAATCAATGACATGGCGCGAAGACATAATAACCGCACGAGCCCTTCAAATTTCTTCTTAGCTTACAAATTTAACTGAAGGGTGTGAAGCGGTAGAGTCTACACAGTAGAAAGCTGCAGGATGTGTACCAATGATGGTTAACGTAGGTGGTGTTGTGAATAAACCCGTCACACTGTTCCTTCCAACTAATTACTGCCTCCGGATCGGTGTTGCGCCGCAACTCGCACCTTACTGAGGAGTAGTCTGGTTCCGAGCTTATAGTTTCAGTCGCTGATGCAGCCTTAAGTGCTTCGAATGTTGTAGGGAATGTACTGTCAGGTCTTAGATATTGGACGACACAATCTATCTTGTTGCAGGATGTCTCGATGATGTCCGGAGCCTCCTCGTCACAATCACTGGTCCAGTGATGACCGAAGTTGCAGACCTCTAGTTGGAAGTATCCATCCTTGGTGATGTAGTTCACACGGCGGAATCCCGGCGTTACTTCCGCGTACTTTGCAGACAGATCGAACGGCATTTGCTTGAATTTGTAGCAGTAGCTCTATACCCACTCGACTATTTGTTGACTGCTGTGTCTAGGATGTTGACCTCAATTTATACCGATAGGACACCACTTATTACGTGAAAAAAAACAAAAATCCGTCTCCTCGACACGATGTAAGTACTCGGCGTCGACGGACGTCTCCGCGGCAAGAAGTAAGTACTCGACGTCGACGGAGGAGGAACTGCAGGTAACTGAAGGCCGGGTCCGACAACAGGTGTATTTATACTCTAGACAAAATAGGGGAGGAGGAGGGTAGGGGAGGGAGAGAGATGGAGGGAGGGGTGGGAGAACAGCAGCAGTAGTGTTGGTGGGAGGTTTTTTTACGATAAAAAAAATTTTGGGTGGGGGGGGGGTGTTTGGATGGAGGGGGGGGGGGTGTAAGTTCGTATATGCGTTGGTACTAGTGGTGGGGGTCAGTCTGCCTGCAGTCACCTAGGGGGAAGGAACGGTCGCCATTTTTATTTTTTTTGACCTCACCGGGTTCGAACCGAGGACTCCGAACTCCGTGTCGTAAAAGTATATTTTTATAAGTATTTTATTAAAATTTTATTATTTGAATTTTTTTATATTTTTTAAAAAAAATTTCATTAAAATCGGATAATAAATAAAAAAGTTAAAGATGGCGGCCGTAACGTAAATTGCAACGGTGACGTCATCATCCAATATGGCTACCATGGCATCCTAATTTTCAAGGTCATGACCTTGGCGGCTTAAAGCGGCTAGCTCTAAGGATGCTTAAGCCACTTTCAGGAGTTTTCGTTTTTTCTAGGGCCAAGCGACTTTTGAGGATTTTCGAAATCCTAATTTTTGAATTGTGGAATTATTTGAGATTTTTTGGCGGAATTTTTTTCCACATAAATGGAAATTTTGAAGATTTTTGAGGAATTTTGGGTAAATTTTGCCCAATTTTGGAGAATTTTGACACATTTTGAGGATCAAATTCAAGGTCAAGGTCAAAGGTCAAGGTCACAACCATCCAAGATGGCCGCCGTGACGTCACAATCCAAGATGGCGGAAAACACCACAGACACCACACCCTGGACCCTGTGCCAGCTCCGTCATTTACATACTACTGATTATAAATAATGTGGCGTTTGTGAACTGTTGTCAATTCCCATTTGTAACAACATGGGAGGAGGATTTTCTCACGTGACTGTAGTTTCACACACTTCGCACGCATCTTCTTATTCGACAGTCATCTGTCTAAACTGAGGTCGTCATCTTGACCTTAGTACACGCAGACAAAAATATGTTTGGTAAAGGTAGGATTCTGCATCATTATTACGAGTGTTATGCCATTATTTTTCATCAGGGACAATTTCTTTGAATGTTACAGCACGTAACAAATGCACGGCGAGTAGGCGGTAGGCGTGAGTGTTGTCGGTTTTCCCGTCTGCGGGGCGTGTCGTGGTATTGTACTCTCTAATGGTGACGACAAGCCACGGGACGCTCTCCACAACCAGAGCGTCATTTTACGGGCTCCCCAGATGCGAGGCTATGCCCATTACCGACGGGTGCCTGCGACTTGACTGGTTCATTCGTGTGGCCAGTGATTGTAGCCTCGTGCACAGGAGCTTGGGAATTGACGGAACTGTTATCATGAGCGACGAGCTGCGGTCGAACTCCCGCCTGTGGCTTGTCGTTAGTGTTTGAGAACAACACCACGATGAGGCTCACAGGCGCGAGAACCCGTCATCGCTATCGCCGAGCCGCAGTCGTCAACATGGCGGATCCACTTGTTCCAGCACAAACATGTAGGTGTATATATCCCAATTCGTAAACATTGGGGGCGCACCAGCCGCATTGGTGTGCCAAATGAAAATTTTTAGTAGCAAAACTATTCTTGAATACAAATTATAAACTTAAATTGTCATAGAAAGCAGTAATCACAACTTTGAAAATACGTTAAAAATTTGACCTGTTACAATGATTATTCCAAATCTCTCATTAATATTTGTTGTGTTTTGATAGCGCAATTGACATAGCGTGTCCTTCCGAGTCTTATGGTGTTAATTTTGATTGGGTTCAAATCTCGTCGCAGGAAAAAAACTGTTTTATATAAATGAATATTACAGTAAACAAATTGCAATGTAACCAAAAATTACATTTTTTTTGTGTATTTAATTTAATTCATTTATGTTCGGTGATGTATAGAGCTTCATAAAGATAAAGCTTATTAAAACAATTTTTTTAAACATAAAACCTATCTTTTTGACTTAGCAAGAAAGTTAATTATGCAACCAAAGTCAAAGTGAGAAAACGTATTTTTTATTTTTAATATTTTTTTCCCCCCTTGGTAACTTTATGTATAGCTGCTGTATATCTGGATATAAATTGCCGTAAATGTAACTAAATACTGAAAATACACAAAAAATGTAAGCCATTGATTATAAAAGATTGTTACAGCGGAATTTATTTTTTATAATTTTCTTCTGTACGTCACTTGCAATAAATAATGCAACTTCAGTGTCATCAATCGATTGAAAATAAATTCTTTTCAGCTTTGGACTAAATGAAATGAAATTTTCCTTCTTGATGGGCTAATATATAAATGTATTAATATAATATTATTTTAATAAGTATTCAAGAGTATTTGTGTTTAGTTTAACGTAGGAAACTTGTGAAGTATATACCTTGTTGTAAAATAACAAACATTTAATTCATAGTGATAGTCCACGTCCACAGTAATAAATGTGTTCATATTAATAGTTTATTTAATGCAGTTTTTTGGACATAAGCCATTGCAGTTATGTATGCACTGTTTTTCATGGAAAAAATTTCGAAAATCAAACAAATATAAATACGAAGTTAAAAAACTCACAGAAAACAAGACTGAATCAGCTGATGTCGGACAATCTGAACCAACGATGAAACTAAACAAGTATTATGGACAACACAACGACGACAAAAAGGACAATACATTTTCAACATAATCATATCATACAGCGCAATAATTCCGTTGCAGGAACTTAGTCATGGCAAAAATAATATAACAACCCATACGAACACAGTGGACTAACAGAAGATTAAATACAGGGAGACAACAAACCAGGACAACTCAGCAAATATATAAACACAACGATGAAGATAAACAAGTACTATGGACAACACAACAACGATAGCACTGACGAACACGGAAGATTTCCAGTGACGACAGTAGCGACTTTTCCGGGAGCTAACATCTGTTCCAGTCATCAGGCACAGACAGACTTACTGTTTCCAAAAGTTGTCCCTAACAAGTAAGTAAAAGTTTCAGTTGTGTGTTGCAGTTTATAACTAACAATATTTGAAAACATAAACACTCATAACTAAAAAAATTTGACATATCTTAATTAACTTAATGGACCTGTAACAGTTATTATTGTTTAGTTTGCAGCATACATTTTTTTAAATATAATTCTTGTTCACTTGCGTGGTCGTTTTAATTAATTAGAAGACGAACTGGACCTCAACATCATTCTTGGAGAATTGTGAGTAAACACGTGAATGTAATCTACCTCAAAATTGAGGGTGCAGATAATTATCAGTTAACAAGTGTAGGCTACATGTTTTTAAGCTACAATTAAATGTTAAAAAACCCAGTTGTAGCCCTACAAGTTAATCATTTAAAACTTGTGAAACTTCACTTTACAACAATAATACTTTTTGTGAAACACTTGTGTAATGGTATTTTCACAAACTTGTACATTTTTACTCGTTAGTTACAAACTTGTAAACCGGTATTGATCTCGAACCACGGCGATTCGGATTTTCGTTTACGGCGGAGTCCGACCCGGGTTTTCTAAGCGCGTGGGAAACTTTAAAGACGTTAAGTGTGCCGTTTACTCCCTGCAACAGCTTTACAAACTGTGAACATTCCGTTATTGCGGCTGGGAAACCTTGCCGAAATACATTTCGTCCCCGTTCGTTACTTAAAATAAATTCTCGCGAGAAAATTTCATTTCATGGCGCATGCGCTGAGCTGAGCATTTTTTAAATTACTTTCTGGCAGTCATTGGAGTTCACAACTGCAAAAATTTCAATTTAATCACATCCTGTATTTGCACCTGGCTCAGCCGACCACATATTAAAATTGTAAGTTTGATATTTTAATGGAGTAAATTGGGTTATTGCGACTAAGAGAGCGTGGACGTGATCTTGATTATCAAAATAATTGTATATATATATCGTAATTATATATAATTATATGTATCGTTTTGGTTGTAAATAGCTGGCAGGTTTTAACGTCACAATGGTTTCAGTTTATTTCAGCCAATTTTTACTTTATCAGAATTTATTGTGTCATGTCCTCTTAATCTTTTTCGTTAATTCTACGTAGTTTTACATGTATGTTAATTGTGAGATGTGGTGTGTATGTGTTTATTTTTTAAACTTATAAATTGTGAATTTATTCTTATGGACGTATAATCTGGCAGAGAGGTGTCTCGTAATTTGGCGCCATCCATCTCGCTGTTTTGTCACTTCTTTCGTTGCACGTCGTTCATGTTTCGAGACTCCGGGAAGTTGCAGGCTAATGGTACGTCTATTGATTGATGATCGTGTAACATGTCAAGCAGCGAGTCTATTTAGGCAAACTTCAAAATTAACAACGGGAAATTGGCAAAAGTGCAATAAATAAGGCGTTTTATTTGTACCATGTTCTTGCAAGCAACTGTGAAGTTTTTTCAGCAGAGATACGATAATTTCATCTAGTCAAAGGTCAAAATCATTTGTGTTTCACCAATAACCTTGTTACGATTTTATCAGCTTAGCCTATCGATTTAAAAAATATACATATAAACTTTTTTTTTATGGGGATGAAGATGCAACACAAATAAATCTCAAAACATGATTTTTTTAAAAAAACGGAAAGCTGATTTCGGATAAACCTATCATTGTCATAGTTGTTACGTCAGGATTTTTGTGAATGTATCATGGCAATTTTTTTCGTCCCAAGGTAACCATCTCGGCTTACCCTCTTCGTAGCATTACCTGCCCTTATTTTTCCCCACAACATTTTTGCAGTTATTTTACTACCGTGAACCGGTAGCAAAAATTCGCGGACAGTTGTTCGCCCGGCGACAGAACGGAGGGTGGATTATCCAGTCTGCTCGCGGGCTTAAGAGGTTTGATGCGTTTCCCGCCGCTTCGCCAGCCACATTGCAGCATTTGCCCATTCTCCTCCTCCTCCTCCTCCTCCTCATCATCATCATCATCATCATCATCATCATCATCATCATCATCGTCGTCGTCGTATCCTGTTTTGCGTCGCGCGCGTCATTAATGGAAACTCGGGTGGATGGGTTAGGACAGAAACTGGAGTCGCAATGTCACGACGGACACGACACCACAGGCTTGGAGTTTTGTTAAAGTTCTGTTGTCTGAATTGCTGTGTTTGCATTCACTAAAAAGAAGTTCATTTCAAGGTAGATCTGGACCAAGCTATTGGAAAATTCTAGGGGGGAAAATGTGTAAGTATGTACCCTTTAAACATTGTCTATGGAAAAAAAACATATTTTCAAGATTGTTAAAATTATACGGATATAAATATTAACTAGTAAACATATCTCGTTGATACTGCACAAAAATATAAACACGGCAATGAGTGAATGTATTTAGGCTATTTAACATTCTAAATTCAGCTTCTGATTTAAAAATTTAGCAGGGCCCCTAATGGAAATGTCTGGGCACGCCTATGGCCCCAACGTCACACAAGAAGTAGATTATATTTCTAATTTTCGTCGTAACGTGCCGCACGACGGTAACAAAACTAAATTTCAAAAATATTTACATACTTGGTAAATCTTTAGGCTGAAAAACTATTTTTTTTATGTATTGGTGCACTTACAGATTTTTTAATTTGTTAACTGTTTATGTAAAAGGATATCATCCTGTTTATGGTCAACGTTATTATTCTACTTTATGTCAAGATATAACTATTGTTTGCGCAGCTAACACCAGAATTAATTTTTCTGTCCCTTATTAACATATCTATAGCTTGCTTCATTGTATCTAAAATAAACTTCATCTCACTTCGTGCCAGAGACGACTATGTTATGTTCACTTCAACTGTCAACAGGAAATAAAAGCTTTCTATAGGGCCTACGCTGTTTTTAGAGCATTCTGTACTGCATTTTTATGGACGCATTTGACATGGGAAGATCTGCCGACATCCGGTATTAAAGTTCGTCGTGTTTATATGGTCGTGGATATTGTGACCATACGATATTAACGCTGTCGTGCTGGAACGATGTACAGCGTCTTATTGGATTTGTCGTGTCTTGTCGTGTTCGTCGTGGCATTGTGACTCCAGTTTTAAACGATACGTCGACGTCGTCGTCGTCGTTCGGGACGAAGTACGTGAAGCCACGATGATGGAGCAGCGATTGAATGCGTAGGCCAGGGGAAACGGGTGTGCCCAGAGAGACAACCCCACATGGCAACGTCCGTCAAGTTTACCACATGCTTATAAATCCTGGTCGGACTTCGCCGCAAATGAAAAATTCGTATCGGCGTGTCGTGAAGCGAGTGACCTGATTTCTCACACGAGACCTTGGCTTTTTTTTTTTTTACCTTAAGAGTCAGTTTTCATCAAGTGAGGCCGTATTTTGTTAAATACAATTTAATAACTATTTTAAAAGCCTAAATTATTTTTTGCACGGATCAAAGATGGAACCAAGAACCCAGATCAATCAATTTTATAACAAATTTTAATTAATAGTATGTATCTTTTGTCCAACCAAAAATTTACAGATTTTGTACATGTAAAAGGTATAAACTACAAGGTACAAATAGCTATGGTAGGTATATTAATTTTTGGATTGTATAAATTATTTAAGTTTTTTGCCACTATTAGCTCGCTTTGGGCAATGTCTGTTCGGGTGGAATTTTGTATTTAAAATTTAACTAACTTCCTGATCAGTTATAAACTTGAAATTTTAAACATAGCTTAGGATTGGATGAATGCAAGGAAATGAAGAGAAAGAGAAAGAAAACTTGAAAACCGCGAATACAAATCAAAACGAAAAACATAACCTAAATCATTAATGAAAACATCAAATAAATAATCAGTAAACTTGACAGCCCTTGGCAACAGCTGCCCGCTAATTCAAACGAGCAGTCCATAGATGTTTTCAAAGAAAACATGCGGTGTTAGCATGAAAGAGACAGCATGCTGTGACGTAATTGAAGTCACATTTTTATCTCACCATTGCCGTATTGTTTCGTCCAAAGATTTTCCGTTCCACCCAAAACATTGCGCAAATGGGTTTTATAACGTCCGATGATAGTTGTAAGTATTAATTAGAAACTCCGTTGTAAAAACAATCACTATCATTAAAAAATGTCTTTTAGAACTGTTAACAAAACTAAAAACACTACACTTCAGACCAATGTTCGGTACACATTTTATAATCGATTTGAAAGTCAATTATCGATAAGTTAGAGACTTGAATATCGCTTACTTCTTGTTGACAGACAAACAAACATAAGAAAGCGATTTTTTGTTCGTTTGCAACATGCTATTGAATAATTCAGTGTATAAATAAATGACACGTATGTATAATTTTTTTTTGCATAGAAAATTAATTATCGTATTCAAAAATGAGGGTAAACCAGATTTTTCTTTGATTTCTGTCTTAATTATTTTTAGATAACACAATTATTGTAGGATTAAATAATAGTTCGAAGATCTATTTCCTGCAGAATTATGTATATATGTAACAAAACATATTATTATAAGTGGAAGTAAACTTAAAATTTTTCGCATGGCTTTGTCACTATCTCATAAAGGTTTTTTAAAAACTGATTGCAAAATTTCACACACAGAAGACTAAAAAGGATAAAATATAAACTAATAAAAATTCAATACAACACGTTTTTAAAACGAACTTAAAAGTATAAAATAATTTATCCAAGTCCCGTAAATATTTAAAAAAAATTATTTCTTAAAATTGTACAAATTCTCCCAAAACTTTGTAATTGGGTTTTTTGAATAGCCACGATAATACTGATAATATTTAAAACGAAAATTGTGGGGCACATGTAATACATGTTAGAAGTACAATTTTTAATCATGTAGATAATCTTTATTTTACATTTTTTCATGTGAATGAATCCATATCGTTCGCAATTCAATTAAATTTTGAGTCTAACTATTAATACATTAATTTTAAACATTTAGAGAGTATTTGTTGATAAGAAAACTCATAAATCAGTCCATATCATTTGCAATGCAATAAAATTGTTAGTCGAACTCTTAATACATAAGTCGATTACTATGCCTTAGGTAGTTGAGAAACAAATAATTAATATATTAATAGTTTGACTAACAATGTTACTGTACTGCAAATTATATAGACTGATTTATTAGTTTTATAATTAATACATATTCTCTTAAAGTTTAAAATTTATGCATTAATAGTTCGAATGAAAAATTTGTTAAATTGTTGGTCGAAAAATTAATACCTACATCAATTATTTGTTGCATGCGCCCCACGTTTTTCACTTTAAATATTACTAGTGGGTATTATCACAGGTTTTGAAAATCCACAATCCTACATTTTCGGTAACGTTTTGTACGATTTTGAAAATACGAATAGGGTTTTAAATATTTATGAGACTAAGAGAACTTATTTTAAACCTTTAAGTTAATTTAAAAAAAAAGGGTTGTCTGTAAAGTCGGTTTACGGACGATAATTTTACGTGATAATGTCATAAGAAAATATTGATGAAAAAATCGCATACTTTTTAATTTTCAAATATTATTTACAGTTTTTGCAAATTTAATTTAAATAATTGGTTTAAATATAATCAGGAACAATTAGTTAATAAGCCCGCCTTAACCTGTTTGATATTATAGAAGATTTTCTCGCACGGTGGTTGGCCGGTTCTTGCACGCTCGGATCAGGCGGAACGTGACAATTTTTCGTGCGTGCAACCGGCATTCATCGACTTATAAGACGTTATCACGTCAAAAAACGTGGTATATTAAATTTTTTTTATTAGAAATTATTAAAATCGAGATTTTGAGTTTATTGAACAATTTTGAAGCAATTTCAATAATATCGTCAAAACAGACGACATAATTGCGGCTGGTATTTTTTTTTTGCAAACTTGTAATTGACACTAGTGCAATCAAGTGTATAACAGTTTAAGTATGATGTAAATCGACAGTAGCATACTCTAGCAGATTAAAAGTGAATTCAATATGACCACCGTGACGTCATAGTGGCAGGGATAGGAATGTGTATGTATACCTTGGTATAGTTGTGGAGGAATCAATATGCTAGTGAAGAATGGATATCTCGTAATTTATTTTATATCATATTAGTGCTCCGCAGCGTATTGAACCGAACCGTGATGTAATTGCAATTTTTTTATTATTTTAGTAATTTTCTGAATAATTTCTTATTATATTTTTTAAGAAATTTTTATTTTACAATTTTTTTTTAAATTTAGATACCAGTACTATAAACACGTGTTTCAACCATTTCTAAATATTTTTTTACTAATTATTGAGCTTTTTAAATCCATGGTGGCATAAGCCAAATGTAATGCGTTTTTTTTAAATTTTCTGTAATTAAAAATTCGGCAATTACAAAAATATTAGTATCCAATATGACGGTCGTCTAGACGTCAGTAGCTACAACATGGTGACCAAGGGAAAAGTTTAATGTCAAGCTTATCCAATACGGCAGCCGACACACCAGCTTGAAGCCGGTTTTCGGACATACTACTATTCCAATCACTCATAGGCACGGTAAAAATCAGAAGAAAAAAATTGTTACAGTGCAGGTTGAGTGTTTCGAAACACATTTGGTCAATCAGTTAGTAAAGACTATTTTCGTCGCCACCCCGTTGCTGATCACATTCCCAGACACCTGGACAAATTATAAACTCTTTTCACGTCACCACATATAATCATACAGTGGAATGTGTATTCTAAGTTGATACCACAGTCAGCACATTGCTTGCTTCAGTAGCTCTACCTTGCTCGTTTGTAACATGGGATGTTTCTGGATGCCTGTGTATTTCTGCCTTCCACACCTTCTCGTCCATTAGCTAATGCGCCCTATTTTTTAAAGTGCGAATTAATTCAATGGGTGGGCCGGGGGTTAACGCATTCTTTCGCTTCTAATGTTGCCTTTCTACCCCTTGCGTTTAAATAAGTGTTAGTGTGCGTTAGGCCTATATTAAAACATGAAAGAAATACGTACTTAAACCAGAAACTTCATTTAAATGTATACGTTGTTGAAACTTTTGACGTGACGTCTAATAAATCGATGAACGCCGGCTGCACGCACGAAAAAGTGTCCCACTACGGATGTCCCACTACGGATGTTCCTGTTTGCTCATTGTACGCATGCGTGGCATCTCTCTTCCACTAGATTGGAACGACCATCGATTTGACTTTTCGATCATATTTTCGTCGTTTCAATTATTAATATTATTTAATTTAACGATCGTCCACCAAATTTCAGCACAATCGGTACGGTTATTTAAAAGTAATGTTGAATATTCAAATACGTTTTGAACCAACAATGGTGTTTTACAGTTACACATAATAATTCAAATTACAACCGGGATCTTTTGCACAATGTTTTAAAAAATATTGTAACACCTTATAAATACGTTTGGTGTATTTGGGATGCGTATTTGTTATAAAATCGAGTTATTAAAACGAAATAATATTACTCCCCTACCGTGAACAAAATTTTTATATATAAAACATCTGAAACTATAAACTATCAAATGTGGCTTCGTGGCTGAGCGGTCAGCCGCGCTAATTTCTAATCGTAAGGTTGACGGTTCGAATCCCGGCAGGTGCGAATTTTTTTTTGAACTTGTAAAAAAACTTTATAGATGTTGTATCAATTTATTGCAAAACTTATACTGCTTAATTTTTACATTTTACTTTTTGTAACTTGTTCATAATTCGAATTTTAACCCCTTCCTAGTAATGTTTAGGTCGGAAAAAGGTTTTCATCTTTGAGATTAAAGGTTGGTATCACACGCCAAGTTTAATGGTCATTTTTTCTTCATTCCTAAAGGCTTATTTTTAAAATTTCAACTCGTTACCTCCCTTGCATTTGTTGATTTGTCACAAATATTTTCAACATATATTCACTTATTGTAATATCATGGATGTAAAAAGTTACGCAAGTGATGATAATTGCCAAGACTTGCGCGCCTGTTTACATCCATCCTATTACTAGGGGCACGCACATTTCGCGAAAAGATTTCGAGACTAGCTGTAAGTTAAAATACTGTAGCATCGTCTATGTTTCGTGATTGGGTGAGTTTCTACCAGTTACATATCGATTGTAACAACACCAACCACAGTAATTCAGCGCGGAAGCAAACGCGTCCTGAATGGCTCGGTCAAATAAGGCAACAACTTCTCTCACAAACGGACGCCATTCACAAGTGAAAAAAAAACACAGGGGTGGGTATACCTTGCTGCAGTCTAATAGGCGTTAAGATCTTTTCGCGAAAAATGCCTGCCCTACCTATTACTGTAAGTGAATTTCTGTTGTAAATATTTGTAATAGAACAACAGGAAATGCAAATAAGGTATCGAGTTAAAATTGTAGAACTAGCCCCCCTTTTAAAAAAAATATATATACTAGATAATGCCCGGCATGCGTTGCAATGCCTCAATCAATTTTTTTTGTAATTTTTTTAACGTATTCTAAGCATCTCTCTTTATCTCTCTATGTATATCTCTATAACTCTCTCTATCTTTCTATTTATATCTCTATCTCTCTATATATCTTTCTAGCGGACCCGACAGACATTGTCCTGCCCAAATGTACTTTTTGTGAGATATGGATATGGCGGTAAGTATTTCTACACTGGACATTTTGTATCTTCTCATTATACATACCCCTCCTCTTGGGCACGCCACTGCCGTTACCAAAAACCTTTCCCATGGTTATGCAGAAGGCAACAACAATGCAAATCCTGTTGCCATGGAGGCTAATTATCAACAATGCTTAGTTTTTTTGCTTTTAAAGCGTGTATTTTTAGTTTTTCTTAACTCAGAATCGAAATAAAATATCCAATTGTGAATCTAAACCATCCTCGAATCCCCGTGAACTCACACACAAAATTTCATCAAAATCGCGTACAAACAGACAGACAGAAAAAGTACTGTTTTATTATAGTAAGATAGATAGATTATTCTTACATGTTCGCATCCATGCAGTATATGAAAAATCAGCATGCATAGCCCCACACCTATAACTATACGTATCTGCTGCCCACGACTTTTTCCGCATGGAATTTTGTATTATCTTGCACCATTTAGAAATTTAAACATTATAACATAACAGTTGATACAGTTGTAGTAGTTTTCTTATGTTCACAAATGATAATTTTTCTCACCTCTATTTCAGTCTTTGCAATAAAAATATGTTACTACCTAAATTTTGAGTAAATATGTTTCTACTTTCAAATGTAATGACGGGAAGACACTTCATAAATGTCTTTGTAAACCACATTTACTGTTTTTTCCGTCTCGAGCTAGAATGTAAAGATTGTCTGCATTACTGACCCGCGAGCAAGCTACATACATTTCAGAGAGAGAGAGAGAGAGTGAGAGAAAGACACCTATTGAATGTCTATCTAACTAATTTTTTTATGAGAGCATATTTTCATTAAATAAATCATGAAATCATTCAACGATAAAAGCTGTTTATTTAATTAAGCGGACGGGTTCGCTCCAAGGAGAAAATTGACGCGGCGAGACCTCGTGGACATAGAGAAATGACACACACTCACTATTTGTGTGGCTATGAAACATGATTTTTTTCTGCAATTTAAATTGTAATATACAAAAAGGGTATTGAAAATTGAAACAAATATGGCGACACTACAAACTGTCAGGATCTTTATTTTTTTCTTACTCTCTAATTAGTTCCTTACAATAGCAAAACTTAATGGCTTCTAATAATGCGTTGCAATTTTTGCTTTTAAAGCGTGTTTTTTTAGTTTTTATTAACTCAGAATCGAGATAAAATATCCAATTGTGAATCTAAACTATCCTCACTATTTGTGTGGCTATGAAACATGATTTTTTTCTGCAATTTAAATTGTAATATACAAAAAGGGTATTGAAAATTGAAACAAATATGGCGACACTATAAACTGTCAGGATCTTTATTTTTTTCTTACTCTCTACTTAGTTCCTTACAATAGCAAAAGTTAATGGCTTCTAATAATGCGTTGCAATTTTTGCTTTTAAAGCGTTTTTTTTTTTTTTTTTTTTTTTTTTTAGTTTTTCTTAACTCAGAATCGAGATAAATATCCAATTGTGAATCTAAACCATCCTCGAATCCCCGTGAACTCACACACAAAATTTCATCAAAATCGATCCAGCCGTCTAGGAGGAGTTCAGTGACATACACACGCACACAAGAAATATCTTTATATATATATTTCTTGTGTGCGTGTGTATGTCACTGAACTCTTCCTAGACGGCTGGACCGATTTTGATGAAATTTTGTGTGTGAGTTCACGGGGATTCGAGGATGGTTTAGATTCACAATTGGATATTTTATCTCGATTCTGAGTTAAGAAAAACTAAAAAAAAAAAAACATGCTTTAAAAGCAAAAATTGCAACGCATTATTAGAAGCCATTAAGTTTTGCTATTGTAAGGAACTAAGTAGAGAGTAAGAAAAAAATAAAGATCCTGACAGTTTATAGTGTCGCCATATTTGTTTCAATTTTCAATACCCTTTTTGTATATTACAATTTAAATTGCAGAAAAAAATCATGTTTCATAGCCACACAAATAGTGAGGATAGTTTAGATTCACAATTGGATATTTTATCTCGATTCTGAGTTAATAAAAACTAAAAAAACACGCTTTAAAAGCAAAAATTGCAACGCATTATTAGAAGCCATTAAGTTTTGCTATTGTAAGGAACTAATTAGAGAGTAAGAAAAAAATAAAGATCCTGACAGTTTGTAGTGTCGCCATATTTGTTTCAATTTTCAATACCCTTTTTGTATATTACAATTTAAATTGCAGAAAAAAATCATGTTTCATAGCTACACAAATAGTGAGTGTGTGTCATTTCTCTATGTCCACGAGGTCTCGCCACGTCAATTTTCTCCTTGGAGCGAACCCGTCCGCTTAGTTAAATAAACAGCTTTTATCGTTGAATGATTTCATAATTTATTTAATGAAAATATGCTCTCATAAAAAAATTAGATAGATAGACATTCAATAGGTGTCTTTCTCTCACTCTCTCTCTCTCTCTGAAATGTATGTAGCTTGCTCGCGGGTCAGTAATGCAGACAATCTTTACATTCTAGCTCGAGACGGAAAAAACAGTAAATATGGTTTACAAAGACATTTTATGAAGTGTCTTCCCGTCATTACATTTGAAAGTAGAAACATATTTACTCAAAATTTAGGTAGTAACATATTTTTATTGCAAAGACTGAAATAGAGGTGAGAAAAATTATCATTTGTGAACATAAGAAAACTACTACAACTGTATCAACTGTTATGTTATAATGTTTAAATTTCTAAATGGTGCAAGATAATACAAAATTCCATGCGGAAAAAGTCGTGGGCAGCAGATACGTATAGTTATAGGTGTGGGGCTATGCATGCTGATTTTTCATATACTGCATGGATGCGAACATGTAAGAATAATCTATCTATCTTACTATAATAAAACAGTACTTTTTCTGTCTGTCTGTTTGTACGCGATTTTGATAAAATTTTGTGTGTGAGTTCACGGGGATTTGAGGATGGTTTAGATTCACAATTGGATATTTTATCTCGATTCTGAGTTAAGAAAAACTAAAAAAAAAACGCTTTAAAAGCAAAAAAACTAAGCATTGTTGATAATTAGCCTCCATGGCAACGGGCTTTTGCATTATTGTTGCCTTCTGCGTAACCATGGGAAAGGTTTTTGGTAACGGCAGTGGCGTGCCCAAGAGGAGGGGTATGTATAATGAGAAGATACAAAATGTCCAGCGTAGAAATACTTACCGCCATATCCGTATCTCACAAAAAGTACATTTGGGCAGGACAATGTCTGTCGGGTCCGCTAGAAAGATATATAGAGAGATAGAGATATAAATAGAAAGATAGAGAGAGAGTTATAGAGATATACATAGAGAGATAGAGAATTAGAGAGATAAAGAGAGATGCTTAGTATACGTTTAAAAAATTACAAAAAAAAATTGATTGAGGCATTGCAACGCATGCCGGGCATTATCTAGTATATATATAAAGATATAGGTAATGACTAGAGGCTGGAAAAATTCGCGCTTTCGATGACCTCTAAGATGGACTCCACAATCCCCTACACACTCGGGCAAATGCCACCTGCTCATTGGCTATTGACTCGTGACACTTGTCAACTGGGACGCTTGCGATTGGATACTTTTTTGGTTGAAGGTTTTCCATTGGCTCAAAGTCCTTTAGATAAACTGTGAGCCAATCACAGAAGCAATATAAAGGTACAGTTGTTTTGGATTCTAGCATATCGTGAAATGAATCCGCGAATTTTTCCTGTCTGTAGTAATGACGAAGAAACTAAAGAAATGAACATGGCCTGTGGGACGGAGCCTTAAGGTCTCGGCGCACCGTACCGGTCGTTGCTCGACCGGCCGCCAGGTCGCACCGCGGTCGCGCCGACTGCAGCCGCGACGTGGCGACGTCCGCCGTCGACGCCCGCCCGCGCGCGCCCCGGGGATCAATGCTCGCCCGAAGATGGGCCCACGCCTTGGTGAGGGGGGGGGGGAGGACGAGGAGGAGGAGCTGGAGGAGGGGAGGGGCGATCGATCTGCCCCTCCGCCGGAGTCGAGTGACCTCCGGCACTGCGCCAATGTCAGCGGCGGCTCGGCTGCAGCAGGTGCACAGATCGCGAACCCGCGTCCGCCATTCGGTCTCGCACGCCACGTTGAATGGTCAATTTTTCATCATTACTTTTATTTAAATCTTTTAATTTTTTAATTTCAACCCGACACCTCCCTTGAATTTTGTTGCTGTGTCACAAATATACAGTTGGTGGCCCTACAATTTGCGTGGCAGAATCCCCGTTCAGAAGCGCTCCTCAGGAAAATTTGAAAAAAATATATATATATATGTATATGTGTGTGTGTGTGTATATATATATATATATATATATATATATAAGCCAAACTGTAACATAAATATATACTCTGATTTTGCTAATTTATCTTAAGGGTTAGTTTTATAAATGCTACCGATCAGTGTCCGGTGAAATTTTTGAAATTTTTTCTTATAATAAATAATGAATACTCAGATGAAAACAAAAGCAAAATGTATTGACTGGCACTTTATATTACATGATAATAACAACCTAATTATTCCGCTTTCCATAAATGCAAAATTTTTTTCACATAAACCCAAACAAACAAGGAAAATAAAAATTAAAAGGATAGGCGTGGAGCCCTTTAGACGCAGGGCCTTTTTAGGCGCGGGAGTTCTTTAGGCGCGGGGCCCTGGGACCGCCCCTGCAAATATTTTTAACTTAAATGAACTTGGTGCAATATAATGGGTGTAAAATTCGCGCAAGTGGTGATAGTTACGAAGAATTGCTCGCCTTTTTACATCCACGATATTACATTAATTTAAGATGTTTTGAATATATTTGTGGCAGAAAAACAAATTAAAGGGAGGTATAGAGCTAACATTTTTATAAATAACCATTAAATAAAAGTAATGATGAAAAATTTTAAGTCATTAAAATTTTTTTTTTATATTTGACTTCACGCTTCTAACCGAGGAGGCGGCTTAAAACGAATCTCCTCTCACTGATCATATGTATAATTTGATAAAGCGAGAGAGAAAGTGTGTGTGTGTTTGTTTCTAAGAAGTAAACTGAAAACCACAGCAACCAAAATAACTGCTTTTTTGGCTTACGTTAAAATAACTTATTATAATATTAGCTACCGGTAAAATTCGTGTATTCTTACGCAATAGGCTAAAAATTCAAATCTGGATGTTTGCTGCTTAATCCTGTATTTGCTAACGAACCGATTTTGCTGACTTTTGTAACAGATGGAGCTCACATATTTCATATATCGCATATACAGGTTGTTTTTGAACTACACCAGCCGGTTTGTGATTTCTTAAGCGAACGAACATGAGGCGGAAATTTTTTCACATACATTTTCCCTCTTAAGTGATCATCAAGGGAGTTATGCGCCATTAAAATTCTAACTTTATGAACACATTTTTAATAATAACTATCGAAAACTTATTGCAGCAATAAAAAAATGCTAATGTTTCTTACAACAGAGATCTTACATCGTGGTTTGATCGAAATTACCCCGATGTGTGGGCAATTCCGATATTTACCAAATAATTTGAAATATTTCGGACACATAACGGTTGCTTTACTTATTCTAACAAAACCAATAAATGCATAGCATACTACACAAGCAAATGGAACAATTTACTTTGTTCGCAACAAAAAAAAATTGCTGAGGACAATTAAAAATTATAAAATATTGTGAATAGTTAAATAATAACTAGTTTATGAATGAGTAGTGTTTATCACTGACAATAGTCACAAACATATTGGTCGGATGATCACAGTAAGTGCACTCTCGATGAGCCCACTCAGCACGAAGCGCATCTACGCCAAAGTTCATTGTCATATTTGCAAAAAAATGCAAAAGTCTTTGGTATTGCTTATTGTTAGTTACATGTCGTCACAGCGATGAATATTCATGAAATTCTTTTTTATTTCTTATTCGACCTTCATTTTTTTTTAGCAACAGCCTTTTATATCCTAGCTTCTTCAATACATTTCTTTGGCGGTGTTAGGGTTAGGACCTAGAATACATTGACTCTATGACTACCGGAGAAATAATTTTTATCACTCGGGCCACATTCTGATAGCACACAAAAGCCCAACACAACTGGGATGTGTAAAATCCATATTAGGTGAGACAATTCTGTTTCAGTAGTTGAACTTAAAATAACAGAAGTGACAGTGGTAAAATTTTCGTTCCTCCTTCTGTGATACACCTATTCACCTCTTGTAGGCTACTGTGAAGGACATCACCCCTTCAGCAAAATTATATATCGGGATCTAGTGGGCAAATTCCGGTTTTTCGAGAACGATTGACTGCCTTCTCAGTTGTCGCGACCTTCATAAATGCAACGTTAAAGAGTCCTGAAAGTTCATCTGGACTGAGTTTTTCGTAGGGATGATTTACCATCCTTCTTCTGCATGCTTCGCGATAGGCCTTCTTTAGGGTTGCATAGAAACCAACATCCTAAAGTTGCATTCGATGTGATGTATGTAGAGGCAAAGACAGCTTGATTATTCCATTGTGACGAAACAATTCACACGACTCAAGAGAAATATGGCTGGAATTGTTTACCAGAACTGGATTGTTATGATCTATTTTACAATTATATGTTGTAGCCATGCTAAAATTAGTTCTTCATTTATCCAGCCTGTCTTGGAGCACTGATATACTCAAAGAACCTGGGAGCCATCTTTTTTCATAATCTTTCTCAGCCTTTGACGTGGTTAGATAAACATGGTGGTAGTGCAAAAAAAAAAACCGCTGGCATTCATTGCACATACAACTCTCACATTTCGTCCCTTTTCACAGCTGACTGATGTTCCAACTCTCTTCTTCCCTTTATTGGCGAGTATCTTTCCTGGATTTTAGGCAGTATCTATGTCAGTCTCGTCTAAGTTGAATATCCTGTCATGTGAACATTTGTTCTTCAACATCTGGCCTTCCAAATTATCATAAAATAATTTTACTTCAACTTAAATGAAAGCTTTAATCCTATTGATGCTGGTTGCCTGTGGTTGTCGGAGTGATATGCTAGGATGTTGCCTCATGAAACCTTCCAGCCAACATACTTGCAATGCAGAAATTGTGTGAAATCTGCAGTTTCTCATAAAAAGTTAGCTTTCTGAGGTTTGTCATTGTAATTCCATAAAAAAATTTTGACAAAAAATTACACGATCTAATTGTCCTGTGCAGTGTTAAATGTTGGTGGTAATCCTAAATTAGCTTTTGAAACATTACCTGATTTTAGTCGGTCATGGAGTATTGCATATGGAACTCCACAACATCTAGCTGCTTGCCGAATTGATTTCTTTTTTCTTCTACTACTTTGACAGCTGCATACTTGTTTCAGCATTACATGCCCCTTTTATTGTGTTCGTATTCAATGCCGAGGCATCTGCGAAATGTACTACATTAGTGTAATAAAAACAGTGTATATTATTAACATTTATTGAAAAAATACATTTAGATCATTCGGAATTACCCCGCACTACAATGTGCGGACAAACTCGCATCTTCTACAGCTGACGGAAAGTTAAAAGAAGTTTCAAGTTCATTGTTATTTTTATGCATCCTGTTTACTTGTGCACACATAGTTGTAGACATTACTTCTACACACTTTATTATCTACCGTACATAATATATTTAGATTTCTTAGAAGAAATATAGACGGAATAAAACATTCTAGTGGTCATCTCTACGCAACCAGTATTGCGTCACCTTTCCGAACTGTGCTTAATTTATCCTCCGCTAGAGCTTAGCATCTTACAGGAGACTTGACTGAATCGAGATTTCAGAGATCGATAGTGGTCGGAATTACCCCGATCGGAATTCCCCCACTTTACCCCATGCACGAGGCATTTAACTGGAGTGCGATCATTTAGGTTGTCTAGCGGTCGGCTACGGAAGACACGTGCATAAAGAAGTAGAATTGACATGGCAGTCGCCTTGATGTTGTTGCATTCACCCGCGGACTGCTGGCTTTGTGCTCCAAAACGCTAAAAGCACAGTTTATTGGCCGCCACGAATATATGTGTGTATGTGAGTGAGAGTGAGAGAGAGAGAGAGAGTGAGAGTGAGAGAGAGAGAGATTCAACAGAGTTGCAGTAGAATATTTTTATTTATGGACGAACTGGGCGTTTTTAAATTGTGAACTATAAGTCTCGTTGACAGCGATGCCATTGTTAAGGAAGGTCGTCAACACAACAGAAATAAAGGTACATTGGACGATAACTCGGCCATGTTGGAGGCCTGCGAAATTCGCGCTCTATTCTGGCGCCAGAATGAACTTCACACACTTGTACCCAAGTAAATCGGTCTACAGGTGCGTACGCAAAATTTCATTTGTGTGTTTGTGTGTGATGGTTTGTAGGAGGAGGGGGGGGGGGGCGGTATAACTAGAACCACTTTTCCCGCTGTTGGGGAATAGAACCACTTTGTGCGCTGTTTGCTTTCAAATTATTTCAATTTGTTGGTGGGAATTGTTTAATTGTCCTTTCGAGGTGTCAAATCTACCTACGTCCTATGAGAACGCAGCTCAAGTGTATAATGGTGTTCATTCCAGCTTCTCTCCAAATACGACGTGTAATAAAAAAAATACGGTTAATGAATTTGTATAGTAGCAACTGCTGACGCTGCATCTATATGAAGCAATACGCCCTATAGTTTGATCTGTTCGTTTATTTTTGTTAGTTGATAATATTTTGAATTCATTATTTAATATTATTGAAGGTATGGTTTTTATTATGATAATTTTAAATATATTATTTATTCAAAAATAGGTAGGTATAACTCTTAATCCAATTATTGTTCTAAGTCAGTTTATTTTTAAATTAATAATTATTTTTGATGGATCAAAAATTGAGATTAGATTTGCTATAATTTTCAGAATTTTTCATTATTTTTTAATTAATTAATTTTTATATTGTTTTATTAAAATAAATTATTATAATGGATAATACTATAATAATGAAATATATGCATATACTTATTCATCTTATTGGTGTTATTTGTGGAATTAGAAAATATTGAATTTTTAATAATTTTAGTATGACATACTAATGTTATATATTAACTATTTTTCTCATCAAAAGTAGTTGTTATTTAGTAATAAAGTGGTTTAAGAGACCATGGACAAGTTGTGACTTGTCAGTCGGCTTCGAGAGCCGGTAAGAGTGAGGTCGTGTTCACCGTGTCTGTCGCGCATCATGGCTTCCTCAAGGGCCCAGCCAAACAGGGCGATGGCATTTTCTTGCAGACGGCCGCTAATTACGAGAGAGCAGTTGCTAGCGCGGTCATACTTTATTGCGGTCTCAATAAACGCGATCAGATTTTATTTTTCCTTCGCTGAAAATACACGTCCCTAGTCCCCGGGCATATGCGAAGTTCGCAGCTTGCTCGTGTAACGTGCAACTTCGCGTTCGGAATTTGGAAAGAAGAAGGGGAACAAAAAAGTTTGTGGGTTTTTGTATGGTAATTTTTTCCCCCCACGATTTTGGAACATTTTAAATGTCGCTAAACCAAAATAACCTTGCTTTTAGTTACTATCATTTATACGTCCTAAAACCTACCCTACTGAGGGATAAAGGAATGAATTTTGCAAGAATTTTATATATTCAACTCACCTTAACTATCCCACCTTTTACTTTTACAACAGCGTCAAAAAGAAATCTTGAAGATGCGCGAACGCATATTATTCGGATGTTAAACTTGGGGTTGGTGAGTCGTAGATTTAGCCTGCTTGTCAAATGAATTCCTATCCCCAACCCCCCTCCTCACCCAACGTCACTTTTTGCCCACGCTTTGTCATAAAGATTTTTAACGCAAGGTTTTAATGAAAGAACTTTATCGTCTTTCTCGAACAGTGTTTCGGGTAGCGTGTCGTTTTTCTTTTTTTCTCCTCTTTTCCTTTGCACATGTATACTGTTTCCGAATAGTGGTGATGTGTTTTTTTGCCGATGCAGCCTTCCCCAAACGATCCATCAGTTTCAAGGCTGAGTTTAGTGGGAAACTAACCGTGAAATGATATCTGAGTTATTTCGTCGTTAATACAACCTAGCGTATCAACTAACAAATATATTTTTAGCCCCCCTTTTTTTTAGTTTACAAATTTTTCACACTATATTTTCAGGTAATTTTCAATTTTTATTCGGTCAACTATTGTGGACAGCAGTTAGTCGCCTAAGCTACAGGCTATTATTGTTATATTGATGTGTAACATCTTAGCTCTTGATATACAGCATTTGATAGGAGTAATTACGTGAATGGAACGGAAGACGCATGGAATGTAAATGTGTGACCACGGTGATGCTATCTGTGGCTGGTGGCGCGAAATACAAGTTCACAAAGCCAAATGGAAACCTTTTCCATCTAATGAATTTTAACAAGATAGGCAGTATTTTGATAAAATTCCTAATCGATAATCAGATCCAAACCTAAGGTTTAGTATTCTTTACAAGTTTTTTTTTTGCGGTTATCGAAGTCATTTCATTATATAGTTTAAAAATTCTGACTGCAAATGGTATGATTCCGTAGTCGACGTAGCTGCTCCGGAAACGAATTCTAGCGGCGGGTGCGGAAACTACGTGTGATTCGCGTTCATAAATTTGGTTGAAAACACAATTTGCATATATTTATCTCGCTCGCCATTATTTGAAAGAATTCTAAGTTTAATATCATGTCCGAGTTTCGTTTTATAAGTTTGTTTACAAATGAGAACATATGAATTTTGTTCGTTACATAGGTTTAGATGTTACACATCTCTGGAGAGTACTGAAAAACTCGCTATATAT
Organism: Bacillus rossius redtenbacheri; assembly: GCF_032445375.1. Classification (NCBI taxonomy): domain Eukaryota; kingdom Metazoa; phylum Arthropoda; class Insecta; order Phasmatodea; family Bacillidae; genus Bacillus; species Bacillus rossius. The sequence continues at coordinate 352,055,608 of NC_086330.1, forward strand.
ATATTTTTTTTTTAGTAACAGCTTCAAATACTCCTCGAAGACCACAAGGACATATGAAAGGACGCGTGACTTGTCCTTTCACGAAAGGCTGCAAAGGTGATTTTGTCAGGATCCTTGCAGCAACTGGTCGGAATGTGTACGAAGATAACTGACATCCTTTGAGATTTGCGTTAAAAGACCAAGTATTCGGAAACAGTAATGGAATGCGTGCAATTCCTTCACACTCATTAATCCGATTGAGCACGGAAAAAAATTTGTATGTACAAGTTTTCGCTGTAATTTTATGTCCAAAATTAAATCACGTAACGACGTAACGACCAAAGCAGGACTTTTGAATTCCTCTGTGTGAACGTAATTAGGCATTACCTACGTTACCGCTAATGAATATGCACGAGAAAACCTATTGAAAATTGGTCAACAAACTTAAAAAGAATCAATTACTGTGCGTTTCCAAATATATAGGTGTATATATATTTTAAAAGATACTATCGGTATAGGAAAGAGTATATCTGTGTGAGGGAGATAAACTAGATTAGCCTAAAAAGTATATTAATGAAAAATATCTCCTCTTCAAACATATGTCCTTTAAAAAGCAGAAATCTACATTAACAAACTAAATCTACCCTTTAGTCCTTTTTCGTTATAACTTATTTGCAATGGAAATCGCGTAAAATATCAGATATCTTGCTCGATATCTCTTTGTTTTTTTTTTTGCTGCTTATTTGCTTTAGAATAATGAATTCATAATACCTTTGTAACCTTTCTATGCCATCTTTCTAGCACTTATCCACTATTTTTGCTATGTACATGTCAGAGGTTGGTTATTTCGGTTTCTTTGCTTTCCCGTATCTTCTCAATTCCCTCTAAAATTCTTTTTTGTTTGTTTTTGTTTTTGTTCTGTCTACATAATGCATACACCACTCCCTGGGTCTTCCTTCTATTCTTGTCCGTAGTGCGGATCTCCGCTATGAGTCGATTCTCTCCATCTTTTTTTCGGTAGGTTTTTTTTCTTTGGGTCAAGCTATTTCAATTTTCTTGTTTCCATTTTCCGATATCAGTTTGTCGGGTTCACAGTCCTTTCCGCTTTCATCTCTTCAGATTCGGGCCGTACTTTCTCTCTTTCTCTCCCCCTCTCCCCCTTTCTCTTTCTCTCTCTCCCTCCCCCTTCCCCTTACCCATCCCTTCTCTTCCACCTTCACATTTGTGCCTTTTGCAAACTTTATGTCCATCCGTCGCTCCCAAGTCTCTGCCGTCTGTCGTGATATCGTGCTATGGTAGCTCACGCGTGATAAAAGTGTTTTACAAGTATAAGTCACTTGATTGCCGAAATGATAGTTTGCGGTGCTCTAAACACGTGGCCCATGTCTAAAAATTTAATAATAATTTGGATAAATAATCTAAAATATGAATTATAGCAAAAATTTCCCAATTCAAGATGGCGGCTCCTTAATGTTAACAGTTGGCAAGTATAATCATTCTAGGTAATCTGAACTCTTTTAAATTCTTGTTAAGAGTTATTTTTCATACAAGAAAGTGGTTAAACTACTTTTTTTTTTGTAATAGAAAGTGGTTACAGGCTCTTGGCTTTCGAGGAAGTGGTAGTTCCGACGTTTCGCCCTGAAGTGCAGCAGGCATCTTCAGTGATTTTAATATAAATTTCCTGCACATACGCCATTGAAGTTTTACGCTCTCTGTCATGGAAAATTAAAGAATACAAAATAATAAATAAAAATCAGTGTTCGTCTGTGTTGTGTTGTCCATAATACCTGTTTGGGTTCATTGTTGGGTCCATATTTTCGACTTCAGCTGATTTAGACTTGTTCTTTGTGAATTTGTGTTTTCATTTTTATTTCTTATTTTGCGTTCTGTGATTTTTTTTCATGACAAACAGTTTGAAACTGCAATGGCGTATGTTCAAAAAATTGTATAAAATCAAAATTGTATGAATTATTTAAAGAACGTAGACATTTTCAGTGTAAAAATACGGCACATACCACCCTGGGACGCAGCTCCACCTCGATAGCCAATATTCTTTATTTATTTTTAATAATGTGTTGAAAGTTTAATTGCGTGGAGGAGGTGTTGACAGGAATGACAGTCGTGAGTCAGTTTCAAAACGTTCAACTAGCGGCGCCAGAACGTGTATCGTGGCTTCTTGGCCTGGGGCCTACTTCACAGAAGAATAAGCCTTGTAACTAACAAGTGTAATTTCAAAAGTGTGTTAAGATACGCATTTACCACTATTTCACGAAAGCACTGTTAAAAATTGTAATGAGAAGTCAATTTTCACAAGTTTACAAATTATTTACTTGTAGGCTACCTAAGAACTCTGGGTTATTCGCAATTTTGATATTAATCTTGCAGCTGACACTCGTCTGCTTATAAATTAATATCTTACCTAAGAAGGTAAGTAGGTTATAATTATAATTTTACCAATAATTATTCTCCAAAAAAATAGTCCATTTCCCCCCTACTGAGTTAAAATCAAAAATTCGATGAATTAAAATCATAAACAAATTCATGCCGTAATAATAAGTGTTAACAGTATATATAGTAATAGGTTATGTTGCCAAATCTATTTAGTTACAAGTGTACCAACAACTTTTGTCACATACAACTGAAATTGTTCTGGTTAGTGACAATTTAAGACAACATGTAAGGAATGCCTGTTTTGGAACAACTTGTTATGGCAAATGCTTACTTCTTGCAATTGTTACTTACAATACTTGTACATTTGTGAAATAGGACTCTGGTTGCCAGCTATCAATGAGGTAGTTGTTGAGGTACAGCGTTGTCCGGCTAACCGGTTGCAGCGTTCGCTGCGAATTATGTTGAAAACAAATATGGGCGCAACGCTAACCGACATTTCGGTTGACGTTGCAGTCGTCATTATCATCAGGGTAGGATTCTATGTTGAATGCAATGTCGACCGAAACGTTTTTATTTTAATTTATATTAAAATAAATATATTTTACATATCATTAGACCTCATTTCCAGTTTATGATACATGTTATATTTATAATACATAAACATATAATAAGCATCATAAAATATAATATTGCATTATACTTACAATGAAACCATAACATTTATTAGGTGAAACTATAAGAAATAACGATAAAATAACAATAAAATAAAAAGTGCACCATTTTCTATGCAACTACAATAACATAGCATAAATATATACTTTGGTGTAAGGTATCCTACATTCTTTAAAATAATATTTTATGTTCATAAAATTTTCAATGTCAACATAACGTTTATTAAACATTTGCCCTCGATCGGCTAAATCCCACAAGCAAAGAAATTTACGACAGTGGCTGGAAAGCTAGCGATCTTAATTTTTTTTTTTTAAACTCGTAACTAATATTTTCACGATGTAAACATTCGAACACTAAAATGTCACTACAAACCGATATCTTATTAAGGTATTTTTGTTTTTGAGCTAACTGCTTCAGTCAATTCTATGCACGTTGCTTTTTCCGTAAATTGAAAGGACTCGACGAAAGTAGTTTTTATTATTATTTCCATGCAGTTCAGGAAATGTAAAAAAAGAAACTCATTTGTGTATAAAAAAATTGAATGTAACTCATGGTATTATCGTCTATTATATATATTTTACGGTCATTTTATATTTAAAGCAGTAGCTTAAAGGTTGCGCCAGTGAAGAAAGCTCTTCACAGCCTCTACTATGTCTGTCTATGACCCCGTAAACAACGTAAGAACATTAAACAAAGTGGTTAAAGCGCATTGAAAATAAATATTTTCATGGACATTTTAAACCAAGGTTCAGTAAACTTACTTCACTTGCATTTTCATAATAATGTTCGCTGATAAACGAAGTGTCATTGGTGAGTCTTAAGAGGGTTCATCACAACTGCTGAACCTGTGTATTGCAGTGTCGCGTAATTCTCTCAATAATTTGAATAATTATTCCTATTATTTAAAAACAAATTTTAAAATCACAAAATACCCATTTTTTATTGTGGACAAAATGTTATAATTTTTATGTTTAAATCACTTTTATTCATTAATTAAAGTAGTTTATAAGCTGTATTCAGCCTAGTTTTCATAAGATCTAATTAAATATTTCTCGAATTATTTTTTTGTATAAAATTCATAGTTGAGCCCCTTATGAAACCATTATTCAGAGTTCCCTCATTGTCGGCACTGGGATTTTTGAGAAAAAAATGAAATTTGCTAAAGTAATGCACACATTGCTGGGCGAACAAATGTTCAGTGCGCTGTGGAACAGGGTGGGAGCCATAGAAGAAAAACTTGCAGGGCTGCTGAGCCCCCCCCCCCCCCCCCCCCCAACCCACCCCTTTATCAACCACTGCTGGGCGCTGTACTATGCCCGAAGTTTGACACCAACGACAGGATGAGTGCTGGAAGGTGGTTGGGCCGGAGGTGGGTGGTGGTGGGGGGGGGGGGGTTTGGCAATTCCTGCGGAGCTCCCCCAGAACTGAGGTTCGCCACTCGCGAGAAAAAACTGATTATAGCTATCAATGGCTTGGAATTCTAGTAAAATCCAGATTGTTTTACTTTCTCTCAGGAAAAAAGAGGCACAGACCAGAGGCACTACATAACGGTGTTTTTGTAAAAAAAAAATCCAATGAGGCTTGATATATGAGATTATGTTTTCAGTATGTAAATTATGAAAAAAAAACTATTGAAGAATAAAAACCATGATTTAAAAAACGAACTACTTAAATCAATACCTCCATGATACTAATCAACAAATAGGTATAATATTATAGTTATTAACCTCATACTATTACATTATTAACGTATTTACACGGTCGGTTAGAAGAAAAAAACACAAAGTGCTCATAGCTCATCATAAGGAAATATTGTTATTCTGGTGTAATGTGATGGAAATAAAACTGCTTTGCATCCACTTAACAATACTTAATTGAAGCAGATTACTAGTGATTTTTTTTACGTATTTAGTCAGATCTTTATTTCCTCAGATTTAAACCCTCCAACCCAAACTACAGTAGCATGGCTCCCGGTATAGTACACACTGCGACGATGGCACCTCTGTAGCGACCCAATCGATTATTGCAGACTCTTAAATAAATATGCCATTTAAAGTTTCAGAAATTTACAACACTTGCTTAAATGATTTTTAAGACGGGCCCTTCATGTTTATGTATTTTTTATTTTTCATTAAAATAAAATAATTATTAAATTCTTATTTTAATTATTTGCATTGTCACTAAATAATAATGTATTAAAAACTTTAAACTTTTTTTTTAAGATACTATCGTGAAGAGTATTATTTCTATATTATTTTGGTTGGATAACTGATAGTTTACTATATAAATTGCATTTAAGAAATGAATTTTTGTGGAGCAATGAAATAAATTATCATTTAGGACATAAATGCACATTTTCAGTGTGTCTCAAAAGGTTTGTGGTGGTAAACTTTTGCTACGTTATTAGAAAACTTTGATTCTGCCACTGTACAAAAGATTCAGCTTTAGGATACATTTTCATATATTAAAAACCTTTGTTTCCTAACAGCGAAATTCGCCCCAGCTCGAGCGACTTAGACATTGCTGCAGTACAGCACGCACTACCATACGCTCCGCATGCTTCAACGCTCAGATATACTATGCCAGACTCTTAAACAATATACCATTTAAAGATTAAAAAATTTACGACGGGCTCTTCATGTTGACGTAATTTGTATTTTCATTCCCGTAAACATAAACAAAAATATCTTATTTCCTAACTTTATTGATATTCATTATCTATGAATGATAAGATATTAGAACTTTTTTTACTTATTTTACTACTTACATGTATAGTAACATTTCTAGATTATTTTAATGTCCATACTGAGAATGTACTATGGAAATTGCATTTACAAAATGCAATTTTGTAGATAGACCATTGCATGAAATTATAATTTAAGACTTAACTGCATGTTTTCGATGTGACGCACAAGGTTTTTGGCTGTAAACGTTTGATGTTTTACTAGGAAAGATTCTGCCATTGTACGAAAGTTCACCTTTGGGATAATGTTTCATAAACACCTTATTCCTAAGAGCGAAAAATCTCCTTAGCCAAGCGACTGCGACACAGCCCCAGTATAGTACACACTACGACTACTCTTTAAAAAATATGCCATTTTAAAGTTTAAGAAATATTCAAAAATTGTTGTTAAAGTAATTTTCACGTCGAGATTTTCGTGTTTATGTAATCGGTATTTTCATGCTTTGTGAATTTGAGTGAAATCTTTTTTTTACTATTTTGCATATTTAGTATAGCCTAACATATTGAAAAGTTTTTAATTACTTGACTTAAAATATTTTTTGTAGATTATTTTGGTTTTGTTTAATGAAGGCCCACTATAATAATTACGTTTACGGCATGCATTATTGCGGAACACCGCAAGAAGTTATTTATTGGCTACTTCGGTTCACGGAAGAGAAAAAATAAAGGAACCTCTTCTCCCTCCAACTTCCAGGCCATCTTTGAACACTTTACCCTAGTCATTTGTAAGAATGTTGAAACCTTCCTAATCCTCCTCCTTTTCAGACCACCCGCTGATTTTACAGCTCATCGCTCGCCTGTCTTGCTGCCCACTGGGTTTCTTAATCTTCGAAGACTAGCGGAAAGGCAGAGCTTAAAAATTTTCCCTATGATGAACTTTCAATTGAACTTTGCTTGGACTTAATTTTTGGTAAGTAATTCCACAGTTATTTAAGCCTAATATACACAAGAGCCGATTTTTTTTTTTGCGTGTAACATCAAAGCTGTCGGTATACAGCATTTTGGTATAAGTAATTTCGTGAATGAAACGGAAGTCACATGGGATGGAAATGTGTAACAACGTTTTTGCCATCTGTGGCAGAACCAAAGTTCACAAATGTTTAGAACCTGTTTAGTTAATTTTAACAAATTGGAGTATTTTAAAAAAATTCCTTGTACAAAATTAGGTCTAAAGCCGGGGTTTAGTATTTTTTTCAATTCATTTAGCTTTTATTGGAGCCGTTTCATTTTATACTTTAACATTTTGCTCTACAAATTAAATGATTCGATAGTCGACTTATCTGCTCCGGCAGCAATTATGACGGTGGGTGCGGAAACTACGTGTGATTCGTAACAATAAATGTACTTGAAACACAATTTGCGTACATTTATCACGCTAGGAATTATTATAAAGAATTATATATTAAATTTTGTGTCTTGAGTTTCGTATTATAAGTTTTTTTTTGGAACATGAAAGCACATGAATTTGCTCGTTACCGAGTTTAAATATCTTACACATCTCTGGCGAGTACTGAAAGACTTGTCTTTTTCCTCTCCTGTTTATCGCTGTAGTAAAAAAAACAAACGTGCACCTGCATCAACTTAGTTCCCAAGGAGAGGTCGAGCATGCAACGCGTCATTTTGCACCGCTGAGTTGCGTATAGTCTGTCTCATGTAACTTGTCTCAAATTAAACAGTTCTCAAAAGTAGTAAGTACCAGTGGTTCTCATTTTTTTTTCTTTTTTTTTTCTTTTCCTTCTTCTTCGCCAGTAGGAGCGTGGAAATGGTAGTTGGTTCCTCGTTGTTTGTAACAGTTAACGGGCCTCCCTAGTAAAAATGTTTAGCGCGGTGGGCCACTGGCCACATGCTACAGCCAGTGGTTGGGCGGGGCGATATACCTGAGCCTGTCGCCTGCGCCGCGGGGGTGGGGGGAGAGGGCGTTTCAGCGAGGGGGGCGGAATAATGGGAGGGTTGGAGGGGAAGGCTCTTTTTTGTCATTGTGTGGAGTCCATTTGCTACTTATACCTGCGTTATCTGCGAACAAGATCGTGGCAAGAAAGGTGACTGTTTTTCCCTTTCGCTACATTCAACCAAAAGGATAATGTTCTCGCATTGCCTTGCTTGCTTCCTGACAGTGTTTATTAACTTGAAACATTAAATTAGTGTTGCGATCCAGTCCATATCCATGAAATGCAAACAATCGTCAATTCTGTTAAAAACATGTATTTTTATTTTTTAATTAACGTTCTACATAATTAAGAGATTTACATACATTACAAAAAATGCTGTCACCAACAATCGATGTGTTAGCTTGTGTTTTCAGGGGGGAAAAATGCAAAAATTATATCATTAAAAAAATTTCCAACATTATACTTTCGAACTGACATTTGTGTGATGAATGGTTTTGCGCGAACAGTTATGCTTTCATTCATAAAAGTATTCCGCACCGCGACGAGAAATCACGTCCTACTAATAGATTGAGTAATAAAACTGGGAATAAAATGATGAAAATAATATTAATTATTTTTACTCTTAGACACAAATCAACTTTTTAAATCGCAATAACGACAAATAAATTTTTAACATACTTCCTGAAGAAAAAGTGCATGTCAAACTCACTTTAAAATTCTGTAAAGAAAAAAAATGTCAGGAACAAACAAGTGTTCCCACAACGACACATCGTCAACTTTGTATTCTAGGGTTCACGTCGTATTTAGTTACACTAAACTTTACTGCATATTATTATTTTCTGGCTCTTATTACATGTTTAGCATTTTATTTTATTTTTGCATATTTTTTTAATGACTTTAACGTTGCATAATATGATGAATAAGTATACACGAATGAACTGGAATCCCGTTCCGAGTTACATACAGACTGTTCACTACGAGCAGTGTAAATTTCTTAGCTGTTGCAACAGCGGCCTACAGGTGGATTCAGACTGCAGGCTTAGTCAGTCACGCTGAATCCACCTGAGTTTAGATTTTATCGAAGACAAGTGCGGGTGGTATGGAAGAACTCATTGTGCACTGACTGTTGTGCTCAAAGTGTCAGTGAAATGTATAGCTGGAATCACGGGCGAAAATCTGTAGGATTCCCATGATTCCCGCGGGATAACGTGAAGATTTTGCAAATGCAAGCGAGCCCCCTTAGACGGACTTTTTTATTTCAGGGAGGTTCGGGCCACCCTGAGATTCTCCCCTCCTCCCGGAATCTACGCATGCAGCTGGAATTAATTTTTAGCCAAGTACGTCATTTGGTGCTGTATTTAGGCTGTCAAAGAAGATACGAAATATGGCTGCTTTGATAATTGACGATAACTCCTTTTTATTGTGGAATAGTACCCATCTACAAAGAAATCCCTAAATATACCACCACTACTGTTGGCGATTTTCTATACAAACTATCAAAATAATTTTGGTTTCGTCACTGTCACTAGCTGTTATTGTATCATACGAAAACATGTATGTTTTGTGTATTAATTTACGGTATTCATCTCTGTCAAAAAAAAAATCTTTTTCGATAATAGAGTGTAAGCAAGGTAGAATACAATGGCTAATTTTAAAATAAAAATGGAATAAAGTATTTTTTTCTTGCAGTAGTTCAAATTTTTTAATTAATTTAGTTGTTTGTTTAAACAAAACCTTCTAAAATCAAAGAAACTACCTACTTCCTAAATAGATAAATAGTGCTTTAAGATCACACGCTTTCATAAATATTTAAACGCCAACATTTAAAATGTAGATTTCACATAATAATAAAATCTTATCTATTTTCATGGTCACGCCTAATGGAAATAATACACAACAATTCGTCATATATGTTTTTTATGCTTTTAATAACTACTCTACACATGAGCAAATTTCAATATACATAAAACTGAGGAACTCTGCATTACATTTTTAATCTGTGTACGACACTAACAGAAATTTAAGCATAAAATAACATTTTATTTTTTAATTAATAAGTATTTCATCAACGTGAGCTTTGCTTTCATCTCAATGAAGCCAATCTACATAGAAGAAGTGCACATGTATTCAGTCTTAACAACAGACCCTCCGGATCACAGAGTAAACGAATGAATGGAATTCATAACATTACGCAGGGTTTTAAGACATATTTTCCCTTCTACTCAATCGCAACATCTCACTTAGCGCTTAACATGGTTTCAGTAAACATAACATAAAAAATATTCGCCCCATGTACAGTAGAGGAAACTAAAATGTTTGGAACACTCTAAATTATTGTATTGTCATTTCTGTAGTCGCCCGAAGCGGCAAACTATGTATCTTTGGTCAATAAAACGAAATATTAAAACAAACAAACAATAACATTACGTTCAGACAATTCGTTACGTGAAGTGAATGTAATAAAATACACAAGACAGTTACACACACCATTACCAAAACACAATCCCATAAAAATCATAATATTACATGTCGACTTAAAATTATTATTATTCACCATGATAATTTCTTGCGGGTAGCCAGCAACAAAGGGACACAATTTTTATTCATTTAATTAACTTTGACAAAACTTGTAAAACCTGGCATGAGCAAAGTAAGCTGATTCACAATTTTATTTTGCGTCAAAATATTAAACATCAACTAGTAATGAATTAAGAGTATGCTTCGCTTGGTAGAACACCGAATATAGTCATCTCCAGGTATTAAACTGAATTTTGAAAGAGGGACTCAAGTTTCTGAAGAAGTTGTTAACTTTCCTGATGATCCATCGACAGTTCGTAAACGGTCTCATCGTCGGGATGTCGAGCTTGGGACCTTTTCCCTCACCATAGTCCCGTGGTCTGTTCTACCATTCGCACAGCTATCCCAACCTATACAAATAGCCGAGTGATACTACTCCCGTTGCTTCTATCATGGAGCTCGCCCGCAGTCGTACTTCCCTATCCAGCCTGCGTAATACACGCGTCCTACCTGCTAGCCGCCAAGAACGCGTCCATTTGTGAAAAAGCCTCACCCGCCAACAAATACTAACTCATTAATTATAATATGCGAAACATAAAAACATTACATTTGCGATAAAACAAAATTTGCTGCTGTCATAAGCCGAAGAAAAAGAATCAATTTGAAATATAACATAGACAGATAAATCTAAAATGGAGTTATCGATAGTAATGTTTTAATAAACAGAATAATATATGTCGTATTACACTAAATGCGTGTTCTTACTGACAACCGAATTTAAAAATAAATTAAATTACTTTTTTTGTTTTTAAACCATAACCGCATAGAAGAAACAATACTTTTGATACAATTTTTTGCATAACTATACGACAGGACTAAAAGTACATTGTACGTAATAAGTATTTGCTTATAGGAATTAATGCTGCAGAATATACGAATAGATTCAAATGCATAGAATTTAATATATTGTCAAATTTATTTGGAAATATGCATGTAACAAAAGATTGAATTTGAAATGAATTATCTGTTTTTAACTACAAATATAATTTTATCATATCTCACTTTCATTCAAACTTAAGAGTGTCATTTTCAACAACAAAATAGCCACAACTACACTTAAAAATATTTTAACTTGATACTTATATTGTATAACTTTTGATGAAATTAAATGTTAATAGGTTCATTTAAGTTTGTAAGGAAACATAAATACAACGTTCAAAATAAATAACAAAAATTTTGTGTAGTTAGGAGCTCCGCGTCATGCAAATAAAGGAAAGTTAAACTTTTCAGTATACGGCTGCAATAATTAGAGAGGAAAATGTTATTTATTCATTACTTTTAATTCCCGTTTGGAGAAAATAAATCGAAAAGTGCTATACCGAAAGTATAAAGTTGAAGTTCAATATCGCTTGTCAAGTAAGTTCAAGAACAAAATTAAAAAAAAAAGATAATTTGTTTTCTTGAATCTACTTTTTTTCAGAAAAGTATACATACATACAATATTATTATATTATAAAAATAAAATTTTTTAGTCCTTGAGTATAAATTACTGAAATATTTTTTTAGTTAATTAATTTTTTCATGCGAAGAAATATTTAATTGTTAAAATCACGAGAACATAATTTATTATATTTATGTATTCCAAAAGCTTATGTTAAAGGTCGACTATATGCTATTCAATATGCCCAAAAATTTTACTGCAATAGGAGAGCATTACAAAAACACAATTTAACTAATGTAGGTATTATCACAATAAGTTATGTTCATAAACTATATTAATGGGAAACAAATATTTATCATTTAATGATATGCAACTATTTTCCTTTGAGGTAAAAATTGAGGTATATTTAATGTAATAAGTAAATCCTCTCATAAAATTTACTGAAACTAATATTCTTCATTGTCCGTCATATTATGATTCCAAACAGTTTAAATCAACTGAAACATGAAATAAAATGTAAGGTTAACCATGAGGTGTGGAAGAAATTAGAGATTGCTTTGTAAAATGTTTTAAAAATTTCTCATGAAATATTGTGATTATTATGTTTGTACATAATGTAAAAAAGATTCAATACATGAAATTCAACACATACTTTGTATTGCAAGTTATTAAACATATATTTTAAAAACACATGTGCGTATCTAAGTCGAATTGTTATGTAATACATGATGAACATTACCGAAACAACATCCCTTCCAAATAACTTTCACCCAAAGATAAGGCCGCGGACAAATTATACACACTGGTCGCACGAGGAGCTGAAATAAGTCATATAAGAAATCCGGCCGGAGTAATTCTTTTCAAGCCAAAGCTAAAAGTAATGGATGTTGTTTGTCTAAAGCAGGCAGTGAAATGACATACAAGTTTACAGAATAGCCATATAAGATCTTTGACGCTTCTTATCCAGTCAGTGGACTGTACGCGAAGAACCAACTGCATCATGGCCCGCCGCCAGTTATATACTTACGTATGAATACACTTGTAAACGTTGGTTTGTATACTTATGTATGTTGCCAACATCGATATGTATTCTTTGGCAGCTCGATGTGGATTCATTCGAACACGTTTGCGCTAAACACGACATATTTTTACATGAGAGTGACATCGCGCACTGAAAAAAGTTGCAGGTCTGTAACGCAACAGTGATACAAATATTACATAGTTCGAACATTTTCTGGAGCACGACATTCACTTTGGGTAATGCTAAGCTACTTGATAGGTACCCTTTACCCGCTTTAAAAGTGATAACTTAAAAAAAAAAGTGTACATGAAAGCAGACTCAGCCATATGTTTATTGCTGTTGTATTTGTCATAAACCTACCCTACGTTCAATACGGCCTGTAAGTAGAACCATGGTTTTTTTACGACTTGTGTACAAGCTGTGGTTGTAAAGCGAATTTATATTCTTAGTTAACTAACGTCTATCATAACATATTTGGAATAAGGCTACCTTAATTGTTTTTCTAGATTGCTATATTGTTATATATATAAGTATTACTTCAACGGAAATATCTGGTAATAAAAATAAATGGAAAAAAGCATAAAAGGTTAAGGATTATTTTTTTTCAACAACAAATAATTTATGGTTTAACTGCTTTGTGTACTATATAAAAACAGAACAAGCTTTCAAAATTTCAAAATTTCTTTGATTATCCGTTATAGTTATGTTTTGTTTTAACTCATAAATATTTAAGTTGATTGCCAACGTCACGAATGTACAATAATTTATTTCACACCGCTCTGGGTTGCAGGTAAAGTAACAGGCGTGCAATTTGATCAGAAACGCGTTCTACTTATTCAGGCCCTTTAATTGGGCGTGACGGACCATGTGCCAAATATGTAACATTTATAAGTAGGTGAAGTATTAAAAAATAAAGAAATTGAATGCAATATAATGCATCCAACAAAAATAATTTGCAAGGTTCTTTCGTGGATGTTGTAATCTGTGGGCAATATTTACTTAATTTTGGTTTTTGGATAAATTAATTGTGGTTTAAAATTTTTTAATAATTTTGTATAATTGCTGTAAAAAATTTATTTCCTGCCCTTATTAATTAATTGAGCTGTAGAAATAAGTTTATCTGAAAATTTACGTCATCTTTATTAAACATTGCCACTAATTATACTTTTTAACTTCAAAATGGTTTTTGAATTTTGTAATTAATAACGTACCATCCATAACTACATATGTGAGCGATCGGTCACTGACCTCATCTTCAATCCTCCTCGTGATTCCTGCGCCAGGAGGAACATTTACATAATTCTGACTAGCTTATTTAATATAGAACATCCCTAGTTTTTATTTTTTATTTATCATTCCATGATCATTTTTAAAACAGTGCAGACAATCAGATATCTATCTAACCAACAAGCATAGCAAAATGACATTTAGTTTTCAAAATACGATTTTTCTTTTAATTTAAGATACATTTTTTATAAAACCTACATTTTTAAGTATCAAAACTTTTGTAAATAGTTAACCATTTGGTTAATACCAGTATAAAAATTTTCCCCGGCGTTGTAAGATGTGTAAAATCATTTTGGAAAACTAAAATAATTTTAAAAAATATTGGGTAGTATAATAATTGTTTCTTGAATTTTTATTAAAAATGAAAGGAAAAACAATGAAGTGTATTTTCATGTTAAAAATTAAATATAAATTTTGTCGAATTAGCTAGCGAGACTGTAAAGCCACCAATAAATAGTTTGTAGGACAACTTTCAATGTGTTGATTGATTAGTTTCAATACTTTATTTCGTAATACATGATCTAGTATGCTTTAGGATATTTGTAGTTTAAACAAAAGCAATGTTTTAGAGATACACGAATATAGTCACAGAGTAAGTCGAGCACTTGGTACTGTGGCGAGGCACACTAAAAGCAATTCTGAGAATTTCTTTCGGTCACGGGATTATCTTTTACCGGTGCCGGTTGTGGGTTGTCTCCCTCTCACGCACGCACGCACACACAGGTAGCCTGCCTCCCCTCCGGGCCGGGGTCCCTCACCACGCTACCTGAGCTGTGTGGCCTGCGAGCTGGCTTCGCCGAGCGGCAGCACGAGACGGTGGAAAACTTTCAGGATTTGCAGAAATTGCGGAAAAGATATCTCGGAATTCAAAGCGATGACTATATGTTTTAAATACATGAATTTCTTCAGAAAAAAATTATCTTTTTTTCTAGACTTGTACTTTTTTTCTGTCATTCTCCTAAGCAGTATAAAATGGCCCCAAAGTTGGACAAGTTGGTGATTTTTTATTTCATATTTTGATAGAAAAAAACAAAAATGTAAAAGTATACAGAAAATTCGTGTATTATCTTCTCGTGGGTGAAAAATTTTCAGATTCGTAGTGTCGATTAATAAAGTCCCATCATTATTTTAAAAACATAGTGTTCCGCTAACTTCTTATGCTACTAGGGAGGCCCCTTAAGGCCGTTGACTGGTTGCCAAGAACTCCAGTAAAATATGAAAAATTGCCTATCTAAATGCACGGATGTATGACAAGTAGCATCTTCTGAATTTTCAGGCGAATTTGGCCGTACAATCCACCTTTGTCCCTCCAGGCTAATGGCACGCCTTGTCGACCCTCGTCAACACAGCTGGGTGCTTCACTAATGGGGATTATCGTAATCCCTTGTTTGAAAAGAGGAAAGGAAGCATCTCACGCTGTTTTTCCTGGGGCGAGTCGAGGTGTTATGGGAAGCTCAGGAAAAACAAATGGTGAAATTTGTGAATTCAATAATTTAATTCAATAGATATCAAAATGCTACACAGAATTTAAAAATAAATACTTTGATATTGCGAACTCTGCAAAGTGGTACATATAATTAAGTTTTCACAGTGCCATATGTGTTTATTTTCTCTTGCTTGTTTGATAAACATCTCCGTTGAACATGCCTGTAAAAGGCGTCGTACACATTCTATGTGCGAAATCATTTGAAACTAGAAGGTATTTTCAAAATAACACCGAAAGTTCGCGCAGCGACATTTAGGCCCTACATAGTCTGCCTGCCGATGTTGCAGTAAAAGAAATCATAAATAGTAATGGAAGGCAACGCATACGTGTATTAATTTATGTAGGGCCTATATCTACGCGTATCTACAATTCACCTTCGATATTTCTAGAATTACTGAGTATGTCTCCGTGTATATCTCTGACAAAAACAAGTTATTGTTTGAACGCAGAATCAAGGCTTGATCCCTGTGCGTAGTCGGGAAGCTTTCAAAGTCACGTGGAGTACACATTTGTATTCTAATTTATAAATGCATCTCAGTTGCTTATAATAAAAGCGTCGTTTTTAAGGCACGCTAATTGAACTTTTTAATTAGCAGTTTTTTCGTTTATGCCAAACCTAAATAAAATTGCCTACATGAAAAGTTTATTAAATTAGTGGTGTTTTTCTTTCGGTAGCCATTCGATTTATATGCATAATGTAGTTGCCTCGAGTAAGATATACCTACGTTTTTTTGCTTTGTGGCATAATTAATTCCATATGTCTTACTAAGTTGTGTGATATCCACTTTATCAGTTTTTATGCCACGCAGGTGGTATGGATTTATCACCTAATTTCCTGTCTGGTTTTTTTAGCATCGTTCGCATTTGACCAATCATACTGCAGTTCTCTATCTAAGGCGCTTCCGTGATAACTATAATACTGTACTTGTACTTTTAAAAAAATGCAATACATGTCAAATTTCCAGCGTCTGTGAGATTAAAAGTAATTAATGTGGCATTAAAGTATGTCAATACTAAATTACCACATATAATTATGTAATATTTGGTGTAAT
Organism: Bacillus rossius redtenbacheri; assembly: GCF_032445375.1. Classification (NCBI taxonomy): domain Eukaryota; kingdom Metazoa; phylum Arthropoda; class Insecta; order Phasmatodea; family Bacillidae; genus Bacillus; species Bacillus rossius. Next base: position 352,072,086 of record NC_086330.1, read on the forward strand.
ACACAAGAAATTATTGAAAAAAATTTTGAATTTTATTTGACTTTAATTGTAAATATGTCGCACGACTGTGGTATTACAGTTGTTTATAGGTGCCGCAATGTAACTTCAACGTTTTTGTTAGATCTACTTCTGGCTTAGATCTACTTTGATGCGTATTTTGCATCTTCCGATTGAAAGCATTTTCTTGTGGTAGTCACATGGCATTTTCTGCATGGCAATACTATTGTTAACGTTTGGCGGAATTATACATCATTAGCCTGAAAAAATATCTAAACCAGAAGCAGATATACCACAAAGGCTGAAATTTCCACGTGGTATGTAAAGCGTGAGTGAATATTCCACCACTGGATTTTTATAAGTTATTACTGGTGAAATAATCGTGTGTGTAAATAAATATTCAAACACTTCCCCTATTTGTTTAGTCCGTAGGCTGACTTTGTAGAGGGAATGAGGATGGCTTAGGAATCAAACAACATCAACCTGACATTAAACACTCCCACCACGCTCATGCATGTCGCATGAGAAACTCGAACCCATGACCCCACCCTCTGCAAGCTGGCGAGTCTTCTACAGCGAAACGTATTTCAGCACTGTAATGATCCTTCTGACACTAGCAGAGATGACTAAAAGATCCTTAATTTTCTGTACCTGAACCAAACTCTACTTCGTACAAACTCCCACCAAACGTCAATTTAGATGAGCACGTACGTACTGTGCTGTAAATGTTATATTATTTACTATATTTTTTCATAACTGGTCATCCAGATATTTTTCGTAAGCCTAACTGTAAATAATAAGCGTGTGTAAGTGTCGTTTGAACGTGGGGAAGGATACAAATGGGCAGAGACGCACTAACTTTCTTGAAGACTTACGACGAGCGAGCTACATATCAATATCCTACTATTAAAACGGCATTGTTAATGTTATAATTTGCTATTTGAATTTGGAAAAACATTGTTTTCTAACTTTACGTGACAAATGAGACTTCTGTTAATCCAATTATGAGTGTATTAAATTAGTGAATATACACTAATTAAGTGAGGATTTTTTTTGTCTCGTGAAAAAAAGTTTTAAATATTTAATACAATAATTTATTCAGATATGAGCTGACCTAAAATTTTATACGGACGGAATTGCGATTATGCAATAGCACGGTGCATTAAAAAAAAATTAATAAATATGGGCAACTGTGTTATCATTGTATGGTTCAGGAGAGTAAAAAAAAAAATAATTTGCAAGCTGAATAAAGTGTACAGTATGCAGCATACATATAATCTTTGCAATATTATTTTAACCTTTTATCATTATTATAATTACACAAATATATAATAAATATAATTATGCAATTCTATTAAATTTGCATTTATACTGATATTGTAGATACACACATTTATTATACGAGCATACTTCAAAACTGTTTCGAAGGTCACCATAATGAGCAAGAAACTTCTTCGCTAGTAAATTTCCCTTTCGGCGAAATTCTTATGCCTTCGAAACAAAATTAAATATGCCAACGAATTACAGAGTGTACTAAAGTAATTTTTAATAATTTTTTTCATTAATTTTTCTGTTAAAAAAAATTACTGTTCATTCCTGCAAGAAACATAAATCCTTTCTCTTACCACAGGCATAATCTGAAACACTTGCACGACCTAAGACAAATCTTTGTACCTAGTAATCGTTATTCCGAAGTCGGCAAAGCCTGAAGAAATATACTTATAATTTATATAAGCAAATAAATTATTTTTTATATGTGATTTAGAAGTCATTACGTTATTGTGTAGTTATTATTAATTCAGCAACAAGCCACAAAAACATGTTGAAAATTGATTTTCACAAAAATTTTTTTACAGAAGCTGATCAGAGAATGTGCGATGTAAAAAGGAGTGAGAGAGAGAAACACGCAGGCTTTTAAATTGCGTTATTAGTTACTTTATCGGTTGATAACCTTTTTTAGGCATTCAAAAACAAACATACCTACAATATCTAAATATCTACAATAGGCCTACATATATGTACATAAAGTACACGCATATAAGCTACACATTACCTCCCAAATCACATCAAATACTTTTTGTTCTTGTTTTATGTTTGTGAAGCTGCAGTTTCTTCTTTGCATCTTGAATGTATGGCGGATCTTTGATGCTCAGCCCTCGAGCTCTCCGCGAATCTATTATTTCAGGCAGAAGACACTCCTTGTAAAATGTCTGAAGTTTTGGAAGCATTTTACTGAACCAAAATTCTCTACTTATTCTGACTTCGTCGATCAGTAAACCTGTAAAATAATCCATATTTTTAATATGAAGATGAATTGTGTTATGAGTGCAACTGAAACATACACGGGACTTGCAATTTATCAGAATAATGGCTGTTAATTGTGATTAACCAAAAGAATTCAAATATAATAATTTCATCTATATATTGGCCTACTATAAATTGGGTAAGCACTATTATTTTTAGATTAAGAAATATAAATTAAAGTTTAAGTGAGTTGTTTTATTATTTGTATGGCGTATGTCCAAAAGACTTCACTGAATCAAGATTTACCACTGCATCAAACATTCAAAGAACGTATTATTTGTATAGTTTAATAACTTTTGTCTGATTAGATATTCACTTATTTTAATAATAATAATGTTTGTGATTAGTTTCGTGAAGTAAATGCAACATTAATTCAAATATAACTCGCATATAAATTATATAACTATAACTTGTTCTATGTCCTCAGATATATTATGCTAATGTATGTATATAGTGTAGGCATGTGTGTATTCAGTAGCGTAAACTTATATTGCCGAAATAAAGAACGATGCGACGCACATATGGTCCCGGTCCTACATTTTACTGTACACTATAATTCTACACTCTTCGCAATGCTGCAAAATATTTACAGCAATGTAAGTTATCGTATATTAATATATATATTTATAATATACAGACAACTGGAGCAATGAAACATATACGTTTAATGTTTAATTCCGTATTAGTATACTTTTTTTCCTCCTTTTTTTAAATATGAACGCAACTGAGCGTAATAAATAATTACGTAGTTTTCTGGCTGATTTACCAACAATACTTGCTTTGCGCAACTAAGGTGAAATCATTCAAACATTGCAAAATAGTTTTCTCACTGACCCTACAATAACAGTTATGTATATGTTGTCAGATAACACGCAGGCCCAATGTACTAACGGTTTGTAAGCAATTTTTTTATTTGTATGTATGCTCACTCGCCGAGATTGCACGCGTAATCACACTTAATCTGCTAAATATAATAAATATTTCATTTCTAAATAAGTATACGAATTCGATAGAGGTATTTTAATGAATACTACTTACTATGATTAAGTTTGGAAAAAATATCCTACTTTATCGGTCCCTAGTTAAAAGATATGACTATATAATTTGTTTTCAGATATTTAACATTTTGTTTACCATATATATTATTAATGATACATGTTTTCAATCCATTTTAAGTCCGCGATGTGTAAATAAAGCAGTTAACGAATGTTATGCTGAAGTTGTAATAACTTTGGCTATTCATTATAACTGGTTTATAATCAGTGTCACACAAATTGCAAACATAGTAAATTACATAAATTTATTTGCATCGTCAGTAACATGGTAATATACACTTATAATTTGGTGACCCACACTGAGGTGATATGGTATACCAGTTCGCGAAATCTGTTTTAGGGTCTAGGATTCAAACTGAGTCAAGTCAATTTGTCAAGAACGAAGGGGGGAAAATATACCGTGGTGAGTCACGACCTACAAACTGTAAACAGCTCCAGGAAGGGATAAGTACCACCCCCCCCCCCCTCCAGTCACCAAGGCAGCTACCTGACAGCTTGCCTCCCTTCCTGCCCCCCTCACCCAGCTAGCCATCGCTCATCTGAGATATTTGCCCCTGCCAAATTATTTCAATACAACAAATATAATATTATAGCTTTCCTATTACAGATAGAGACATGCGGTCTGAAACTTTTTTGATTTAAATAATTTGCAGAATATGCCTTAATATTCATTTTATATATAAAACGGGCAGCCTGTTTACAATAGAGTATTGAAAAATGAACAAGTCATTTAAAAACTATATGAAAATGTTATTAGAAAATTGGGTATTAACGCAAGTGTATATCTGCATTATCTGCATTTTGGTTTTTATTTCACCTTTTTATCTTATTTAGTGCCTACATAAAATGTAATTTAGTTAACATTGATTTTCCTATACTGGCAAGATGCCAGCGCCCGACCATCCAACAGCCTTAAGCCACCGTCGTATCGTCCCTGCTTGCCCCGGGAGGTTTGGGTCCGGCCAGGGTTGTGTGGGGGAGGGGGAAGGGGGCAACAGCGTGAAATTGCGTTCCGTTTGAATTGGCAAAGTGACCGTCCCCTGCCCCACCCGTGATCGATCAGCGGCAGCTGAATTATTCACGGAAGCTAGACGCGCCCGTGAATCGTGATTACTTCACGCCAACCCCCTTCTTCCCCCCCCCCCTCTTTGCCCCTCGATCCACCTCACCCACCAGCCTGCGCTATCAGTCGGTCGCGAGGCGCGCACGGCGCAGGCCGGCCGGCCTTTGTTCATTACGTCAGTGTCGCTTTGCTTTGCTTGGCTTTGCTTTGCTTTGCCGAACAGTCCGCGTTCGTGCACGTTCTGATTTATTTTGCTGTTGTGAAAATAACATAAAAAAAATTGTTGTTTGTAAAGTCGGTTTACGGACGATAGTTTAACGTGACGTCATAACAAAAAATGATGAAATAATTGAATACTTTATAAATAAAATTGAATCATTTTTATTTTAACAATAAAAGAATAAATACTTGAAATTATACTAGTAATCAGATTTTTAAAATGCAAGAATAATTAACCTTTATTGCCGAAATTGTTGTTGTAATAAGCAATGAAAACCACATTAACTTTCACTTCACTGTATAAACAGGCGAGTGGAAGAGAGATAGATGCGGCGCAAGCGTACAATGAGCGTAACGGGATACAGCGTAACGGAACAATGTGCGAAACGGGACACTTTTTCGTGCGTGCAGCCGGCGTTCATAGATTTATTAGACGTTGTCACGTCAAAATATAATAAAAGTAGGTTAGGTCAAAACATTCAAACTGCAATAAGTTGTAATATATATATATATATATATATATATATATATATCGCAAAATTTTGCTTTTATTCTGACACCTCTAAATTACACGAGGGAGCGGTGAACTTCAGGAAATGCCTGGCTCCATTTCAGTGAATCCTACGTTTCCTGGACGTTAGCCGATTGTCGCAAACTCTCTGCTCTTAGAGATTAACGGAGGCGAGATGGTGCAGAAGTAAGATTCTGGCCTTTCATTTTAAGTGCGAGTGCGAGTCCACTTAGAACACAAGCCCAATCCACCCGTTTACCGTGAAACGCATAGAAGTAAAAAAACATATTTTGTCAGTTTTTCGTTTTAGTCTGCTTACGATCGAAATAAATTAAAAATAATGATGAAAATATGCTAACAAGCACTGCATATTATCGTTACATGATATTTTGAAATTAAGTAATACAGTTTAACTTCCAAGCCTTTATAGTTCTTTCTTGAATACCCCTTGACATTACTTGGTCACTAGACACTTCGAAAAATGAAAAATCCCTTTACGCCTAATTATTATTTACCCTCCTCCCACCCAGACCTTTTACAAATTTTCGTGCCTGGTGTCATCAGTGACACATCCTTTCTCCCACTAAGCTACCTGCCTGCTCTCTTCCCTCGTCTAGTTAACATATTCTGCCCCCTCCTCTTTTCGCGCTAACCTATCCGTCGGCCCTCTCCCCTCTTCGCACTAACCTATCCGTCTGCCCCATCCTCTCTTCGCGCTAACCTATCCGTCTGCCCCATCCTCTCACCTCTTCGTGCTAACCTATCCATCTGCCCCATCCTCTCACCTCTTCGCGCTAACTTATCCGTCTGCCCCATCCTCTCTCCTTTTCGCTCTAACCTATCCGTATGCCCCCCCCCCCTTCCCCACCTCATCGCTTGCTGTATCACGGGACACGAGAACAATGTCGCGCCTTGCTGCTAGCTTTCAGCACACAACGGAAACTTTATAGTTCACTGTCGCTGTTTTATCACTCGTGAGCTAGATATGTCAGCGCAATATTATAATTACATAGCTTAACTAATTACATAGACTGGAAGCTTAACATGTAAACAACTCTTACCATTTGAGTATTTATTTCTCTTTTTTTTTTTTTTTAGATCTGCACTGCCAAGGTCTAATTATGGCGTTTTTTTTTAAACCAATTATTTTATTTTAACAACGCTGGTTCTTGACACATCTGTTTTAAATTTTATGTTTGGTAGTATATATTTTCCTAAATTATTCGCCATCAGACAATATTTTACTAGAGGACCCCTGTAAGAGTGTCAAGTCTGCCCTGCCTTCATGGCAGATGTTAAGCCAAAGTTTTGAGGTGTGGGAATTTAAGACAAACGTTAGACAGAGAGAGGTCCCTAATCCGTCATTTTGTGGTTCATAACATTCTGCATCCGGCACCAATCCAGCAGCTTGCATTAAAGTTTTTTTAAAATTGGATTCCGGCTGTTGACCTTGGCCATCACTGCGCTGCCGACGGGTTTAGTTCGCTTTTTTTTTCTGTACAGTGTTTCCTGATTTCTTGCACTACAGTTCACATTTTCACTTTGACGTTAGATAATCCGGCAAATTCGCTAATCCGCAGAGACCGGAAAAAATTCCACCTCTAGAATGGACTCCACGATCCTCTATGTACTCGGGCAAATTACGCCTGCTCATTGGCTACTGACACGTGACGCCTATTAGCTTAGGATGCTTTTGATTCGTTTCTTTTCCTTTGTTGAGAGAAATTTTCTTTTTGCTCAAGAGTCCTTGTGACAGATAAACTGTGGTCCGATCACTGAAGCTGCAAGCAGGTAAAATGTATTTTGGATTCTAGTCAATCGCAGAATGTAACCGCGAATTTTTTCCGGTCTTTTACCAATCCGGCGTGGCCGTTGTCCGGAACTGTTCGGATTTAAAGATCAGGCGACGGCGGTAAACGTAAAGGGACGGCCGTCATACGAGCGCAGGGTCGCCGACAAAAGAACGCCTATTGAACACGGAGGAGGAGGAGGAGGATGAGTTAGTGTTTAAGCAGCTAATGACCCGATTTGTCATCCGCGGTTCGTTCGTCTGTACGCCCCGGAGGAACGAGGAAGAAGAAGAAGAAATACCGCCTCGTCACGAAGATGGGAACGCTAACGCACTTCCCGAGGCCTCGTGAAGAATAAGGCGTTCCCCGGGTGGGTTCTAGGGCGACGGAGGGCGGGGGAGGGGGAGAAGAGGATGAAGACGCCGACCACCCCTCTCCTACCCCTTCGCACGTGAAAATGAAGATGGCGAGGTCTCGTTGAAAGGCCCGGCGATGACTTGAAAGGAGGCGGAGGAAGAATTCTGCGGCGAGACGAAGAGGTAGGCAGGCCGACAAACGACTTCGCTGAAGAGGATAGTGTGTAGGAGATATAAGATGTCAAGGGTTGGGGGGGATAGAGATTCGAGAGACGTGGCTAAAAGGTGAAAGAATGGTTTTTACGTCGCACGGTTTTGCCCAGAGGCTTAAGGGTGAACGTACCTCTCCAACTTATATCCAACAATTTTTTTCTGCATATATTTTAAATATGTCATTATTGGCACGAAGAGGCATAAATAATATTCTTCATAACTTTATTAATTTTTTTATATTATGATATTAATGAAACTTAAATAATCAAGTTATAAAAATATAAACAAATTTAAGTATAGTAAAAAATGATATAAAATAAAACAAAAAAAATATTACCAAAACTATAACATCAAAAATAAATTAAAAATAAATAAATTTTACCTAAAACCGTGAATTAATCGTACCAAAATAGATAAACCTAATGTAGCCTCACATACTGCAATTGACGAAATATTGTTTTGCTTGGCAACGAGTTTGTTTTAATTTTGAGTGATATTTATTTAGGTAGTTAATTATCCTTACTTTTTGTTACATAACGTGAAAACGTTAACAAACGTGATTTGATTTTAAAACGTGAATCTCCAATCTTGAAAATAAAACCCCCTTTACTACCTTAGAATTACGTTTTTCTTGTCTTCCTTAAAATGAACAGGGACGATATATCGTAATTAACTTTGTCTTAGTTGCGAAAATGCTAAAGGCCTGCTGTGACTTATTTCAAAGGCTCCTATTTACTCTGTAAGTGGCCCGCGAAGTTAGGAGTGTGTCTGTGTTAGTGGAGCGGGTTGATAAGTGCGACGCTCGCTGGTGCTTCTAGCGTGGTGTCGCCTCTAAGCGCAAAGCTCTCGAACTGGCGCGCGGTCTTCTCGTCGTGCACGGGGCAAATATGAAATTTGAGCGGTTACCGTAACATTACATGGCGGAGAAATAAAGATAAATGTGTATTACAACAAATATCTCGAGTGTTTTCAAAAAAATCTTTACTGGGCGTTTCACATCAGATTTTTATGACAACCCGTGTTTGAGCCCTTTTTACTCTCCAAAAAAAAAATACTCCCTCATCAGCGCATTCTAAAATACTTCTAGTAAACAGACACCACTCGGATATCTTAAATAGTTTCTTCTGAAGCGCTGCACACTAAAATGTATGTATATATGTGTGTGTGTCTGTGTGTGTATACATACACTTCGCTTTTATTTAGAGGTTGTTAAACATGCCCTAATATAGGTTGGGGTGGTGCAGTGCTCACTGATTGATGAATAGACCACTCGTTTCCCGCGATTGGAGTTGGAATCCCGACCATACTCTGTCCAACTCTTCTTCCGGAACCATCCTTCTGTTTCCTGTAATCAACCTGCTTGTCAATAATGCATGCAATTTTCCATCCCGTATTTAAGTGCCCAGGGTTTTCCCTGTGTCTATGCAGGTTTTACCTGGGCCCAACTTATATAGTTTTTTAGTCTAGAATAGTCAGTGAGGGGAGTTAGTCATGGCGCCAATCGCTGCCATGGCTGGCCAATCCCTCCTAGCGCATGATGCATGCTCCCTCTCCCGCATGGCTTAAACCCTGCATGATTAGAGCGTATAGGCTTCGGCCTGAGACGCACTTAGAGTCTATCCCTAACCCAGACCCCTCCCAAATACACTTAGTTTTAATTTAGGTTAGGAAAAAAAAAAGGAAAGAAATCAATCCCGGCCGCTCCTGCCTGGTCTTTCCGCGAGCGAATTGACGCGGCTGATTCCAAAACCACCCCACGCACTCCTCGAGCTGCTCTTGAAGAAAGACCGGTTCTCGCGAGGTCGGCCCCTTCCCTCCTTCTGGATCTGACTTGACTGATTGCGAACGTTTCCTTTCGAATGAGTCTTGCGAAGGTGAGGCTTTTTGTTTAGCAAGATATGTCGGACATACGTTCAGGGGTGGACCCAGCCTCGAAAATTTAGGGGAGCGGTCTGACGACCGGAGGGCTTTGGGAGGTATGGAACACCTCCCAGTAAACTGGGGTATCCTCAAATTTTGAAAAATAACTGCCCTTTATAAAATGCCAATCAAACTCATTGTTTACGTCTTGAAAGTATCAAAACAACGGTTTGGTATGATATTTAAAAGTAGGTACTAAAGTTTAGAAAAATTACACACTAGTACTAAAAAATTTTTTTTTTTTTACTATAAATGTAACGTGTAGACAGGAGTGGATATTTTTTTTTCGTACCTGTTCCAATTTTTTTTTTCTAGACGGATCTTGAAGAAGGGAGGAAAAAAAAGGGGGGAAGGGGGTGCGTTCGTCCCGTTCATCCCTCCCATGGGGGGAAGCCTAAGATGTACATCAAGTTCTGTCCCTGCCCGGACACGCCCGAATATTCACCTTCGGCCAACCTCTGGTTTATTTATATATTTATATTTCTCTGTTTATTTTAATGTAGCTATACTAACATAACTAACCGTCCATAGTGTTTTAAAGTGTTTTAATATTTGAATTCATTTTTCCTGCGCAAAAATAAAAACAAATCCCGAGGTTGGCCGAAGGTGAATATTCGGGCGTGTTCGGGCAGGGACAGAACTTGATGTACATCTTAGGCTTCTCGTCCCGTGGGACCTCCACTGCCCACGCCATTGCTTGTTTGATGCCGGTTGTCGCGGAATAAACTTCGGGAGTGGACAACCATAGGCGTGCCTACAGGGGGGGCCAGGTGGGCCATGCCCCCCCCCCCCCTAATATAATCACTCAGATCGGCATTTTCTCTCATGCGTTCGTTAATATTCGTATATTCCTGGCACTGTGACACTCAAACTGTGTTTCAGTGTTGCAGCATGCTAATTAACAATATTTTTAAACATTTTATCGTTCTGGAAATACAGCCGCCTTAGTTTATTTAAAACACGAGGTTCCTTAAAATGGTCAAGCAAAAAAAAAATATTTTAAGAGGTTTGTTAAAGTTCTGTTGTCTGAATTGCTGTGTTTGCATTCACTAAAAAGAGGGAGGGAAATGTGTAAGTACACTTTAAACATTGTCTATGAAAAAAAAACATATTTTCAAGATTGTTAAAATTATACCGATATAAATATTAACTAGTAAACATATATCGTTGATACTGCACAAAAATATCAACAAGCCAATGAGTGAATATATTTAGGCTATTTAACATTCTAAATTCAGCTTCTGATTTAAAAAATTTAGCAGGGCCCTCCCTAATGGAAATGTCTGGGCACGCCTATGTGGACAACACCAACACGGGCGTCTTGTCGGGGCACGCCTCGCGAGCTAGCATGTGACGACTCGCTGCGAACCTGTTTCACAAGGCGGTCACCTTGCGGGCGCGGAAACAGCGGGAGCAGGGTTGTCTCGTTCTCGAAATAGTTGACGCTGTACAACCTGCTCTTCCCCCCCCCCCCTTCTTGTTTTTATGTGTAACATGTTGGCTCTCTCTCTGTGTAGGAGTAAATCTCGTGAATGCTACGGAAGTCGCATTGAACGGAAATGTGTAACCACAGTGCTGCCAACTGTGGCGGGTGGCGCGAACCAGAGTTCACAAGCACAAAGGAGAGCTTTATAGTATTAACTGTTTGATTAATTTTAACATGATTTTAAGAATTTTAATAAAAATTGATGCAAATCAGGTGCAAAACCGGGGTTTTAGTTGGGGGTTTTTTTTTTCGCTTTTATAGGAGCCGTTTCATTATATAGTTTAGAATTTCGCTCTGCTAACTAAATGATTTAATAGACGAAGTAACTGTTCCGGTAGCGAATTCTAGCGGCGAGTGGGGAAACTACGTGTGATTCGCGTCCAGAAATGTAATTGAAGAAACAATTTGCGTACATTTATCACGCACGCTCCGCATCATTTTTTTAAAAAGAATTATAGGTTAAATTTCCTGTCCGAGTTTCGTATTATAATTGTATTTGCAACATGAGAACACATGAATTTGCTAGTTACCGAGGTTACATGTTACACATCTCTGTCGTGTACTGAAAGACTTGTCTTTTTTTTCCTCTCCTGTTTATCGCTGTAGTAAAAAAGCAAACGTGCACCTGCATCAACTTAGTTCCCGAGGAGAGGTCGAGCATGCAACGCGTCATTTTGCACCGCTGAGTTGCGTATAGTCTGTCTCATGTAACTTGTCTCAAATTAAACAGTTCTCAAAAGTGGTAAGTACCAGTGGTGCCCATTTTTCAACAGTCACTTGCAAAGGAAGAGTTTTTGGATGATCAGGAGTTTTTTTTTATCCCAGCCGACTGACGGCTAGCGACTCCTCACTGTAAAAAAAAAAAGTTTGTACTTTTACAAGCATGGTCCTTGGAAACACAGTTGCCAACGATATCACTCGTAAAATTGCAAGGCAGAACTCTGTACCATTTGTAGTTTCACAGAGCTCTGCCTTCCAGTTTTACTAGTGATATCGTTGGCAACTGAGTCTCCAAGGATTTTCCTTGCAAAAAGTACAAACATTTTTACTGTGCTGGACCGCGATGAAATGGCCTATCAATTTCCCTGATCGCCGGCTGCACGCACGAATAAATGATGACTCATTGTCCCGTTACGCACATTGTCCTGTTACGCTTTGTCCCGTTACACTCATTGTACGCTTGCGCCGCATCTATCTTCTCTCTTCCACTCGATTGGAACATCCATCGATTTGACTTTTTCGAGGCACATTAAACTTGAAACACTCCCATTCGTTTCCTACTTTTCCTATCATCGTCCTATCCTTAACAGAATAACACAGATTGGAAGAAGTTAAATAACAAACATGTATAAAAGTTATAGTTAGAGACCTGCAAAATTCGCGGATTCATTGACCTCTAGGATAGACTCCACAGTCCTTTAAATACTCGCGGAAATGACACCTGTTAATTGGCTACTGACGTGTGAGACGTCTCAACTAGGCTGTCCGTAATTCGCACTTTCTTGGTTTAGTGTTTCCCATTGGCTCACAGTTCCCCGGATAAAATGTGGGCCAATCGCAGAAGCGGTACGAAGTTATAGTTGTTTTGATGCTAGCCTATCGCGAAATGAATCCGCGAATTTTGCATGTCTCTAGTTAGAGTTAAAATAATCTGTTCGTTAAAGTAATAAACATATTTGAATTAATGAGTGCAATTAAAAGTAAATTTATCAATTAAATTGTAGATTTCATTTCACTCATTCTTTATATCAATACAAAATAGTGATAATTCAATAAAATGATTCAATTTTATTCATAAAAGTATGCAATCATTTCATCAATGTTTTGTTATGACGTTGTCACGTTAAACTATCGTCCGTAAACCGATTTTACAGACAACCAATTTTTTTTTTTACGAACACTAGTTAACCAAGTGAAGTGGTTTACAAGCACGTTTCACAGCAGGGGCGGGATCCGAGGCCAAAGGTTCTGCGCGTGGCGTTAGCCGGCAGTCATCAGTCAGGGGCTGTTTATCTCCCCGGGGGAGAACATCAGCGGCAGAAGGATACAGAGACCATTGGTAGTACGTTTGAGAACTGTCACGTTCGAGACAAGATACGTGGCACGGGTTGTACGCACCTCTTCGTGGCGTAGGACATTTTCACGAAGGTTATTCGTGTACTTTCAAAAAAATACAGCTTTCATGTAACTAGAAAAAAAATTATTAAAAAAAACTATTAATACAAACGCTACTTTCGTACATATACACACGAGGTGTGATAAAAACAAATACAGTGAATGAAATTTTTATAGCAGCAGCTGCTGAAAGTTTACATCTATTTGAAGTAATAAGCCAGATGACCTGACCCGTTGAGATAGCCAGTGTCAAGTTTGAACAAGTTGTGACTTGTCAGTTGGCTTCCAGAGCCGGAAGAGCGAGTTCCAGCTTTACCTCGTCTTGTTTCGCATCATGAATAGAGACCCGAAAATTTCGTGTAGTCGTCTGGTCTCAGTGTATAATTCAAAGACATGCGTGTGCTCAACCCATGTTTGCTTTCCCGTTTGGTTTACTTCTTAGCGAGGACATTTTTATCCTTTTTTTAATTGGTGGTGGCTGATTCGCGTATTTCTCTCCTATATTGGGCATCGTTGGCTCACGGTCGTAGAGGGACTTGTCCAAATTACTGCGGTCCAATCATGAACACAGTGGCAGAGTGTGAAGGTTTGCATTGTCACTTGCTACTAAATTAATGCGCGTAATTTCCAGATCTCTAATCACGGATTTCGTTTGCGAAACGGAGACCAGAAGACTGGGCCAATGGCTTGCTCCTTCATGACGACCACGCGACGAGCCACGCCCCGCCTCTGCTCCGCGAGTTCTGGGCCGAACAAGAGGTTCCTGTCTGTCCGCATCCAGGTGTGCTTCCAGTCGGGGAGTCAGCGTTGGGATAATGCGCATCGCTAGCCGAGGAGAGTATTTTGAAGGAGATTAGTTCAAATGTGATGTAATCTTAGTACTTTATTCGTAGTAAAATTATTTGTTCATCACACCACGTACATACTTTTTTTTCCCCCTTCACGTCTCGTCGGAAACTAGGTCATTAGAAGATGGAAACAACAAAAATTAGATAATAAGCTAAATCTGTGTGGCTGGATGGGTGTTCGGCCACTGGCAGGAGTTTACGCAAAAAAAAAATTTTTTTTGGAGGTGGGATGATATAACCTCTTTGCCTGCAGTTTTCTTTCAATTTTTTTTTGTTGATGGGAATCATATATATTTTTGAAGTTCTTAGGGAATTTCTTTTGGGGAGGAGGGGGGTTTATATCTTTCCCCATCTCCTCCCCCTTCTTTGTACTACATTGGCCACTAAGTGGTCACACATGTAAGCACGGCGTGTTTTGTAACGGAAATGAATTAATGATGCCTACAAATGCAGAGTATAAAAATAATTAAGCATATTATGCTTTAAAGATATTTTCTCAGGAACGTTTAATTAGATCCCTTTTATAGTTACTATAGTTCATCGTGAATAAATATTATTGGGAGAAAGAAGATTGAGAGCAGAAATTATGGTGGAAAAATAATTAAAAGTTAGGTCCAACTCGAATGCGAGTTTCCTTCAGTGGTGTGCGACAGTTGAACAATTCTTTATTTCTCCCTTCTTCCTTTAATATTTATAAGTATATGGAGAACAAAAAGTTAACCGACTTCATTGGCCGTGATGAAACAGCTTGTATCTCGTGTAGTGAGGGTCACGGGTTCAATGCTTCCATCCCAACTGATGGCATAGCTGAAAATTCATGTTAGCCGATTCCGTATAAAAGTAATTTGGAGCCAACTTATTATGTAACTTCCTAGTATACATTCTGTCGCGCTAATCTATGCGGTTGGAGCATATTGAAAATGTATAGTGTCAACTTATAAATTACTGTTTGGACTCGTCTTACCTGATCTTGGTTTGTTTACTATTATTGTAATGTTAAATTGTAGTGCCTTTATTCGACCAATCGTATAATGAAAAAAAAAAAGTCTTGAATTTGTTTTCCCTTTCCATGTTTATTTGAATATTTCAGAGTAGGGTGCTGCATTATATAAAACGCAGTTTCTCTCGAAGACAGTAAGACAGTGTCCGTGATTGAGAACCATTAAGATGAATTGACCCCATTTCAGACGCCAGAATAATCCGTGTTCGATTTTTTTTAAGTCTGTTACTTAGTTAAAAATTTTGCAAATGTTTTTTTTTCCCGCAAGGGTAGGTTTGCGCACGTCTAGGTGATTGTAATTAAAATTAAAAGTTGGTTATGTTAAGCCACTCACATAAAGAATTAAAATTCTCATAAATATTCTTAATTTTTCTCCCCCCGTGAAAAGTAGGTGTAAGTGATCGTAACTAAAATAAAAAGGCTGGTTGGGTTAGGTCTGAGGCATTAAAGTACTCTTAAATCGTGACAAAGAATGAAACCAATTATAATCTCGTTTTGTATTCCGACCACGAAGTATCACGAGCGGGCTGGCGACCTTCGGATATTTTCGGGCACTGATCGGAGTTAAGTGAAGGTTTACCCGAAATTGTTTACGGTGCTTGCGCTGCAATCTTGAGACGTCTCCGTGAACGGCTAGTCGATACATCGATGACGTGTCTCCCGTTTCCTTGCGTTGTAATCGGCTGCTACTATTTTGTAGTGTCCTCATCCTCATAAGGTTTATTTTCGATTCCCCCCATCCCTTTCTACGGCTATTTTTCCCTATTTCCTTTTCCTCCATTCTTTCGATCCATTTCACTGGAAAGAGTAATGGTTGAAAGTGAGGCAATTCTCAGATTTCGCCCTTCCTGTTCATGGTCTACAATTTTGTTTGACGATAAATATTATGTTCGTCGTCGTTTTAGCTGCTGCGCCGAACTGGATTATTGCCAGATCGATTTGAACGCTGAGATGTGGCATTTTTTTAATTTGGCATATCTCTGCTGAATGAAGGACTAGCTGCAGCGGATATAATCTTATGGACCTTTTCGAAGGCGGGTTGGTTTGCGTTAAAATTTAAAAGCCTCTATGTATTTTAAAACAATTTTTGATATGTCATTTTTGAATTTATAGCCTACTTCATTAGGCGCGTTATGAAAAAATTATGGGAGTGAATTATTACGACGCAACGAAATTTTCACACACAAAAAAATGCTACATAAGTTTTACAAATACAAGTTACGTATTTTAAATCTTTTACTTCAAAAACCAAATTTATTTATTGTGAATATTATTGATAGAAAATGTGTTTATAAACTTTTTCGGATTTATTCAATAGATATGGTTTGCATTTCTATCACAAAAACCTCATTTCATGTTTCTTGGCTGTCGAAATCATAACAAATTTGAGAATTTTGAAATCCCAGGTAAAATTAAATAATTTTTTTCTGAAAGAAATTCAAAATATTTATTGAAGTAGCCAGTGGCATTTCCGTTAAACCTAAAAAGTTTCAGTTCTGCAATAAATAAAATTCTCCTTATTTGTACAATCCAAAAACGTTAAAAATGTAACTTTGGCAGCTAATTATGCAAAAAGTATGTGCTGTGTGTATTTTTCATTTCGTGAAAGTTAAACAATTGAAAAATTCTACAAGTTTATCTGTAATTACTGTAAATATCAAATCTTGACCTGAAATGGGAGGCACCCCCTTAAGGGGCCTCCCTAGTAGCATCAGAAGTTAGCGGAACACTATGTTTTTAAAATAATGATGGGACTTTATTAATCGACACTACGAATCTGAAAATTTTTCACCCACGAGAAGATAATACACGAATTGTCTGTATACTTTTACATTTTTGTTTTTTTCTATCAAAATATGAAATAAAAAATCACCAACTTGTCCAACTTTGGGGCCATTTTATACTGCTTAGGAGAATGACAGAAAAAAAGTACAAGTCTAGAAAAAAAGATAATTTTTTTCTGAAGAAATTCATGTATTTAAAACATATAGTCATCGCTTTGAATTCCGAGATATCTTTTCCGCAATTTCTGCAAATCCTGAAAGTTTTCCACCGTCTCGTGCTGCCGCTCGGCGAAGCCAGCTCGCAGGCCACACAGCTCAGGTAGCGTGGTGAGGGACCCCGGCCCGGAGGGGAGGCAGGCTACCTGTGTGTGCGTGCGTGCGTGAGAGGGAGACAACCCACAACCGGCACCGGTAAAAGATAATCCCATGACCGAAAGAAATTCTCAGAATTGCTTTTAATGTGCCTCGCCACAGTACCATGTGCTCGACTTACTCTGTGACTATATTCGTGTATCTCTAAAACATTGCTTTTGTTTAAACTACAAATATCCTAAAGCTTACCATACTAGATCATGTATTACGAAATAAAGTATTGAAACTAATCAATCAACACATTGAAAGTTGTCCTACAAACTATTTATTGGTGGCTTTACAGTCTCGCTAGCTAATTCGACAAAATTTATATTTAATTTTTAACATGAAAATACACTTCATTGTTTTTCCTTTTATTTTTAATAAAAATTCAAGAAACAATTATTATACCACCCAATATTTTTTTAAATTATTTTAGTTTTCCAAAATAATTTTACACATCTTACAATGCCGGGGAAAAATTTTATACTGGTATTAACCAAATTAATTATTTACAAAAGTTTTGATACTTAAAATGTAGGTTTTATATAAAATGTATTTTAAATTAAAAGAAAAATCGTATTTTGAAAACTAAATGTCATTTTGCTATGCTTTATGGTTAGATAGATATCTGATTGCCTGCACTGTTTTAAAAATGTTCATGGGATGATATATAAAAAAATAAAAACTAGGGAAGTTCTATATTAAATAAGCTAGTCAGAATTATGTAAATGTTCCTCCTGGCGCAGGAATCACGAGGAGGATTGAAGATGAGGTCAGTGACCGATCGCTCACATATGTAGTTATGGATGGTACGTTATTAATTACAAAATTCAAAAACCATTTTGAAGTTAAAAAGTATAATTAGTGGCAATGTTTAATAAAGATGACGTAAATTTTCAGATAAACTTATTTCTACAGCTCAATTAATTAATAAGGGCAGGAAATAAATTTTTTACAGCAATTATACAAAATTATTAAAAAAATTTAAACCACAATTAATTTATCCAAAAACCAAAATTAAGTAAATATTGCCCACACATTACAACATCCACGAAAGAACCTTGCAAATTATTTTTGTTATATGCATTATTTTGCATTAAAGTTCTTTATTTTTTTATACTTCACCTACTTATAATTGTTACATATTTGGCACATGGTCCGTCACGCCCAATTAAAGGGCCTGAATAAGTAGAACGCGTTTCTGATCAAATTGCACGCCTGTTACTTTACCTGCAACCCGGAGCGGTGTGAAATAGATTATTGTACATTCGTGACGTTGGCAATCAACTTAAATATTTATGAGTTAAAACCAAACATACATATAACGGATAATCAAAGAAATTTTGAAATTTTGAAAGCTTGTTATGTTTTTATATAGTACACAAAGCAGTTAAACCATAAATTATTTGTTGTTGAAAAAAAATAATCCTTAACCTTTCATGCTTTTTTCATTTATTTTTATTACCAGATATTTCCGTTTAAGTAATACTTATATATATAACAATATAGCAATCTAGAAAAAAATTAAGGTAGCCTTATTCCAAATATAGACGTTAGTTAACTAAGAATATAAATTCGCTTTACAACCACAGCTTGTACACAAGTAAAAAAAACATGGTTTTACTTACAGGCCGTATTGAACGTAGGGTAGGTTTATGACAAATACAACAGCAATAAACATATGGCTGAGTCTGCTTTCATGTACACTTTTTTTTTAAGTTATCACTTTTAAAGCGGGTAAAGGGTACCTATCAAGTAGCTTAGCATTACCCAAAGTGAATGTCGTGCTCCAGAAAATGTTCGAACTATGTAATATTTGTATCACTGTTGCGTTACAGACCTGCAACTTTTTTCAGTGCGCGATGTCACTCTCATGTAAAAATATGCCGTGTTTAGCGCAAACGTGTTCGAATGAATCCACATGGAGCTGCCAAAGAATACCTATCGATGTCGGCAACATACATAAGTATACAAACCAACGTTTACAAGTGTATTCATACGTAAGTATAAAACTGGCGGCGGGCCATGATGCAGTTGGTTCTTCGCGTACAGTCCACTGACGGGATTAGAAGCGTCAAAGATCTTATATGGCTATTCTGTAAACTTGTATGTCATTTCACTGCCTGCTTTAGACAAACAACATCCATTACTTTTAGCTTTGGCTTGAAAAGAATTACTCCGGCCTGCTTTCTTATATTACTTATTTCAGCTCCTCGTGCGACCAGTGTGTATACCTAATTTGTCCGCGGCCTTATCTTTGGGTGAAAGTTATTTGTAAGGGAAGTTGTATCGGTAATGTTCATGTATTACATAACAATTCGACTTAGATACGCACATGTGTTTTTAAAATATATGTTTAATAACTTGCAATACAAAGTATGTGTTGAATTTCATGTATTGAATTTTTTTTTACATTATGTACGAACATAATAATCACAATATTTCATGAGAAATTTTTAAAACATTTTACAAAGTAATCTCTAATTTCTTCCACACCTCATGGTTAACCTTACTATTTTATTTCATGTTTCAGTTGATTTAAACTGTTTGGAATCAAAATATGACGGACAATGAAGAATATTAGTTTCAGTAAATTTTATGAGATGATTTACTTATTACATTAAATATACCTCAATTTTTACCTCAAAGGAAAATAGTTGCATATAATTAAATGATAAATATTTGTTTCCCATTAATATAGTTTATGAACATAACTTATTGTTATAATACCTACATTAGTTAAATTGTGTTTTTGTAATGCTCTCCTATTTCAGTAAAATTTTGGGCAAATTGAATAGCATATAGTCGATCTTTAACATAAGCTTTTGGAATACATAAATATAATAAATTATGTTCTCGTGATTTTAACAATTAAATATTTCTTCGCATGAAAAAATTAATTAACTAAAAAATATTTCAGTAATTTATACTTAAGGACTAAAAAAATTTATTTTTATAATATAATAATATTGTATGTATGTATACTTTTCTGAAAAAAGTAGATTCAAGAAAACAAATTTTCTTTTTTTTAATTTTGTTCTTGAACTTACTTGACAAGCGATATTGAACTTCAACTTTATACTTTCGGTATAGTACTTTTCGATTTATTTTCTCCAAACGGGAATTAAAAGTAAAGAATAAATAACATTTTCCTCTATAATTATTGCAGCCGTATACTGAAAAGTTTAACTTTCCTTTATTTGCATGACGCGGAGCTCCTAACTACACAAAATTTTTGTTATTTATTTTGAACGTTGTATTTATGTTTCCTTACAAACTTAAATGAACCTCTTAACATTTAATTTCATCAAAAGTTATACAATATAAGTATCAAGTTAAAATATTTTTAAGTGTAGTTGTGGCTATTTTGTTGTTGAAAATGACACTCTTAAGTTTGAATGAAAGTGAGATATGATAAAATTATATTTGTAGTTAAAAACAGATAATTCATTTCAAATTCAATCTTTTGTTACATGCATATTTCCAAATAAATTTGACAATATATTAAATTCTATGCATTTGAATCTATTCGTATATTCTGCAGCATTAATTCCTATAAGCAAATACTTATTACGTACAATGTACTTTTAGTCCTGTCGTATAGTTATGCAAAAAATTGTATCAAAAGTATTGTTTCTTCTATGCGGTTATGGTTTAAAAACAAAAAAAGTAATTTAATTTATTTTTAAATTCGGTTGTCAGTAAGAACACGCATTTAGTGTAATACGACATATATTATTCTGTTTATTAAAACATTACTATCGATAACTCCATTTTAGATTTATCTGTCTGTGTTATATTTCAAATTGATTCTTTTTCTTCGGCTTATGACAGCAGCAAATTTTGTTTTATCGCATATGTAATGTTTTTATGTTTTGCATATTATAATTAATGAGTTAGTATTGTTGGCGGGTGAGGCTTTTTCACAAATGGACGCGTTCTTGGCGGCTAGCAGGTAGGACGCGTGTATTACGCAGGCTGGATAGGGAAGTACGACTGCGGGCGAGCTCCATGATAGAAGCAACGGGAGTAGTATCACTCGGCTATTTGTATAGGTTGGGATAGCTGTGCGAATGGTAGAACAGACCACGGGACTATGGTGAGGAAAAAGGTCCCAAGCTCGACATCCCGACGATGAGACCGTTTACGAACTGTCGATGGATCATCAGGAAAGTTAACAACTTCTTCAGAAACTTGAGTCCCTCTTTCAAAATTCAGTTTAATACCTGGAGATGACTATATTCGGTGTTCTACCAAGCGAAGCATACTCTTAATTCATTACTAGTTGATGTTTAATATTTTGACGCAAAATAAAATTGTGAATCAGCTTACTTTGCTCATGCCAGGTTTTACAAGTTTTGTCAAAGTTAATTAAATGAATAAAAATTGTGTCCCTTTGTTACTGGCTAGTGGCTACCCGCAAGAAATTATCATGGTGAATAATAATAATTTTAAGTCGACATGTAATATTTTGATTTTTATGGGATTGTGTTTTGGTAATGGTGTGTGTAACTGTCTTGTGTATTTTATTACATTCACTTCACGTAACGAATTGTCTGAACGTAATGTTATTGTTTGTTTGTTTTAATATTTCGTTTTATTGAACAAAGATACATAGTTTGCCACTTCGAGCGACTACAGAAATGACAATACAATTAGTTTACAGTGTTCCAAACATTTTAGTTTCCTCTACTGTACATGGGGGGAATATTTTTTATGTTATGTTTACTGAAACCATTTTACGCGCTAAGTGAGATGTTGCGATTGAGTAGAAGGGAAAATATGTCATAAAACCCTGCGTAATGTTATGAATTCCATTCATTCGTTTACTCTGTGATCCGGAGGGTCTAATGTTAAGACTGAATACATGTGCACTTCCTCTATGTAGAGTGGCTTCATTGAGATGAAAGCAAAGCTCACGTTGATGAAATACTTATTAATTAAAAAATTAAAATGTTGTTTTATGCTTCAATTTCTGTTAGTGTCGTACACAGATTAAAAATGTAATTCAGAGTTCCTCAGTTTTATGTATATTGAAATTTGCTCATGTGTAGAGTAGTTATTAAAAGCATAAAAAACATATATGACGAATTGTTGTGTATTATTTCCATTAGGCGTGACCATGAAAATAGATAAGATTTTATCATTATGTGAAATCTACATTTTAAATGTTGGCGTTTAAATATTTATGAAAGCGTGTGATCTTAAAGCACTATTTATCTATTAAGGAAGTAGGTAGTTTCTTTGATTTTAGAAGGGTTTTTTAAACAAACAACTAAATTAATTCAAAAATTTGAACTACTGCAAGCAAAAAATACTTTATTCCATTTTTATTTTAAAATTAGCCATTGTATTCTACCTTGCTTACACTCTATTATCGAAAAATATATTTTTTTGACAGAGATGAATACCGTAAATTAATACACAAAACATACATGTTTTTGTATGATACAATAATAGCTAGTGACAGTGACGAAACCAAAATTATTTTGATAGTTTGTATAGAAAATCCCCAACAGTAGTGGTGGTATATTTAGGGATTTATTTGTAGATGGGTAAGTACTATTCCACAATAAAAAGGAGTTATCGTCAATTATCAAAGCAGCCATATTTCGTATCTTCTTTGACAGCCTAAATACAGCACCAAATGACGTACTTGGCTAAAAATTAATTCCAGCTGCATGCGTAGATTCCGGGAGGAGGGGAGAATCTCAGGGTGGCCCGAACCTCCCTGAAATAAAAAAGTCCGTCTGAGGGGGCCCCGCTTGCATTTGCAAAATCTTCACGTTATCCCGTGGGCCTCATGTGAATCCTACAAATTTTCGCCCGTGATTCCAGCTATACATTTCACTGACACCTTGAGCACAACAGTCAGTGCACACTGAGTTCTTCCATACCACCCGCACTTGTCTTCGATAAAATCTGAACTCAGGTGGATTCAGCGTGACTGACTAAGCCTGCAGTCTGAATCCACCTGTAGGCCGCTGTTGCAACAGCTAAGAAATTAACACTGCTCGTAGTGAACAGTCTGTATGTAACTCGAAACGTGATTCCAGTTCATTCGTGTATACTTATTCATCATATTATGCAACGTTAAAGTCATTAAAAAAATATGCAAAAATAAAATAAAATGCTAAACGTGTAATAAGAGCCAGAAAATAATAATATGCAGTAATATTTAGTGTAACTAAATACGACGTGAACCCTAGAATACAAAGTTGACGATGTGTCGTTGGTGGGAACACTTGTTTGTTCCTGACATTTTTTTTCTTTACAGAATTTAAAAGTAAGTTTGACATGCACTTTTTATTCAGGAAGTAAGTTAAAAATTTATTTGTCGTTATTGCGATTTAAAAAGTTGATTTGTGTCTAAGATTAAAAATAATTAATATTATTTTCATCATTTTATTCCCAGTTTTATTACTCAATTATTAGTAGGACGTGATTTCTCGTCGCGGTGCGGAATACTTTTATGAATGAAAGCATAACTGTTCGTGCAAAACCATTCATCACACAAATGTCAGTTCGAAAGTATAATGTTGGAAATTTTTTTAATGATATAATTTTTGCATTTTTTCCCCCCTGAAAACACAAGCTAACACATCGATTGTTGGTGACAGCATTTTTTGTAATGTATGTAAATCTCTTAATTATGTAGAACGTTAATTAAAATAAAAATACCTGTTTTAAACAGAATTGACGATTGTTTGCATTTCATGGATATGGACTGGATCGCAACACTAATTTAATGTTTCAAGTTAATAAACACTGTCAGGAAGCAAGCAAGGCAATATGAGAACATTATCTTTTGGTTGAATGTAGCGAAAGGGAAAAACAGTCATCTTTCTTGCCACGATCTTGTTCGCAGATAACGCAGGTATAAGTAGCAAATGGACTCCACACAATGACAACCCTCCCATTATTCCGCCCCCCCCCCTCGCTGAAACGCCCTCTCCCCACTCCACCTCGGCGCAGGCGACAGTCTCAGGTATATCGCCCCGCCCAACCACTGGCCGTAGCACGTGGCCAGTGGCCCACCGCGCTAAACATTTTTACTAGGGAGGCCCCTTAAGGGGCCCGCCTCGTCAAGGGTGTATGTGTGTCAGTGAGGCGGGATGACAAGCGCTACGCTCGCTGGTGCTTCCAGCGCGGTATAGCCTCTAAGCGCAAGGCTCTGAACTGGCGCGCATTCGTCTCGTCGTCACAGGATAACTGTGAAATTTGAGCGGTGACCGTAACATTATATGGCGGAGAAATGAAGATAAAGGTGTTATGCAAGCCCCTTAAGTGCTTTCAAGAATCTGTACTGATTGTTTTATGCCTAAAAATTACTCTGAAAACACTCGTTTTAGGCATTTTAACGCTTCTAAAAATACAGTTTAAAAACTTAATCCGAAATTAAAAGTACTTTTCGGCCCTCAGCGAACTCTTAAATGCTATTCGTAAATAGGCCCCACTCGGATATCTTGAGTAGTTTTGAAATCGCGTTGTTTTTCCTGAAGCTCTGCACACCGTCTGTGTGACCAGGTAGGCGCCCCTTAAGGCGGACTTTTTAAAAGCAGCAATTTAGAAATTTTGATTTATTTGTCCAATTTTGTCATTTCAAATTAACAATTTATTGACATTGATTTGATTTCAGTTTATATGTATAACCAATTTTTCGTGATTATATTTAAACAAATTATTTAAATTAAATTTGCAAAAACTGTAAATAATATTTGAAAATTAAAAAGCATGCAATTTTTCATCAATGTTTTCTTATGACGTTATCACGTAAAATTATCGTCCGTAAACCGACTTTACAGACAACCCTCTTTTTTGTCAGTTATTGAGTTTTTTTTACACACAGTGTAACCAGCAATGGCGCATGTTGAAAAAAAAAACCATCTGAAATCAATATTCTCCATCACAAAAATCATTCAAGGAACGTGCCTGGTAGGTGATAGTTAGCCCCGAGAAGTAGTGAGCAGAGACTTCATAAACGCAGTGATGTTAACAACGAAATTATAACCCTGAAGTCAATAATTGAATTCCACCTTCAGGCATGGATATTTATAAAATGTGTTAATTTGTGAGCAGTTTCTGCTAAGCCCTCGGGCGTAAGTTGAAGTTGTTAAATCATATAAAATACTTTAAAAATTTCATCTCGAAGCCGAAGAGTTGTTATTGGGTTGTAATGTTTTATTGCAGCAATAAATTAGAAAGCGTAATTTTCTTTTTTTACTTTTACTTCCAGTTGGTATGGCAATTATTTAATACTGCATAATTTTTAACTGGCGTTTTTCTTAAATAAACTGTGGAATATTTTGAAAGTGTTTGCTCAGAAAGGAAATTAGTATTTAAGGTGATGTGATTCCTATTGTGTTGATTAAAATTTATCATTAACTGAAACAGTATAAAGTTTTTTTTGTCGTACACAATTAAATAACTATTGTATCAATGCACATAAATGTTGACACTTAAGCGGTCGCATAAGACACATCTTCATTTTGTTTATTGGAATTCTTGATGCATCGCAGCATGGTGCGCTATTCATATCTATATTTTATCAGTTATTTAGTCTTGCTTTGTTATCCTGTATCACGATTGATGGTTTTCACCGGGGAAATCGTTCCGAGACGTAAAGGGGGCGGATAGGGACTAGAAGATGTTACATGATTTCAACAGTTTTTAGGCCATAACAATTTTCTATCGTTTGCATTTCAAAATTTGTCTTCGTTAAAGCTTATTGTATAACTAAGCGAAATGCTGTAAGTTGATTGTGACTGGCTTCTGCAAATAGTTTTCTCTGGTGAAGTCATTGTATTTAGTATATATATATTTCATTTTATAACTTGTATAATAATTTGTCAAAAACACATTTTATGACTTTTGAAAATATGTTAAAGTGTGGTCACTGCCTTAAGGTAATTGTGGAATATTAAGCTTAAAAATCTGTAATTTGTGTTTCTTTTGCGTTTCAATTCTTGAAAGTCAATAAATAGATCAATTATCATTGTAATAACTGATTTTTCAATCAATACTGCTTCGTGTGATGCGCCTAGCTGGGCTAAGTTTGGTTTTATGTGTTTTATGTGTTAAATTTTAGGGTGGAAAGGGGAGGGGGGCACACGGCGAAATAGCACTGTAGTGTTACTGTCACTCCTGATTCCTTTTCTAGCCTGTCACACACACACACACACACACACACACCTACACACACACACACATAGTGCGCGCGTTTTTCAGTTATCCTCAGAGGTGGCCGCCGCTCTGATTGGCTTCTTAACTCGATTCTGGGATTGGCGAATCACAACTTCGAGGGAGCGATTGGAAATTTTTTTTACATTAAAACTTGTTTTTTAGTTGGGTGGGAGGGGAGAAGAGGCAAGTAGAAGAGAGAGTGGCCTCAGTACGTGTT
Source organism: Bacillus rossius redtenbacheri (assembly GCF_032445375.1). Lineage (NCBI taxonomy): Eukaryota > Metazoa > Arthropoda > Insecta > Phasmatodea > Bacillidae > Bacillus > Bacillus rossius. The sequence goes on from NC_086330.1 coordinate 352,098,501, forward strand.
TACCTCTAGTAAATGAAAAGAATTTTCACTTCGTATAGACCAAGCAAATATGCATGCATATTACATGAAAACAGTTAATATTTTTAGAACCTATAAGTGCAGTGTATTAACGGATGGAGACTCACAACTTTCAAGAAGTATTTTTTCTAACAGGATTATTTTTTTAGTGAAAATTTGGGGGTAAAAGTTCTGTATACTACTACACATAAATGAAGTCATCATCTATCGCTATGTATCCTACATCGAGCGAAGTTGTATGAAAATTATATAGCAATTTGCTAACGGTTTAACCTATGACTAATAATGCAGTGTTTTAAATGGTCACCGCTACAGTAGGCAAAATCTTGCATACAAATAAAAATTATTATTAGTATTTCGCGTGAACACAAAAAAAAATATTTGTCCTCACATAATCGTTAGTCCATCGCTTTCTTCCTTAAAACACATGCAAGATTCTCACGCTTGTTGTTTTGCGACCTTTCAGTTTAAGGCGAAGCAGTTGAATATTTACGTGTGAATAATGCTTCCCTGATAGTATCTTGCCTCTATAAGCAGGAGCATTCGCTGAATTTCATTTCCGGGGGGCTGGGGGGAGGCAAGTTGCTTTCATTCAAATTCTTTCCTTTTGCTGGTGTAAATGATAGGATTGGGGGGAGGGGGTTTAAGTTCCCCCCAACCCCTGCGTATTCCACAGATTCAGGCCGACAAGCATGAATGAAGCTTACTATAGTCTACACCCATCCTTCATACTGCACACTTTCTCCAGCTATCTTCAAGCTTTCATCAAGCTTTAATTAAGGTTTGCTGTTGAGCTTTAGTCAAGCGTATATCCAGCTTGCGAGTGCACGCATGTGTCATTAGTAACCAAGACAAGTGTGAAACAAACTTGAATCTAAGGCTGGGTTTATGAACTACTCAGGGTACGTAACGACGTACCAGCGCAACACACGCAACCAAAAAAATCACAGTCATTTATAAAGCACATAAATTTCAAGGCGTTACCAACTCTATAGGCCCAACTTAAAATTAGGTATTTTTAGACATTAGAAAACGAATTTCTACGCCAGGCTTCTTTTGATAATTGATATTATGAAAACAAAACAAAAAATGTCAATAATTTAAATAAAATGTTATTTTCTTTTACGTTGTGAAAGTTTAACAGGTGTAAAAATGATGCACGTAGTAAAAATAACATTAGGGGCTTCTGTGTACTTAACGTCTGCGTCTTAAAAAAAAATTTTGGAGCACTTATTTCAAAAATATGATCGTCGGAAACGTACGCCAAAACGCAAGAACGTTGAAAGTTGAATAATAGCGCAGTTTATAAACGGGTATTTTAACATGTGGTAGCTGAACGTTTTGCATCTTGCGTTATTGCGTAGAATTTATAGACCAGGCCTAACTCGATGTGGTAAGCTTGCTTAGGAAGTCTTATTCAAGTCGCTCTGCGTGCTTACCGCAAGCCAAAATGCTATGAGGGTGCGAAAAGCTTTGTGGGAGCTTGTTTCATATCCCATTTTTTTTTGGCACAAAGACGTGATACTTGGAAAAAACGTGTAAATAATAACTCTTTGAGTGTGACTTTGTTTTGTTCATGATTCGATTCAGCTCACTCTGTCAGATATTGATATCCATCTATATTTGACAATAGAGTTGGAGGGTTAGTTAGATGCTATTGCTATTGCGTACCACCCAAAGTACCGGCAAGGTATAGAATCCGGGGGCGCTGATACGATAATCCAACACCGTCTGAAAGTCCTGCGAGGTTAATACTACGAAGAACTCCGTAGTCTGACTGTTGGAAGGGATTGTGTTTCTGTCAGACAAATGCCACCCACCATCTGCCTGAGGCAGTCAGTCTTGGAGGAGCCGGGGCGCTAACCCGGGTCCTACAAGTCACAAGTCAGGCGCTCTACCCCAAAGCCAAGAAGGTAGAGCGCCGATATGCAGTCGTCTTAACATTAACACGTTATCCGATTTTCTCCATCAAACAAATTCGCACAGATAACCTGAAATAAATTTTTTAAACATGTCGCACTATCAAAGTTTATTTTTGCCCTGAGGTATCTCAAACTTTTAAATTTTAATTAAATAATGCGTCAACAGTGCTGGATATAATTTCTAAATTTTTGAATTTTTGAAATTTTTTGGACTCATATAAATTTAACTTATATTCGTTACACAATAAAAATATATGTTCAGTGATTTTTTAAAGTTATAATAACATAATTACCTTTTTACGCATATAATTATTTCGAATACGATATTCATTTTAACATTGTTTCAGTTATTTCACTTTAATAACCTCTTTCATCGACCATGTGTTCTTTGCCATTTGAAAGATTCGATATGTGACGGAAACGGATTTCATTTCAGTTTCCGATAGGCATGATGATTGGCTGATTCCATCCAACATCCAACATATTTTGAAAGCCCGTTCTGTATGCAAAATTTTTCATTGAAAACTCAAGTCATCCATATTGTCAAACAAAAACATGGCAGCGCTAGTGACTTTTTTTTTTGTGAAGTGATAACTCTCCAACTGTATTTGACAGTGTAACAGGAAATGTGTTTGGAAGCGAAAATTTTTGACAGTGTAACAGGGCCTTTTAGTGACCGGGGTCCATCAGATAAACCCGGCGATTGTTCACCCCAGGGAACTAACAAGGAGTTACCGTCTTTGTTAAATGGAAAACTGACCGGGTGGGGAAAAGGATGAGGAAGGGGGGTGTTCCGAGGCAGTTCGCGGAACTTCCATCGTGAGCAGTTCGACGCGTTTGTTACCTCGGGAGGTTGATATTGGTGGGGGGGGGGGGGGGGGCGTTCGCTGATCCGTGCGTGCGGATGTATGCTCCGTGAGTTTCCGAGTCTGGAGAGTGGATTGTTATTGCCCGGGCCCGGTAAGGCAGTGCACGTGGTTAGAATCTCCGTACGTAACTCGACCACGCGGAAGTTCTCTAACCCAAGCAGAAGTACCGACGGACGCACTACAGGGTTCGTACTCCTCCTTAATAACCTTTAAGAAAAGAGTCATTTATTTGGCTTTAATTGAATAAGTACCTACCCTTAAACGTCTTTAAATTTTCACTAAGAATCCTTAGCAACTCCCCAATAAAGACTGATGGCATGCAAGTAGATAATAATTAATAAATGCGGGCATTTTAACGGCGAAAACAACACTTTGCGCATGCGCAGTACATGTGGCGAATTTCTGGCCATGTGATTAGATTTTATGAATAAATATATTTTGATATATAATTTTTTTGGGTTTTTTTATCTCACATATACACTCTAAACGTGTGTTTTACTGTCTTACTTTGAACTTATAAAGCAAATGTAAATGTGATCAAATTAAATGCTAGGGCTTCAAATATCGGATTGATACTATGCTTGGGTTAGAAATGTGTTCCAGAAATATGTGGGATTATGAGGTATTACTAGGGGCAGGCATTTTTCGCGAAAAAATCTGTACACTTATTAGACTGCAACAAGGTATTTCCCGCATCCGTGGTTTTATCCTTGTGATTGGCGGCCGTCTGCGTGAGACTTCGTTGCCTTATTTTACCAGGCCACTCAGGACGCGTTTACTTCCGCGATGAATCACTTTTATTGGTTTTGTTACAACCGATATGGAGAAACTCACCCAATCAGGAAACACAGACGATGCTATAGTGTCTTAACTTTCATCTAGTATCCAAATCTTTTCGCGAAATCTGCAGGTTTTCTACCTCTTGATAGTGGTGAAGGCGATGAATCAAATGGGTTCTTAAAAATGTCCTCCATTATTTATTGCTAGAGACATGCAAAATTCGCGGATTCATTTCGCGATAGGCTAGCATCAAAACAACTATACCTTCGTACCGCTTCTGCGATTGACCCACATTTTATACGGGGAACTGTGAGCCAATGGGAAACACTAAACCAAGAAAGTGCCGAATTACGGACAGCCTAGTTGAGACGTCTCACGCGTCAGTAGCCAATGAACAGGTGTCATTTCCGCGAGTATTTTAAGGACTGTGGAGTCTATCCTAGAGATCAATGAATCCGCGAATTTTGCAGGTCTCTATTTATTGCACGTTAGCTTGGGCGCAGATCTGTATGATTCGCAAGGGGGTTCCGCGTGATCCGAGAGTTTTGTACGGGAACCTGTTGGTTCCTGGGCCCAGGATGGATCGCACACGTACAAGTGAACACTGATCGATGCAGCTGGAAAATTACATCCGACGGTCCCGGACTCGATTCCTGGCCGGGTCGGGGGAGTCGACACTTCCTCCCTCGTCTTAGAACAGGGCGTAGTGTTGACCCTTGTCCTCCACACTGCGGAAGGCATTGGCGAACCACTGCGGTATCATCCTGCCTAATGCACTGAGGTGTCATCCTGCCTAATGCACTGAAATAACAACCACACAAATTTAAGAATAATGTTAAAGTAGTGACATCAAAGTTTATGAGTAGAATAATTTTTTTTGTTTAAATTTATATTATTTTTTTAATAAGTTGATTAAATAAAACTTTAAAATTCAAAATAATGTGTAAGTAAAGACTGATAAAAGTTTAAGAGAAGTATATGTTTTTTTGTTCGTTTAAATTATTATTTTTGTTTTCTAATGAAAAGTTGATTATTTATAATACCAAGTTTAAGCTTTAACACCTAATATCTAATGTTAAATTAAATGCTGATAAACGATATAAATGCAATGTTACCTTAAGTGAAAAATCTTAAGAGTTGTTTTATTTTTAAAAAGAAGTATGGAATATACTTTTGTAATAAAAATGCTAAGAAATTCATAATTTTTTAACTTTTTTTTCTGATATTTGATTTTGCAATATATTAGCATGAATTTCGCGAATATGAATGTTAATAAAATATGCGAACGATAACGAAATATTCATTATTGGTTGGTGAGCGGGGGCTAGAGAGAGAGAGAGAGAGAGAGAGAGAGAAGCTGCTGAACGACGCCATCAGCTTGCAGCTCGCGCGCCCACGAAGAGGGCAATGCCTCTGGGAGTCCCGGTAAGGCGAGCGCCAACTCGTTTCCGCCCCGGCGCAGGTGCCCACAGGGCCGCCAACCCCTCGGGGGAAGCCGCAGATTCCGCTAACCCCCTCCCCTCGACCCATCGCCAACACACCCGAAGTTTTGCCGCTCGAAAATAAGACACAGTTTCGCGAGAATACACACAGGGTTTTTAGATTTTGGACTGTCCTAAGGTGGAGTCTTAACACGCCAGTGTTGATTTTATTTTAATTTTTCTCGTCATCACACGCTGCGGGATGATTTTGACGGCAGTCAACAACCGACAGCCTGTGACACGTGATGTTTTGTCCCACGATTTATTTTTTTCTCGTCACGCCCCTTCCCTGTCATATTCGCCGTGAGCTCACTTCCCAACATCATCCTGAACAGTCCAGCCTGACTGCCAACATTGCGCCATAAAATCCTCAGCGAGTGGATCAACCTGGATGCGACGTACCTGCACAACCTCGTGGAGTCACTTCCTAACCACCTCCGAATCAAGGCGGTTATCAAGTCCAGAGACGGAGTTACACTGTATTTAGGGACTGGAAAAATTCGCGGTTTCAATGACCACTAGGATAGACTCCATGATTCTCTATGTACTCGGGCAACTGTCACCCGGTCATTGGCTACCGACTCGGGACACCTGTTTACTGCGATTCTTATGTTTCGATACTTCTTTTGTTGAGTGTTTGCCATTGGCCCAGAGTCCTTCAGATAAATTGCGGTCCAATCACTGACGCAGCATTAAGCTAAACGAGTTTGGATTCCATCCTGTCTCGAAAGGAATCCGCGAATTTTTCCGGTCTCTAACTATATTAAATGATGCTTGTAAATATTTCTCCAGGGGTGACTTTTTTTGTCCGGTGAGCTTAATTAAAGCAGTTTGCTTATCAATATGTATCCCTCTCTTATATTTATCCCCTCTTATATTTGTATCTCTCTTGAATTATGTTGTTCTGTCACACATTTTCATTCTGTTTTAATAAGTAGTGTGATATAATTTTCTGTAAAAAGTCCCGCAAGTGATAACTATAAATTACAAACAATTGCGCGACTTTTTAAACGCATCATATAACACTTTGTAAATGCCTGTTGAATACATTAATGACAACAACAAATTAAAGATAAGTGTAGTGTTAAATTTATAGACATAGCCCTTAACTATTACTACTATTAGTAATGACGTGTGTCACCTCACCTTAAGTGTCTCTCACATAATCCAACGAAATATTTTTATTTTAGTTACTAACACGAGTCCCGCCGATTCAGTGCGATAGTAAAACGCGTTACTAAATGGCCCCGCCCAACAAAGGCGGTGGCCAATCGCAAGGAAGAAATCGACGTAGGGGCATGCCTCAACGCAACAGTCCAGTAGAGAGCGTTCGAAACGTTTCGCGAAAAAAATGCCTGCCTCTATTCATCCCCCAAAAAAATGAATTCAGTACTAAACACCAGTGACTACAGGATAAAATATATTTGTAGTAACCTGTCACTATTAACTTTAGGAATTTTAGTTAAGAAAATACAGTGCTTTAACGAAATCAAAATTTAAAATAATAATAGTTATAATCTTCAGAAAACTTTTGTGGCCTAAAATCTGTATAAACTTAGATGGCGCCTTTCGGGTCCTCGCTTCTAACCCCTCCCCCCTTTTCTTTCGCGCTTACTCTGTGATTTAAGGGGAAGGATAGACACTGTTTACAGGTCAGGAACTACTATTTATCGTTTAGTATCGCAGATTTGCTTTTGTTAAGGCAGAGATAATGTTTTAAGAGTTTCGATGACGCCACAGAATAGGGTCTATTAACAGAATCATTACATTTGTACCCATTCTCGGAAATAATAAATACTCAATATTAAGCGGCATTGACTTCAAGAGGAAACTTTTTTTTTGTGCTGCGAGGAAGACGAAGAATAAATTACATGAATTGGTTTTAAAAAAATTAGTTCTCTTTGATATAGGTACCTACTGTTACGATTTACCGCGGGTTTCGTAAAGGATAGCCCAATTAATAGATTTTATTTCACACACAGTTTTATTGATGGCCACTACTTATGTAACTAACAAAAAGCTTCTAAAATGGAAAATAATTAATAGCACTTAAAGAAAGGTCTATTCCCAAGTCACTCGTTCCACGCACCTCGCTGGGCCGCACCTCTGGCGTAACTCTCACCGCAGCATCCCTCGTGGGTCTCCGCCGCGGGACTCCGTCGCCACACTCCGTCGCCGCCGACGCACTTCCCCTTCGCCGAGGCTCCGCTCGACTCCTCGCTCGCAACTTCGCTCGGGACTCCGCCGCGCCCGCGACTCTTTCGCCCGGAAACTTCGCCGCGGGAAAACTCCCGACTCCACTGAACTCACTCACTCCCTGCCCTGGAACCTTCGTCCAAGGACTTCGCCACTCTGCCGCACCCGCGGCACTATCGCCCGGAAACTCCGCCGCGGGAGAACTCCCGACTGAACACTCCGAACTGACTCCACTCCCTGACGTCCTCGGGCATATATATATATATATATATATATATATATATATATATATATATATATATATATATATATAGGTCCCGGCGCAATTCCAGAACTCACTAGAGCGGCCGGGGCCTGTCGCGTCATCGCGAGCCGTCCCGACGGCAGAAATCTCTCGAAAACACGTGTCGGCGGCTCGCGCAACTCCCAGCTGTCCGGTGTCAGTTACGTGTCAAAGGCAGGGCGCCGCGCGGGGAATGGTGGGAAGGAGGGGGGAAAGCATCAATCCTTGTTATCTTCCAGGCGCGCGCGGCGCATATCATGTTGCGGCAGTCTCCAGCCAGTTTTTCACCTGCACGTGTCCCGGCCTTGCTCTAGTTCGTAACAGTACGTATATTATTTTTGGGGGGCCAAACATTGTTATGATTGCAGAGGTAACATTTGGGCGTTACACTGTTTTTGAAAGATTGTTTGCCGCGCTTGAAGTGAGAGTGGCGCAACAGCACAGAGACGTCGGTCGAGGCCGACCGACGGAAATGCCGGACTACAGTCCGGCGGAGATGCCGGACGACAGGCCAAGGCGGCGCCGCGACCCCTGGAGCAGGGTTGGCAGTTACGTATGTGCCCGATCCGCGAGTTTTGGCTTAGTTTTTTTTAAAATAAAATATATTTTTAAAAAAATCCAGTCTATGACACTTAGGTTTTTTTAAACTAATATTAATAAAAAAAATTAACTTGCTTCGTTAAAATTTAAAGTAAATAACACACGTACGTAAATTACAGATGTCCAAAACACTAAAAAAAAAAAAAAAAAAAAAAAAAAAAACACAGGCTGATATTAACGCCTTAGAAATTCATACAAATATTAGATAAATAATATTACTTTTAGAAATAGAAAGTGGTCAACTCACAACAGAATGTTTTCAGTGAGCTTAATATTAACCAGTTTATTGTTTTAAAAAAAAATAATATAATTTTTCAGAGAACCCACTAAACAGCAGACATTTTGAAAAGGGGGGGGGGGGGGGGAAATCATGTAATGTCAAAAAAAAAAAAAAACGCTGGTTTCATTTGAGGAAAAACAAACCAGATGAGTGGGGTTTATTAAAGAAAAGCCCAGGTTTTTCGCGAACCTCGCCCTGGAGGCGGTCCAACTCTGAGGAAGCAGCGCCGAGGAACACTCCTGATGCCGGCTCGGGTCGCTCCTTGCCAGGCGGGGAGACCCGCCGCCTTAATATAGCCCCTCGTGGCGTCCGAGGCCGGCGTGCCTCAGGGGAGACAACCCCCCCCCCCCCCCATCCTCCACACAAGTGGGGCCATGTCGATACCTACTGGAGGTTACCCCCATCCCGAACCTTTCTTCATCTGCACGGCGAAAAACAATTTTTTTTTTTTTTGGTTTGCAATGAAGTCGAACGCTAATTTCTGGCAGATGTGGATGCGTATTCTGTTTTTTGTTCATCGATATTTAGGTACCACTTGATTCTTCCTGGCGAGTTCTTTTCAAGCCATTAAATTTATAGCGCACTAGCTAATGCCCGGCATTTGTTGCACTGCCTATTTCAATTTTTTTTTTTTTTTTTTTGTAATTTATTAGTTTGAAGTGGGTACACATATACTAAGCATTTCTCCCTCTATATCTCTAGCTCTTTCTATCTATAATACCTTTATATCTTCCTTGATATCCCTCCACACACACACAAACACACACACACACACAAACACCTACCTCTCTATCTCTAAACGCCGACACCATCAAAATTATTCGGACCATAGAAAAAAGGAACAGTCATAAAATACTTACTGGTATCTGATACTGCTCTCGCGCCACCTTAAATTTTCTTTAAGGGGCTAGTTTTATTGAAATTTCTCCTCTATGACCTTCCCCGTGTTTCTAAGGTCAGGTGTACAAAAATTTCATCGCAATCGGATGAATGGTATAGGAACGCATACGGGACAAACAGACAAACAAATATTCTTTATTTTTATGTATATTAGCCGCTATACAGCTGCTAACCAGTTGACTTCAATTTCACTCCATAGACTAATATCTCCATGGCAACCCCCCGGGTCCTGGTTCAGAGTGAAGGTTAAGACTGGACAGACACTATATTGGTTTACGTCGTGGGCGAAGCTTGGATATGCGGAAGGGAAAGGGAGCTTAAGTTTTTGGTTTATGATAAACATATTTTCGTTGGGGTATTCCATACCCCTCAGGAAAACGGCGGTCCATGGTCCCTGCTCATATATATAAACTATGAGGATTGACATCGTATTTTTTGACTGAATTTTACGTGCTATGTTGAATTTTTTTTCTTCTCATTACTATTATTTTAAGGCTATTTCTGAAATTTTAACACTAATATTTTCAACAGCTATCGTGGCTGTAAACTGGTGTGCAAATATACATCCATTATACTTCACTAAGTAAATATCCATTGAGAATGTTTGTGACAGAAAAATAATACAAGAGAGGCGTAGAATTAATATATAATTATATAACTAATAGTAATAACATTAAATTAAAAAAAGTAATCAGTGCGTGTGAAACCCAGCCTTAAAATTATTATTTAACACCTGAAATTCTGAGAAAAAAAAATGGTAACCTATGAAAGGTGGAACCGTCTATTACTTATGCTTATGTCCTAAGACGTTTTTAAAGAGAAGGCTACTGTATAATTTTGCATGTTCGGAGGCTATTATTGAGCCATGCATTAGTCATCTTAAGGTTGTTAATGAGGTGAGTTATTAATAAGAAATATCTGGCTCCACCCTGCCCCTCCTTGATAATGCTGTTGGTATCATTTGTCGTAGGTTGTAACTAGTTTTTTTATAGTTAAGTACAGATGCAAAAATTTATTGAGTGTCTGAAGTCAATATAAAGTGGCTGCTATAGGAGTTCCCCCTGTTAAATCATCGGCGTTTAGTATTGAATTCATTTCTGAGAATGACTACAGCTATAATAATTCTGTCAATAGACCCTATTATATATGCAAATCTGCGATATTAAACGATAAACAGAGGTTATAGGCTAAGAACTGTGGGAAAAAAGTTGGCGTGTGTCTGTTTCTGCCCCTCCCCTTTTTTACCACGGACTAATGGGGCAAGAGCGACTCCAAAAGGGAAAAGGGGCGGTATCCGAAGCGCGAATTTTTATTAGTGTATAATAATGTCTACTTAAATGCTTAAACTCGTGTGTTAAACTGTTTCCGATGTTAGATATCGGTACACGGCATTTGGTATAAGTAATTTCATGAATGGAATGGAAGTTGCATGGAACTTAAATGTGTACCACGGTGCTGCCATCTGTGAAGAAACGCGTGAATCAAAGTTCACAAAGACAAAGGGAAACTTTATGTTATTGATTGTTTAATTAATTTTAACAAGATGGACTTCCTTGTCGAAAAACAGTCCAAAGCCGGGGTTTTGTATTTTTTTAAAAGTCTTTTTAGTATTTATCTTAGCCATTTCATCATATAGTTTAAAATATCGCTCTGCAAATTGAATGATTCGATAATTGTCGTAGCTACGGCAGCGAATTTGGCGGGTGCGGAAAATACGTATGATTCGCGTTCAGAAAAATGTATTTGATAACACAATTTGCGTATTTTTTTTTATCACATTCGGCATTATGTTTTAGAATTCTACGTTAAATTTCGTGTCAGGTTTTGTTTTATCAGTGTATGTGCTACATTAGAGCACATTAATTTTCTGTTCCCGAGGTTAGATGTCACACAGGACTGACGAGTAAGTTACTGACGTACAGACGTTCAAACCAACAAGGGTTTTATTTACTGCTATACTGATTTAAAACCTGCAACTTCGGTCGCGCAGTTTCAGAGTTTTGCTGAAATATTATAATATAAAGAAAAGTATGTGGATAATTCCAAACATATTTTCTTAATAAACACACACAAAAAATACTTTGCGTAATTAATTATTTATGTTATTTATGGTAAGATTCTTACATACAGCCTTGTTTTGCTATGGATATATGAATTTTTTTTTATGATAAATTAAAACTTAATTCCTTTTCACACTCTTAAAATACGAAATTCGGAAAACAAAGAATACAAAGTGTAATTCTATATGCTTAATGTCAATTTTAAATTTATAACCCTTAGATCTAGTGGGTTCGCAATGTACATTTTATTTCTTTAAACCAAACTAAACACCTTTACATCCCTTATGACCCGAATCTTGCACATAAGTTAAATAATGATTTATTTGTTTATTATTTGTACCATTAATTTACATCGTACGTAAATAATTTTTGAGGTACGATTTTTTTTTTAAATAAATAAATACTTACCTTGTTTTCACCACCATTAAGAAGAAGAATTTTTATATTTGCAAAAAATAAGCAATACGAAGCTCTAGATGCAAGTTTTTTTTTTTTTAGTTTCTAACTACTTATTATAATTGAATTTGAAGTGTTAGTTTTCTTTTCATTTTAAAAACTCTCCTATCTCTTTTACCAACCTTATGGTTTGAATTTCGCAAACTGATACAATTTTGTTGATGATATTCGTAGTTTATAATTGGTCACTTGTATCTTTTGTTACTCTTGGTTAGCTTAGGAGATATAATTAGTTTTCTTCAGGTCATAGTTACCCCTTTTTTACTTCTTAGGGGTGGATTTTTACAAAATAGTAAAATTGTAGTTGGTAGTTTTCTTAAGTTTATTGTTGTTACCAAAATCAATTTACTATGCTTAATTTATTTCGGAGATATAAATACTAATTTTAAATTCATATTTATATTGTGCACAGTTTACTGGGCTGCATTTTATAAATTATAATAATTTTCCTTTATTAACTTATATTACCCTTATTAAAATCGGAGGCATAATTTTAAATCCTATAACCATACCTACCCCGTTTTCACCCCTTAGGGTTTTAATTTCGGAAAACATAAAAATTGTAGTTGCTAGTTTTCAAATGTTTATTATTGGTATCAAATATAATTTATTACGATTAATTAAATGTATAGATTAATTATTATTCTTATAAACATACTTACCCCTTTTTCAAAGTTAGGAGTTTTAATTTCACAAGATATAAAAATTGTTGTTTGTTGGTTTCGTATGTTTATTACAGGTACCCAGAATCATTTACTACTACCTTTAATTGAATTCGGAGGTATAATTATTAATCTTAAAAAATACCTACCTCGTTTTCACCCCATAGGGATTAAATATCGCAAAATATAAAAAAAAATTGTTGATGGCATTATTGTGTTTATTATTGGTACCCAAAATCATTTGTTACGATCAATTAAATTCGGAGATATAATTATTCTTAAAAACATATTGACCCCTTTCTAACCCCTTAGTGGTTTATTTTCCTAAAATTAAAAATTGTGGGTTTTTAGTTTTCATATGTTTATTATGGGTACCCAATATCATTTGTAACGCTTAATAAAATTCAGAGATAAAATTGTTAATCTTAATAACATATTTACCCCCCTTTTTTTTTATTCTTTAGAGGTTTAATTTCGAAAAATAAGAAAATTATGATTTTTTTATTTGTATGATTATTATTGTAACTCAATATAATTTATTATGCTTAATTGAATTCTGGGATTTTATTATTCATCTATAAAACATACTTCCCCTTTTTCACCACGTATGAGTTGTTTTTCGCAATATTTGAAATTGTTGGTTGTATGTTTTTTGTATGATAATTAATTATTGGTACAGAATTATTTTCTTTAGCTTGATTAGTTTCAGAGATAGAATTAATAATCTTAAAAATCCACATTTACCCCCTTTTCACCCCCAAGGGGTGGAATTATGTAATTATATGTAGCCTGGTTTTTGAGTTAGCCGAAGACCTTACTAATAAAAAAATTAATCAAAATCGGTCCAGTAATTTTTACGTGATGCTCAAACAAACAAACAAACAAACAAACATACTATTACAGTTTTATAATAGTGTGTATATATATATATATATAATATAGTCACGAAACATAGAATTTCATGCATTGTGAACGACTGTGGTGCGGTGCGCCCTTCTAGATAATTTTTTAATAAAATATGGTGTCAGATGCACATCCTGGTGGATGACACTAGCGCACCCTGTGGCTATTTTTGAAAAACCAAGATAATGGGGCTTAATCTCCTTCAAGAGGGTTATGTTGGAACATAAAAGTATCAATTTTGGTTTTAACAGTTATTAGGGAATGAGAATTTATACATTTTTATGTATTAATATTGGCTTCGTTAAAGCCCTTGTGAAGTCATTCTCTATTAGTTATTGTAATACTTATTTTATTGTTTTGCGAAACAATAAATTGGTTGGATCAGTTAACACAAAAATAGTTTTTTTTTCGTACACACAATTTTTTTTACAGTTTATTAACATATTGTTTTATTATATAGGCCTACTTCAGTCGCTATTTTATGAATCATGGTCGTGATAGATAGATTGGTAATTTTTATCATCTGAGCAGAAATAAAAGGCTGCCTGTTTTCGCTCCCCTTCTGCCATTGCGTTTTTTTTTTTCACTCATCAGAATGTATTAATTGTGTTAAATAGTTTTGTAACGTCATTTACAATAAAAATAATAATCCACGTTAAAAAATGTTGATTAAATTAGATAAAGAAATTTGGAAACAAACTAGCTTGCATCACTCGTGACACAGTAATGCAGTGTAATAGGTATAGTGCCTAGCACAGATTGAGGCGTGAAGCTGAAGGTTAGCTACCAAGAACTTTCGTGCGATTAGCCTAATACGCGGCGTTTTATTCGCTTGTCGCGCACTCGTTATTCCCGTTTCCTTCGCACGGAGCGGTTTGGTTTGGCGTGTCGTGGCGCGGCCTAACTGGAGATAATGTTCGTGCCGACGTGGTATTGCATTGTGTTCAGCTGGGGAGTGGTGAGGTAATTGCAGTGAAACAACTAGATACGACGTCTTCGTAACACATAACTCTTCGGCGTACGTCTGTAAAGATCCGAAGCCATCCACGTACACGAACAACAATGCCTCTGCTCGCTAGCACCGACAGTGGTAGGTAATCCTGCTTGTCATTAGCTCATTTCCTACGTTTCATTGCAAACTGAAAATAAAGAAAAAATTGGTTGTCTGTAAAGTCGGTTTACGGACGATAGTTTAACGTGACAACGTCATAACAAAACATTGATGAAATGAGTGCATACTTTTATGAATAAAATTGAATCATTTCTATTGAATTATCAGTATTTTGTATGGATACAAAGAAGGAGTGAAATGAAATCTACAATTTAATATATAAATTTACTTTTATTTGCACTCATTAATTCAAATATTTTTATTACTTTAACGAAGAGATATAACTTTTATACATGTTTGCTATTTAACTTCTTCCAATCTGTGTTATTCTGTTATGAATAGGACGATGATAGGAAAAGTAGGAAACGAATGGGAGTGTTTCAAGTTTAATGTGCGTCGACAAAGTCAAATCGATGGTTGTTCCAATCGAGTGGAAGAGAGATAAATGCGGCGCAAGCGTATAATGAGCGTAACGGGACACAGCGTAACGGGTCAATGTGCGTTACGGGACACTTTTTCGTGCGTGCAGCTGGCGTTCATCAATTTATTGGACGTTGTCACGTCCAAAAAAATATCTATTACACGTATCTATTACACGTATCTATTACAGTATAGTTAACGCTTTCATGTTTTTTTTCAGTGACTGTGGGACTTGTTCTGTGTCGTATTAACATGAGTTTTTTTTCCCCTGTCAATTGCTGTTCCCGAAAAGTTAAGGATGTGTCCTTTACCGATGTAGTCTTAAGTAAAATATCCTTTGATTCCAATGATGCATTCAGTTAGATACTAGTTCTGAAAGGATATCGTTCTGAAATTATATCCATCAACAAATAAATACTTTTTGTCAGTCCTTTGTTTGCGTTTAGGAATTTTAACACTCAATTTTCCGGCAGTTTTCAATTTTTACACCTTCAAGTTAATAATTTGACAGTAATAGATAAATAAAATAAGAGGGCATAGAAGCAGTGGGGCTAAACAACTGTTAGGAATGTAGTTTTCATGCATCCCTTAAGCTAAGTGGTCCTTTATGGAGGCATTTCGAAACAGCTTGTGTGTTTTTTGAAGAGCGCTCGCTACCGTCGGGTAAAATGGTAAAGTGTTGCGCCGCACGTTTACGCACAAAATGTCTCATGGCGACCGGTTGTTGAATGTTATCGTGGATTGCCATCAAATAGGTTATTGATAAAGCTTTTATGAATCACGCCTTCCTATACTTTTTTGTCGACCCTATGAATTTTTGTTGGTGGTTACTGTGACCCGAAGTTGTAGAATACATTCGAACGTTTGGATACAGAATCGAAATCACACTTGGCAACAACTGGTTCCACACTTGGTTTTAATATAATTATAAGTTAATATAAATAGGTACAATTATATTTTACACTTTGGCAACAATTTCACGTATTGCAAATATCACCTTATTACCATTTCTGGTTTGACACCACGTGGTGTTATATTCTACGCCTGAATTTCTGAAAGTTCTTCAAAGCACTTGAGTGTTTAAAATCCATTTAATAGGCTCCAAACGGCACTGCGTTCAAAACGGCCTCTTCGTTTCTGAGAGGAGTCGGGTTGAATTGCCAATCGTTCTCCGCGTCAGCTACACGGGTCGCTGTACCCTTGTGTAAATCCAACCGGCCCGATCTGATCATTATCTTGGGAGTAGTGGCCGTGGTAGGGGGCGGTCCGTGAATTAGCCCCTGCGTGACTTTACACTAACCACCCTGGCCTCTTACCTCCTGGGAATATTCGCAGACCCCATAGCTGATGGAATTGTATCCAGGGTCGGCATCGCCATTTCAATTTCGACGTTTATTGTACTGGGAAATTTATTGTAGATGTTCCACTATTCAAGCATTACACAAGGTTTTGTTACATATTTTGTTTGTCAAGTTAATATGTGATAAATCGTAAATTTTTATTTTGTTTCTTTGAATGTTGTTTATGTACGCGGTAAATCAACATATTAGTGGGTGCTGCAGTGATTTAAGAGCACTAAAATGTAATTTTTTTGTGCAACTGATGGCGTTATTTTTCACTCTCTACGAATTAATTTTCTGAGCCGTTAAGATAGGTTCTATGATGGTATTTACTTGCCCCCCCCCTCACCCCTTTTCACAAAAAAAAAAACGAATCAGCACAAAAACACACAGCTGGGACACTGTTTCAGTCTTGATTGGAAAAATAATGAAACGTGTAACTTGTACGAGTTGGAAGAAAATATCTATGATTATTTAAAATGTATATGTAGTTTGTTTTACTTTGTGTAAAAGTCCTTGTATTTAATTTTGATTGTCGCTTGTTTATAAAATTTGGCAATGTAAAGACTGTATAATTTTGGTTTCTCTGTGACATCACTGCAGGCAACTTCTGGGACGGTCTCCTTAGTTCTTACCGCCGTGGCTGATTCTTTCCCCAGTTTCCCGAGGCTTGTTTAAGTAACTTCTGTTTCGATGTCGACGGTCCTCATTGGTCGTGATCGCTCATGCGTGCGAGCGTTTGGGTTCGATCCCGACTTACGGCATGGCTCAAGACAGTACTCAGAGGGGTTCTGAGCTCAATGTAGGCCTAATTGTTTGAGCTGCGATCTCCCGCCACTAGTCTATGTCCATGTTCCATGCCGCAAAACCTTATTTTGCCTTTTTTGTAACCCTTTGTGGAAATTATCGGGGACGCGCCACAACGCCGAAATACCACAACGCCGAACATACAATAACGCCGAAAACCATAACGCCGAAATGCCAAATTGACCACAACGCCTACATCTAGAAAACTGCTGTGTACCACAACGCCGAATTACCACAACACCGAAATACATTAACCCCGAAAAATGTTATTGCAGTACTGCCACAAAGGTTAGGTAAGGTAAGGTTAGCACACAAATTCATTCAGTGGTTTTTCATTTTGCTCCTGTGCCCCCCCCCCCCCCCCTCACCGCAGCAACATTTTTCGGCGTTACTGTGTTTCGGCGTTGTGGTACACAACAGTTTTCTAGCGGTCGGCGTTGCGGTCAATTTGGCATTCGGCGTTATGGTATTCGGCGTTATTGTACGCAGGGCCGGAACTAGGGGGGGGGGGGAGCAAGCGGGGCATACGCCCCGGGCGCAAAGCTATGGGGGGCGCCGAAATCGCTTGCATTGTAATTCCTACTACAACTGGTAACTGATAAAATGTTTTTTTAACTTGCATGCCAGGAATGTCTAATCTGATTTACAATATAACGTCTCAACATATATTTAATGAACAAGTCTAGTGATTATACGGACCACTTTATGGACATAGTGGGTTCATGCATGGAAGGTAGAGTAGCACAGAAACTGTTACATGTAGGTATGGAAAATGCCTAAATAGCACCATTTTTCCGTGGGAGGGCCCCCGGACCCCCCCCCCCCCCCCGCTTTATTGGTGTGGTATGTGCAAAAAAAAGGGGGGGGGGGCCGCATGAATCCATTCATGCCCCGGGTGCCAGAGACTCTAGTTGCGGCCCTGATTGTACGTTCGGCGTTGTGTTAATGACCCGAAATTAACCTTACCTAATATTTTTCTTGAGAACCTTTTAATTCTTCATAGCCTAAAAACCTATTGGCAGTGATAATAACATTCTGCGGACACCAAAAAGTTTTAAAAACATAAAAAAATTATTAAATAGAGTTTTATTAATTTTTCATCGCCTAAAAACGTATTAGCAGTGATAACATTGTGCAGACATCACCGAAACGTTATAAAACCATACATATTATTAAATTGGATGGATTTCCATGTAATATTTTCAAACAACCACTTTTATTTCAGTGCAAATGCCAACCTAACAATTTAGAGATTGCCATAATGCGTCGTAATCAATATTATGAAGGAAAAAAAGGGGGAGGCGGGGAATCCTGTACCAAAAGCTAGCTAACCAAGGCATAGGCCGAAGTGCGTTTGCAATCAAAGAATGAATTTCTATTTCGCCGATAGAACTGTTTAAAACATCTGTAACCGTCGACAGATTACTATATCAATGATGAGTCACGCGCAGAAGACAAAAATCTGGCTGGGTCATTATTTAGTCGTATTTTTTCGTACTCATGCCCCCTACTTTGCCTCCGTTACTAATTCCTTAAAAAAAAAAAAATCAAACTATGTAGGCCTACTTCATTATATAAACATCGTCACAAACTCCTGGCCGAGATGTTTTAAGTACACTGAACGTTCCGCTTAGGAAAAGGTTTTTTTTTATGGCGTGGTTGTGCAGTAAGTCAGCGAGGCCATGGTTGAAAAGGGCGAGCGAGGGTGTATAAAGGACGTTACCTGGGTATTTATTCCTCTTCTCTCCCCTTCCTTTCCCCTTGGTCTACACCTCATTTCACGCGCCACTTGAGTGTTGTTTATGAGTCGCGGAATGCTGCCTGGGGTGGGAGCGCGTGGGCTGGAAAGGGGGGGGGGGGGAAGGGGGCGAGGAGCAGCCGTAATTAATTTGACTTGATGGCGAGATTAATGCCCCTCGCACTAAAACAGCTGAAACACAGCGCTGGTCGTGGCGCCGCTGGCTGTAGGTAGCTAATTGACGATGTCGAACACGATACCCCAGGCCCTCGTCGGGAGGATGTTATTATGCTACCTGGTTTTGTGCGCGTGACGGTAGACGGTGCTAGATTTGTTTCTGGGTTTCGTGCGGTCTTATTTTTTTTTTTTTTTTTGCGAGGCTTTAATGGGGCTACGCCGTATGAAAAGGGCGCTTTAAAAACACTCAGTTTATCTGCCAGTTTTCCTGAATCCTGATAGAAAGATTAAACTGAACTACTAACTGAACTTTTTTTTCCCTTCAGTCGTGTCAGTTATCCAGCAAGATTAAAAGTTGTTTACTTTTTTCTTTTTGTTACAGCTTAACGATTACCATATGGTTCAATCCAAGAGTGGCATTACGTGGCAGTTTTTTTTTTTTTTTAACTTAACAACTGTAGTAAGTATTCTAGAAATACCACAACTCAGGAAGGAATTTGTACGTTGAATCAATGAAAGAAGGCTCTGTCTTGCTTTTCGATGCGGCCGTCCCGAAATTTCCCTTTACAACGGATGGGACTGAACGATCACCTGAGCGAACTGTCGGTTGACCGGAGGTAACTGGATCCCGGGGCCCAGGCCAGACACCGGAGGTTCAGCCGGACAGAACTGCGCAGTTGCTTTCAGTTGATCGCCCAGGCATGACGTCGCACGTGGAAAACTGACAGATTGACTGAGCGTGTGTGGGACCCTAAACGCGTTCCCAACAAAGACTAATTAATAGAGACTGGAAAAATTCGCGCTTTCGATGACC
Organism: Bacillus rossius redtenbacheri; assembly: GCF_032445375.1. Lineage (NCBI taxonomy): Eukaryota > Metazoa > Arthropoda > Insecta > Phasmatodea > Bacillidae > Bacillus > Bacillus rossius. Next base: position 352,118,318 of record NC_086330.1, read on the forward strand.
TCTAGGATAGACTCCACAACCCCCTACATACTCAGACAAATGCCACCTGCTCATTGGCTATTAACTCGTGACACATGTCAACTGGGACGCTTGCGATTCGATACTTTTTTTATGGTTGAAGGTTTTCCTTTGGCTCAAAGTCCTCCAGATAAACTGTGAGCCAATCACAGAAGCAATTTAAAGGTACAGTTGTTTGAATTCTAACATATCGTGAAATGAATCTGCGAATTTTTCTGGTCTCTACTAATTAATGTATGTACATGTCGCCGCGCTCATTTCGTGCTGTAACAAACTGTGGAGTCTTAAGGGGCCCGCCTACCTGGGCACACATACGGTGTGCAGAGCTTCAGGAAAAACAACGCGATTTCAAAACTACTCAAGATATCCGAGTGGGGCCTGTTTACGAATAGCATTTAAGAGTTCGCTGAGGCCCGAAAAGTACTTTTAAGTTCGGATTAAGTTTTTAAACTGTATTTTTAGAAGCGTTAAAATGCCTAAAACGCGTGTTTTCAGAGTAATTTTTAGGCATAAAACAATCAGTACAAATTCTTGAAAGCACTTAAGGGGCTTGCATAACACCTTTATCTTCATTTCTCCGCCATATAATGTTACGGTCACCGCTCAAATTTCATAGTTATCCTGTGACGACGAGACGAATGCGCGCCAGTTCAGAGCCTTGCGCTTAGAGGCTATACCGCGCTGGAAGCACCAGCGAGCGTCGCGCTTATCATCCCGCCTCACTAACACACATACACCCCTGACGAGGCGGGCCCCTTAAGGCCGGCCACACACGCTCGGGTTTTCCTCAGAGGTCTGCCTCGAGGTACATAACCTTAAGGTAGACCGGAGTGTGTGTATGTTATTATTGTAACTTGAGGTTTCCTGGAAAGAGGCGACCGGAGTGAAAATCTAAAATACCTTCGTTCGCCTCAAGGTTCTTCACACGTTTCCGGTGCGTGTGTACCAGAGATCAGGCAGACCTATCGCGTGTGGGGAAGGCTGGTTCAGTCTGAACTGTGAGCACCTGGACTGTTCGTGCGTGTGTGCATAGGCCCTCAATTCAATCCAAATTGTCAGTTCGGACTGGGAAGCTGGTCGGATCGTGTTTAACATTTTACGGACTTTTACCAGTGGAACTGTCAAAACAATGTGTCATGGCGGATTGCAGTTGTCGTTTTGGCGAGGTTGTCATTTCTGAAGTCCGAGGTTCAGTACCAGGATACTTTCAGGTCACATAAGTGAAGGAGGTTACAGAAGTTACCCGGAGGAATGGTGACGAAAGTTACGAAAAATTCCCGAAACAAACGTTAATATTGCCGGAAGTCATGAAAATTTCACTGCCAACATATTTTTGCGAACTTTATTTTTGATGGGAAAACATCTATTTGATCGTTACAGTGGTAGTCGAACTTTTTTGTGTTACAAAATACCGTAAGATTTCAATCACTAAAAATTACGAGACTAAAAATGCGTCAACAAAGGTTTTAACCCACAACGGATGGATCCTGTCTGTGCGTGTATATTCCGCAGTATTTGTATGGCCTGTGACGTCATCGTACCAGTGTAGGTGCATGCGCGTGATTGTTACGAATTGTTCGCGACGTGATCATGCTATAAATTTTGATTTAACTATTATTTAACGATTATACTACTCTGTAGCTGTTATATTAAAGGGATTGATAATTTAATTAAATATTAATTAATACTAAACACTTGTTATGATTTTATTCCGACGTTTTCACGAAAAATCTATGACGCGGACTCGAACTGCGCCTTTCTCTGTTGTTTTTTTTTATGCCTCACTTCAGCGGCTACAGTTTATATATATATATATATATATATATATATATATAATTGACTCTGTTTAACCATCTAGTCTAATCCTTGTAAATTTATTTCAATCAATTATATTAATGATCTCTATATTAGCTTATCTTTCATAAAAGTATACTTTTCAAACGGATATTTCTATTGATAGCTATACGCTGTGTTTGGAAGTGCTTGTGAGTGTTAATTTTTATCACGCGAAAGTGTTTTTTTTTTTTTTTTTTTTTTTTTTTAAGTGACACTTCTTTACAGCCGGTAGGTGAGACGAGGCGTCGACTCGTCGGAGCGCAACGAGTGTGGCATCGAGTAGGTCCGGACAACTGCAAAACTCTTTGCCGTGGTGTTTGTTGCAGTTGTCAACCTCGGGCGCGAACTTTCGTTGGTGTGCGTACATTTTCAAGTTTATTTATATCGTTAAAAGTGGGGACGCACCACTACGCCGATATACCACAACGCCGAAATGCCGAATTGACCACAACGCCGACAGCTAGAAAACTACTGTGTACCACAACGCCGAATTACCACAACGCCGAAATACACTAACGCCGAAAAATGTCATTGTAGTACTGCCACAAAGGTTAGGTTAGACTAGGTTAGGTTAGACTAGTTTAGGTTAGGCTAGGATAGGCTAGGTTTGGTTATATTACGCTAGGTTAGGTTAGGTAAGGTTAGGTTTGATTGTGGTATTTCGTCGTTAAGGTACATTTAAGAAACACACACAAATTCATTCCGTTGTTATTTCGGCGTTGTGGAACACAGCAGTTTTCTAGCTGTCGGCGTTGTGGTATTTCGACGTTGTGGTAACGACCCATTAAAAGTGAATTATTTAATGTTCAGTTTCATCGTTCAAGGGGATGATTGAGTGTTAAGTTTCAGGGTTAACGCGCGTTGCGGCCACGCACCCATACCCCCTCCCTTTCCGGATATATATATATATATATATATATATATATATATATTAGGGATGGGTCGATTCGATTCTCCGATTCCTCGATACCACCGATTATTAAAAAATTTGGGTACTCAGCATCGGGTACTAAAAAAGGGCAAGGTAGGTTAGGAATCGGTTAAGTTATGAAAATACAGTAGTAATATATTTTCGTCTGAACTTTACTTACTTATTTTAATATATCTTACCTGCCGTATGCGCATAAAATTCCTAATAATGCTCATTATTATTAAATATTAATTTTATACGAATAAAAATAAATAAAAACAATGTTACCGGGCATGTTTAACCTCTAATTAAAACTCCTCGATCGAAGAACATTATTCCTCACTCATGTATTAGACGTAAATAAATTGTTAAAAGACTTATTAATTTTATTTGCAGTTAAGAAAAGTCCATTGTTTTTTGTGAAGAAAAAGACGGTTATGAAACGAGATCACATCACGTGTCGTCACCATTTTAGTTGTGAGCCATTCAAGGATGATGGCCTCCACAAAATCTCTGGTGGCCATAAAATATAAAGTCAAGTCAAAACGTATTGATTCGTTGCGTACGGGACAAATTGTATAATGAAAGCAACAATCGATTTCAAAGAATTCTCTGGCCATACCGCCAACAGAGGCTCATTTTTATTTCTTGCAAAGGAAAACCGTAATAATTACTAGAAAAACACTTGAAAATAGTTATAGCAAAACAATATTTGTGCCAAATAAATAGCATAGATGCGAAACAATTCACAGTAACCTCAATAGCACGACGGTGAATTACAGCGTAATTCACCGTCGTGCTATTGAGGTTACTGTGAATTGTTTCGCATATGCTATTTATTTGGCACAAATATTGTTTTGCTAGAACTATTTTCAAGTGTTTTGCTAGTTTGTTAGTAAAAAAATGTTCGCCGACTGTCGTTTCAAATTACGATGCGAATGGTCTGATGTTGTATCAACATGTCTAAAGTTTGGGAACATTTTCGCATCAATAGTAAAAATGACAACTATGCAATTTGTAATCACTGTAGTGCGTAAATTTCACGGAGCGGTACTTACAAATCTACAACCAATTTAATGAAGCATTTGAAATCCCGGCACACATTACTACCAGAAAAAATAGTCTTTGAAGAAAAACAAACTTTTGTTTACAGCACTGTCACCAACTAAGTCAAAAGGTACCACAGAAAAAAGTAGTGCTACCTTTGAACCCATTTCGAACAAAGATGTTATGTTATCGGCGTTATCGCCTGTTAAAGAACCCTGTCTAAATGTTGAACTTCTTCGTGCACAGCCTAGTACTTACTAGCAAACAAACTTTATGTGAAGATGCTTCTTCACTGGTAATTGAAAAAAAAAAAAACCTTAACATTTAATCCTAAGTTTATAATTATCCTTTATACATGTTATTATCATTATGTAATGCATTCAATTCTTAAGTAGTTTTAATTATGTGACCAGAATTACCAGGAATCGAAAACTGGAATGACTCGGAATCGAGAATCGAAATTTAGGAATCGGTACCGGTATCGGAATCGATAAAAATGTGTACTCAACCCATCCCTAATATATATATATTTAAGTACGCATATACCTACTAAGGGGTACGTAGAGGCTTGAAACTAATAGAGTCGTGGATGCCTTCATATTTAACGCCACGTCGTAAAACGCGAGCGTCTCCTTCTTGCAGTCCCGCGTAGTTTTTTTTTTTTTTATAGTGGCACTCGCCTCTCCCCTGCGCGGGGTGCGTGCTCACAGAGAGGATAATGCGCGTGGGCACGGTGCAAAGGTCAGCCTTATTGCCCGCCCCGGCAGTCGCGGCCCACGCCGTTCCTTCCCCGACAGCCTTCGTCGACCTTTATACGAAGCCAGCCTCCTCTCGCGACGTCTGGATCCTCGACCTTACGTCGTTACCTCGTTACCTCATTCAGCTTCCAGGTCATATATATTCCACTAACGAGTGTGTTTTTTTCTGACAGGAAACTTTATCAACGTTTCTAGTAGTTTCTAATAGTCTTCCGTCATTCCCGTGAGATAAATGAGGGGGCGTGGCTGTCTCATGGACACGGCCGTGTGTTGTACGTGAATACGTGTACGTAACAGGTAATATTTTGTATTCAATATATTAAATACGCTATTTTATTGTATGTTATAATCATTTTTGAACACTAAGACGGTAGACATTATATATTTTTGATTATATATATTTTTAACACCATATATATTTACTGTAAGTATTTTAAACTAATGTTTTATACATGCAGTCGATAGATTTTGACGAGAGCTGACGATTGAAGCTCAAATGAACGTCGTAGCTTCTCCGAGTCAAAAGCTATACTAAAAGTAAATCTTGAAACGCAGCAAAAAGACCTCAAAATGGCGGCGCTACCCCCCCCCCCCCCCTCCACCGCGCACGATGCGTCACAGTCCTCACTTGGCGTAACGAATTCTTTGATCCTTTAGCTATCCAGTGGTGTAATTAAATTTTGGATGGAGATGATAGATATGTAGCTGCAACACCAAACTGTATCCCCCGATTTTGTCATCATTCGTTTTTTTGAATTGCCTCCCACTATGGAGGCAATTTTAAAGACGTATTCACTTCAAAAAATCCTTATAGATTGCTAGCTTGCCCAGTTATTTTGGAGGAAAAAAAAAGTACTTGATTTAAGTTAATGGGGTAATATGTATGGAATGACAGCTGAAGATGCCCGCCTAGTCAGAGGTGTATCTGTGTCAGTGAGGCGGGATTTTAAGTGTGCTGTATTACCTTTAAGCGCTAGGCTCTGAAATGGCGCACAGTCTTCTCGTCGTGCAAGGGACAATCATTTAATTTGATAGGTAACCGAAGCATTAGACGTCGGAGAAATGAATACAAAGATGGGTGCTTTCGAGAAAATTTACCGGGCGTTTCGTGTCCAAAAATATTATTCTGAAATTCATGCGTTTTAGTTTTTTTTTCCCCACTCTCCTGAAAATACAGTTCATAAAATAAGTACGGAAAGAGAGCTGGCACTGGGGGGGGGGGGGGGGGGCGCCTTGATACAAAATAGATCCTGAAGGGGGGTAAAAACACTTGTAATGGAATTCTATAAAGCTGAGTTCTGGCTCGCAGTCGATTCCTGTGGCTGCTTTTCTTCATCGGCGTCCTTGTCCTTCGCCTGGCTTGCAGCAGACAGTCGACCGCACGGAGTGAGGATGTCGCTTCTGCTTTTCCCAACAAGCGAGGAAACAAGGGATGGGGGAGGTGGAGGGGGGTGATTAAATAATCCCTCTTTCTCACTTCGCGCCACACCGACAAACTAGTGTTGCGTTGCTGTGAGCTAAGACCGAGTAATGTTTGTTTGTGCAGGTCGGAAGGAAGAAAACCAGACGTATTCGAGGCGAGGAAAAGTGGTTGAACAGCATTTATTGATTTGCCTTTTAATTCTTGTGTTTCTCTGCGGCTGTTACAAATTAAAGCTTCTGTATCTGTTTTAAGATGCTGTTCACGCGGGTGAAATATCTGTTAACCGCCATTTATGTAGTTTTCCTTGTATTTGACGTTTGGTACCTTGTTGATTCTATTGTATTGCGCGTGTGTGTGTGTGTGTGTTTGGGAACATTGACCGGAATAGTTTTTAGGATTAGCAACTTCTTTCGTCACTTTGTGTAGTTTTATGTATTTAAACATGTGTTTTATCATATTATTTAAATTTATTATTTTGCACAGTAATATGCGTTCAACATTAGGAAATCTACAAAAATTACTTCGCCACACAATAAATTAATTACGATGAAAATATAGATAATTATTATTACGTTTTAATGTGCTTTCAATTACTATGATATGATAAAAATTGCGTTTCTTATTATGGCACAGCCTATTAATTTGTATGTTTATATTTTTATAATATGTACATAAAATTACGTTCATCGTGGATATTTGTTTACATGTTGATACGTGTTAATGTGCAGTCTTTGATATTGGTACCATATTTGATTCGCAAAAATTAATGAAATGTCACAAACAATTTATTTGCACATAGGCCCCTACGGAATGTAAATGATGTGTGCTAACGGCGTAACATACACCAGGGGGAAAAAAAACATTTCCCCCTGTGGCACTCTGTATTCAGAGGCCACTCAGTTAAACCCCCCCCCCCTTCCCCTCACACTCCTCTCAAGCGCACTCATTTCGCACGTTGCCTTTTTAGCATATTTGGTAGTAGTCCGTGGCGCTGAAGGCTACACAGAGTGCTTGCGGTGATAAATGTGATGTGCGTGAGATCGGGGTACCAACATTTCCCCCGCATATTTTACCTCGTTTTCAAACTCCCTCCCCATGGTTTTTTTTCAAACCCCAACACTCCAGGTCGCTAGTTATAAACTTCACTAACTCACTTAATCAAGCTAACGTATTCCTTTGTCGGACATTTAAGGTTTGAAACAGTGACTCTAAATAACATGATGGAATAACGCACACTGTTGTAAATTATATATGTTTTTCGAACATCATCCAAACATTCATTAATATACAGTTAAAAGCTAGTTTTTTGAATACGTTTATTTCTTTGGGTAGCTGTTTACCTATGTAGATTTGCAACTATAGTATGACTCAGGTTTATATTGCATTACAGAACAAGTGACTACCTGTGTTCCCATATTGATCCTACCCGATTTGCTAAAAATAAAAGTCTTAATTTTTGTACTTTAATAATTATAATAAGTTGTAATTTTTAAAATTTTACTTTTTTTATTTTCTAAAGATCATAAAATGGTGACTTTTGACAGTATTATTTCAGTTTTATACACTCTGAAACAAAAAATATATAAATTCTAAATACCAATAATTATTTAATAGAATAAACTATTTTAAGCAGTTGGTAGGTAACTATTTATAACAAGGCATCATATTAGTTATGTGATAGGGTCAAACAGAGCCAAAATTGTGGATATTAAATTATATAAAAGGATTTGATGACAAACACGCTTGAAACCAATATGGAGTTTTCCAGTTACGTTGCATTTAGAATAAAGATTTGAGTACTATCACATAATGCTCTTGATGAAATACAAAAAGAAATTGTATTTCAAAAATTCTCATTTCCAACGAAACATTACAAAATAAAATGTTAAGTACATTTTAAATATTTGTATGAAATTATTAAACTGTGTCTAAAACTTTCGTGCTCTTTGGATGTATCTGGCAACAGAGCTCACCGAATTAAGGACAGCGCTAATAGCAGATAACGCGCATTGGAAAGAGAGAGTAAATGTCCATTAAAATTAACAATCCAAACTAAGGATGAGACATGCTATAACGTGCGGCTAGGCTAACCATACAATATATATATATATATATATATATATATATATATATATATAAGTTTTGTTTACAGTAATTATTTGTACATTTAAAAAACAGTAATAATAGTGTAAAATAATTTTTGCTGCGATAAGCGTAAAACTCTTTGCTGTGAATTTTAAAATACTGAAGGTGTCGCAGGAATTATTTTTTTTCATGTTAAGTTAATTTACATATTCAAGAAATTTCATTGAAAAAATTTAGTGTAATAAAATATAAGTAACCTATCTAGCATTTTCTGTGAGATTGTAGTGAGTTCTACATCTTTTTTGACGTGATAACGTCTTATAAATCAATGAACGCCGGCTACACCCACTAAAAAGCATGACTCATTGTCACGTTCCGCCTGAGCCTAGCGTGCAAGAACTGGCCAACCACCGTGCGAGAAAATCTTCTATAATATCTAACAGGTTAAGGTATGCAATTTTTAATCAATGTTTTCTTATGACATTATCACGTAAAATTATCGTCCGTAAACCGACTTTACAGATAAATCCCCCCCCCCCTTTTTTTAAAAAAAATAATGCTAGAATTTTTTTTGTCGCACTCTTTAAACAGTTTGTATGGAGATGTTCCTACATTAATAAACGCTACTGCAACTGAAGAAAAAACTATTATTACTAATGAATGTTTCTCTGTTGGGCTCACAACCAGTGAAAAGCATTCCACTCTGCTTTCCTATCACCCATTTCCAGAACTATCCCATATTTTTCCTTAACTCAGTGGCGAATACAAAATCTTTTTTCTAGGGGTGTGAGAGATTAAAAGTAAATAAATAAATATACATTTAAAATTGGAACACATATATTAAAAATATTATACTTACTACTGACAGTAACATACAGTCTTCACTGATATTTTGCAAAAAAATTCATTACGGTACTTCGATGAAGGGAGAATGTATCACCATATATCCCTCAATGATGCTCCACTGCATATTTATCCAACTTATTCAATGAGCTATATTGGCTTTCCAGGTTGAACTGCATTGAAGTGTTCATCCACTATTCGTATAATTAATTAGTTTTAATACATCTAATTTTTTTCTTCTCTCTTTGAAAACCTTTCTGAATTTCTCTCTCTTATTTATATGCATGCTACTGTTCGTCCTGTGTTGCTAGTAGTATATAAATGTTGGTTCTGGCCCTGAGTTATGGGTGTGGATTGGAGATTGTTTTTTTACTGAACCAAACAACCTACACTAGTTTTACATTTGTGTGTGTATGCTGTTTATAGATGGTTATTGAACAAAATTTTATGAAAAATATATGTTCCAGTTCGTCAAAATGCTTTAAGGTATCGATGTTTTCTAAATGATCCTTTATAAGGTAAAGAAAGTCTCTTTTCCATTAAATGTTAATTTAATCACTTCGAAATATAAAATTTGTACATTTTTTTTATCACAGGGCTGTTAAATAATACTTCGTAATTATACCTTGTAGTTTAGTTCTAATTTAGGCATTTTCTCTTTCATTTCAGGTAAGCCAGTACTAAAGCTGTCAATGCGAGTTCAGCTGGGAATGTGAGTAGAAATACTACAACACTTGAGCATAGTAATGCTGTCGAATGTGAGATTCTGAGTGTCGAAGGGAAAAATATGAATTTGTGTGTTTTTTTTTTTACTGATGCGAAAATGTGTGAGCTTTTATGTCATGTTAGAAATTTTGTGATTTTTGTCTGGATTATATTAAAAAATGTTCACCTTTAAATTTTTTTACACAATTGAGAAATAGCTATATGCTGAAGTTAAGCCTTCCGTACTGGAGTGTGAATTAATAGAATAAATAGCATCTCCTTTTTTCATCCGGTAGTTGTTACGCTATGTACGAATGGGCTAACGTATGGTTTACAATCAAATTTGCGACTCGAAACGTGAAATATTTTCACAAATATTCTAAGTGATATATAAGTAATATTTTTCATTTATTTTTAATGAGTGTTGTTAATTTCAGATACACTCTTGAAAACGTTGTTCTTAAGCAATGGGGTTTTCTTAAAAGAGAATCCTCGTGGTTACGAACATTTGGGTGCGAAAATTGGGCTGTTTTCTTACTAGTGTTTTGAATACGTTTATAAAGTGTGAATTTAAATCATTACTAGTTTTAAACGTAGAAGAGGGTAAGTTATGTTGAATGAATTTTTTTTTAAATTGTCTAACGGCGCGTTAGTCATTTAATAACAATAAAGTTGTTGTCAATTTTTGGTCTGAAGCATTTTAGCTCTCGTTATACGGCATTTGGTAGGAGTAATTTCGTGAATGCGACGGAAGTCGCATAGAACGGAAATGTGTAACCACAGTGCTGCCATCTGTGGCGGATGGCGCAAACGAAAGTTCACAAAACCAAAGGAAAACTTTAGATTATTAATTGTTTAATGAATTTTAACAAGATGGGTAGTGTTTAAATAAAATTCCTTGTCGAAAATCAGGTCCGAAGCAGGGCTTTAGTATTTTTCCAAATCTTTTTTCACTTTTATCGGGGCTATTTCATTATATAGTTTAAAATTTTGCTCTGCAACTCGAATGATTCGATAGTCGATGTAGCTGCTTCGGTAACGAATTCTAGCGACGGGTGTGGAAACTACGTCTGTTCGCGTCATGAAATGTAGCTGAAAATACAATTTGTGTGCATTTATCGAGCACGGCATACTGACGTTAGATGTTACACACCTCTAGCGAGTACTGAAATACTTGTTAACATAAAAAAAAAATTATGTGTATCGGTATTTTACAAGCCTGCAATAATTAATTACTTAAGTACTTCAATATAATTTTTGGAGCACTTTTATAATGATTTAATTTTATATCAGGATCAAAACATTGTATTTCCATAATGCTGTATTTAATATTATGAGTACGTTTTTTTTCTCCCATAACCATTTTGACAGATTTTAATTTAAATCTTATGCAACATTACCAACGACTAAATAAAGTACTGTATTTCAGAAGTACTCAGAAAATCAAGTTGAAAACACTTAGAAATCGTGCAAGTTTTAGATGAGACACCTAGCACTTATGTACATAACCCATCTGTTCACCTGATGGTCAAGGTGCATGGTAACTTTACGGTATTGCTTGTTGCCTACGGCAGTACTTACAGCCTGAAAGCCACGCGTGTTTTGTTTGTCACGTGATGTAAACATAGTAACGCGATACTACAGGATTTTGCAGCAGTTGAAGTAGATCCCGCGGGTGTCATTTCGAACAGATGTGGCATCGTGTAAAAAAAAACATCTGCAAGCGTAAGATACGCTGCTGGACGTAATTATTGTAAACTATTGAAAGTTTTCGACATTCGACGATTTTTATAGTGTCCAGCCTAACAGCTGTACTTGTAGGTTATTCTTGCTATTAAATAGGCCGCCATATTGACCTGCACGTAAATGTCCTAAGCGTCGCGCTTGCGAATGTCTGGACTTGTACCCTGGGTTAAGGGAGGAGTTCTTAATATTGTTACAAGTGAGCAAACATATTTCCAGAAGGATAGCTCGGTTAATTAATTGCGGTTTTATTTGTTAGCTAATATTGTGTGAATTATAACAATTTAAAAGTCTGTCCAAAATAAGACCATTATTTACTCTCCTCACTGGAACTTGGCACGACAATGGCTCTCTCTTCAGTTCGTCTCTTATCACACACACACCTCGAACCCCACCGCATTGCTCACTGGTCCGCCACACACACACACAACTCCGTACTAGATGCTCCGCCCCCCCCCCCCCCCCGGTTGATCCGATCTCAGCACATGAAGCCCGTCTCTCGTCGCCCTCTATCGCTCGCCAAGTGGTCACTCACCCTCTTCAACTTCACTTCTCTCGTCGCTCCGTGGATTCGCCTTCCTGGCGCACACGTGCGTCTGTCGTGTGCCTGCCGAGTCCCGCACTGGGAAGGAAGTGTCGCGGCATCAGAGTCGCCGACTTAACACTCGAAGCTGCGAGAACAATGGCGTCCTAGTTATGCGACTTCGCGTAGACGGGTTAATGGGAACGTGCCCTACGAGAACGAGACAGCGAGGCGCCACCCCCGGACTCCACGGGACAGAAAGTGGTCCACTAATTGGGGAAGGGGAGGGGGTCCGTGTAATGGTAGGAGGAGGGGGGAAGGAGCAGAGACGGGTATCACCTGGGTCACGGCGGGGTTTCACCAGAGATAAGCGCGACCGGCGCGCCGCTCCAGCCATCTCTGGCCGCCTCGTAACACTAGCTTAGGTACTTCTCAGGGCGGTATTTAATCATATATTTCCGTACCTATATATTTGTATTTGAAGCGAGCAGTACATTACAAAATCAACTGTCTGTAACACTCTTAAGTACCTATTTAACTGTCAAAATTACAGCAAATAAGAATAATTTTACTGGTAAAATATTCAGACTGCCTTAAAATACTTTAGAATGGAGTTAAGCGTTTGAAAGATATTTCTGTATAATTTTACTGATCAGCAGTATTTTTCATAGTTTCATAGTTAGGTTGTACAAAGCGAGTAAGCTGTCCGATTTTGGAGCGTGGTTGATCATTTAAATTAATTATTAAAAATTTATATTTTATGTACTATATTTTATATTTTTATATACTATAATGTAAATAATTGATTTTTAAGGCTCGTTCTCAGACGCTGAGTTGGTTATTTCATTTTCTTGTCACTACTATTAATTATATTTTTTGCAATAGCTCACTTTTATTTGTTGTATGTTCGCTAATGTTGTCATCAGATATTTATTGAATGTTATTGTATAGATGTGAAAGGTCATGCAAATAAGCGTAAAGAACATTATGAGATAATATTCAGTGTATAAATACCTGTTGAGAGATTTTGAGACAAAACAAGACGCAAGAAAGCTTTCGTGACAAATTAACAGGACAGCCCCTCAAATAATAGTTATGAAAAAAAGAAATAGCATACATGTTAGGCCGAGCCTTATTTAAACCGCTTTCGGTCATTTGTAATTATTTAGTTATGTTTCGGGCCTTGTTTTAGCTACCACGTCGTTAAGTAAAATTTACACGCTGTAAATTCTACCGCCTGTCCCTAGACTATTGTGCAATGCGCAGGCCATGACTATGATCCTGCTCAGGTTCCCGTAGTTGTGATTAATAATTAATGGTATTTAGTAAAGTTCGATGTCTGAATTCTAGTTGTTTAATTTATTTATATGTTGAACATGCATTAAAATTGTATTTTGCGGAATTTTTTTACTTTTAAATTTTAAACGTGGAATAACTGGATGTAGTTATGCAACCAGCTAAAAAAAAAATTAAAACCTAAAATTTACTTTTAGAATGAATGAATATGGAAAATAATGATGCCAATTTGTGCCGTTATTTTGTAAATATAGAATTTAATTCCTTAAATCTATGTGAAATGGCTGTTTTTGTAGTAGCTTTCTGTCTAAATAACTGTGTCCCATTGAAAGACAACAGACGGCCGTGTGTCACACTTAGATCTTATGAATGTATCTTGTCTCAAATTCGACAATTCTTCAAAAGTACTACAAATGGTATACGTGTCCTTCTGCCCCTGTTGTTCTGTCAACGGCGTTCGTAAACAAATTCGTGTAGTCGTCAGTGTTGGTAAACAAAATATAATTATGTTTTGCAAGTGACAGTCGGAAATGGGTGCAGCTGATATTTATTTCGAGAACCGTCAAATTTCGAGAAGATTTTCAGTCTTCCAGGTTTTGTGAGGAAATATCTATTATCTCGAGAAAACGCAGTGTAATTTTTTTTTTTTTTTAAACTTCTTCAAGAAAATGTTTTTGGGAACTTAAATGTTAAAATGTTTTATTGTGGTGCTACAAGCAAATTATTGTACGTATTCTAACACACACACGCGCACATCTGTGGTATTTACCAAATATATACTGTGGCTCCGTTCGTATCATAATTTTGGAGACTTCAGTACGTGTTCTTCAGATAAACCTTCAGTTATATGTATTCCATATAAATTCACTGTATAACAGATGCTTACGCAGAATTTTATTCGGGGAAATTGGGGGGGGGGGGGGGTGGATAGGCCCTCTTTTCCCGCTGTTTTTTTTTTCAAATACGTTCCTTTAATTTGGTGGAAATGATATTTTTTTTTTTTAAGACAAGAAAATATTTGGGCAATTATAATTGTTTAAAAAATTGGTTCTTAACTGGATTTTTTTTTCCAGTGCGGCTGTACGGAAATTCTTTACGCTCGGGCTTTCTACGCGCAAGGAATTCACGATAACGACAAGCAAGCCGTAACATATGAAACGCCTCCGATCCCGACGGACGTTTTGCTGCGTTGTTAATTTCTTACGGAATGAGCGTAACGAGCAATGACTCATCGCGCCCGAATGTCGTCAACACGGCAATCAGAGTCCTGCTGCTCCTCCATCCCAAGAGTCGAGTAAATAAACGGCGCCGCCGGCTGAGAAATTTCCGAGAATTGGAATTTCCTCGTCGCCTTATCGCCTCGCTGATAAACTGCCCTCCTCTGCTCTTCCCCAGTTCCTGTTGGGCCCCGGCGTTTTTCCTTTTGCCAACCGCGCGGAGGCACGCGGCGAACCGAACGTTATCGTTGCCAACGGGTCGTTACCACAACGCCGAAATACCACAACGCCGAACGTAAAAGAACGCCGAAAACCTAACGCCGAATGCCAAATTTACCGCAACGCCGACAGCTAGAAAACTGCTGTGTACCACAACGCCGAAATCAGTAACGCCGAAAAATGTTGCTGCGGGGAGGGGGGCCACAGGAGCAAAATGAAAAATAATAGAATGAATTTGTGTGCTAACCTTACCTAACCTAACATTGTGGCAGTCCTGCAATGACATTTTTCGGGGTTAATGTATTTCGGCGTGGTACACAGCAGTTTTCTAGCTGTCGGCGTTGTGGTCAATTTGGCATTTCGGCGTTATGGTTTTCGGCGTTATTGTACGTTCGGCGTTGCGGTGCGTCCCCGTTGCCAACTTAGTAATTCGCCGCTTCTATTCGCTTCTTTGAATATGGCTTAGCGGGGAATTTCTGCTTTTAGCTGGCTGTCAAATGAATGGCGTTTGTTATTATTCTAATGAAGGGAAATGATTCAATAATTTATATCTGTTTGTTTCATTATTAATTTGAATTTAACACTTTTTTTCTTTACTTACAAGTAGGTACATCGCTATTGTGCATTTTTTTTTTTTAAGATGAAGTTTTTTTTTAAGAGCGGAATTTTGGTAGCGTGTGTAACCGTATTCAATGTATTTTCAATTCAGCGCTTGGCAACACTGCGACAGCAGTCTAGTACGACGCCAATGTGGTTGCAGAGATGAAGATAACGCCAAGTCGATTGGTTTTGCTGTAGCTTCGGCAGCGTCGAGGGTGAACGAGTTTAGAATACGTCGTAGCCGGATCTTCGTTCTCTCTCTCTCTCTCTCTCTCTCTCTCTCTCTCTCTCTCTCTCTCTCTCTCATAGTGAGAGTATCCTCAATTATTTTTCTTTTAATATTTCGTGTTTGTGCATATGATTCATAATATAACCATATCTAATATATAATCTTTATATATATATTTCTTGTGTGCGTGTGTATGTCACTGAACTCCTCCTAGACGGCTGGACCGATTTTGATGAAATTTTGTGTGTGAGTTCACGGGGATTCGAGGATGGTTTAGATTCACAATTGGATATTTTATCTCGATTCTGAGTTAAGAAAAACTAAAAAAAAAAAAACACGCTTTAAAAGCAAAAATTGCAACGCATTATTAGAAGCCATTAAGTTTTGCTATTGTAAGGAACTAAGTAGAGAGTAAGAAAAAAATAAAGATCCTGACAGTTTATAGCGTCGCCATATTTGTTTCAATTTTCAATACCCTTTTTGTATATTACAATTTAAATTGCAGAAAAAAAATCTTGTTTCATAGCCACACAAATAGTGAGGATGGTTTAGATTCACAATTGGATATTTTATCTCGATTCTGAGTTAATAAAAACTAAAAAAACACGCTTTAAAAGCAAAAATTGCAACGCATTATTAGAAGCCATTAAGTTTTGCTATTGTAAGGAACTAAGTAGAGAGTAAGAAAAAAATAAATATCCTGACAGTTTATAGTGTCGCCATATTTGTTTCAATTTTCAATACCCTTTTTGCATATTACAATTTAAATTGCAGAAAAAAATCATGTTTCATAGCCACACAAATAGTGAGTGTGTGTCATTTCTCTATGTCCACGAGGTCTCGCCGCGTCAATTTTCTCCTTGGAGCGAACCCGTCCGCTTAATTAAATAAACAGCTTTTATCGTTGAATGATTTCATGATTTATTTAATGAAAATATGCTCTCATAAAAAAATTAGATAGATAGACATTCAATAGGTGTCTTTCTCTCACTCTCTCTCTCTCTGAAATGTATGTAGCTTGCTCGCGGGTCAGTAATGCAGACAATCTTAACATTCTAGCTCGAGACGGAAAAAACAGTAAATGTGGTTTACAAAGACATTTTATGAAGTGTCTTCCCGTCATTACATTTGAAAGTAGAAACATATTTACTCAAAATTTAGGTAGTAACATATTTTTATTGCAAAGACTGAAATAGAGGTGAGAAAAATTATCATTTGTGAACATAAGAAAACTACTACAAATGTATCAACTGTTATGTTATAATGTTTAAATTTCTAAATGGTGCAAGATAATACAAAATTCCATGCGGAAAAAGTCGTGGGCAGCAGATACGTATAGTTATAGGTGTGGGGCTATGCATGCTGATTTTTCATATACTGCATGGATGCGAACATGTAAGAATAATCTATCTATCTTACTATAATAAAACAGTACTTTTTCTGTCTGTCTGTTTGTACGCGATTTTGATGAAATTTTGTGTGTGAGTTCACGGGGATTCGAGGATGGTTTAGATTCACAATTGGATATTTTATCTCGATTCTGAGTTAAGAAAAACTATAAATACACGCTTTAAAAGCAAAAAAACTAAGCATTGTTGATAATTAGCCTCCATGGCAACGGGCTTTTGCATTGTTGTTGCCTTCTCCGTAACCATGGGAAAGGTTTTTGGTAACGGCAGTGGCGTGCCCAAGAAAGAGTAGGGGTATGAATAATGAGAAGATACAGAATGTCCAGCGTAGAAATACTTACCGCCATATCCATATCTCACAAAAAGTACATTTGGGCAGGACAATGTCTGTCGGGTCCGCTAGAAAGATATATAGAGAGATAGAGATATAAATAGAAAGATAGAGAGAGTTATAGAGATATACATAGAGAGATAAAGAGAGATGCTTAGTATATGTACGTTTAAAAAATTACAAAAAAAAATTGATTGAGGCATTGCAACGCATGCCGGGCATTATCTAGTATATGTATATATAAATCGATGTGTGTATGTATGTTCCCTATGAACTCCAAAACGGCTGGACCGATTTTGATGACATATTCAGCAATCTTCAGATTAGCCCAGCGAATGATCCTGTGAAATTTGGTAGCAAACGGATCAACAGATTTTTTTTTTAAATTTGTGTCATATTTTCAATACAAACTAATATATTAGATTTATTCTTTTTTTTTTAGATTTTTGAACATTCACAATAAAAAGTGATATTAGGGTCGCTAGTTGTCTATTAAAAGCTTTCTCTACTAAACAAGTACTTATCTAATGGTTTTTATGAACTTAAAAAGCAATCTTTTATGTCAGTCCTGGGATGTACTGAAAGCATGGAATTGTGTGGTATACAGGTTTGGATCAACCGATCGGATATGGCCTTTGTCTTCGAACACTTTTTTTTATTATATCATTATATACCTGCAAAATTCGCGATATTACCTAGAGAGAGGCTAGAATGAATGCATTCCTCCTTTACACTTGAATTGCTTTCTCATTGGACAACATATAGAGACTGGAAAAATTCGCGAATTCAATTCGCTATAGGCTAAAATACAAATAGTTATACCCCAGTGCTGCCTCTGCTATTGGCTCACAACTCACCTGGAGGATGACTCTGGGCCAGTCATAAACACCCGACCAAAGCTTTATAAGAATCACAGGCTGCTACGTTGGGACGTCTCACAAGACAGCAGCCAATGAGTGGGTGGCATTTGACCGAGTGTACGTAAAACTATGGAGTTCATCCTAACCCGCGAATTTTTCCGGTCTCCAGTTATTGGCTCACTGTTCATCTGAACGACTCTGGGCCAATGAGAAACCCTCAGCCAAAGAAGTATCGTATCACAGGCAAATCAGTTGAGATGACTCGCAAGTCAACAGCCAATGAATTGGCGTTATTGTGGCACGAGTAAACAAAGGACTGAGTAGTGAATTAAGGTCACCGAAACCGCGAATTTTTCCAGACCCTAACCATAGATAATTTTGATACGTCCTGAAGTACAAGTAACCAGTAGCGACATTACCAAATTCAAATACATGCAATCCGGCCGTTAGGTAAAATGTGGTGGCAGCCAATGGATAATTAAAGACCGAAAAAATTCGCGGATTCATTTAACGATGTACTAGAATTCAATAACCGTACCTTTATATTGCTCCTGTGATTGGCTCATAGTTTATCTGAATGACTTTGAGCCTCCCAGTTGACAGGTGTCACGAGTCAGTAGCCAATGAGCAGGTAGCATTTTCCCGAGTGTGTAGGGAATTGTGGAGTCTATCGTAGAGGTCATCGAAAGCGCGAATTTTTTCAGCCTCTATGGATAATAGACACCGGCCTATTTGTCTACATGTATGTGGAGTTGGTCCTGGTACCGAAAAATAACTCGAATTCCGCAGACTCTACCAAATACACTTTTTTTTTTTTTACAAATCATCGTTTTTTTAAGCATTCGATATGATGGCAAAACATTGAACTTTCTCGACCTTACTTTCTGCTAACCGCAGCGGATTTGTAATAGGCAATGGATAAGTTAAATTAAATGTTACAAATTTAATTAAAAAGATAGACGAGTTGTACATATTTCATGACAACCAAGATTAGTCAAGGTCGTAAAAAATAATAAAAAAATAAAAGTAGGTAGAAAACTGGGAAAGTGGACAAATCAATGAAGTAAATACTAACAGCATATATAGAGTGTCCCATAACTCAATGCCAAGCCTAGAACAGTAAGTTGATAAGCCAATTAATTACGGTTGTGAATTTAAAAAAACTAAAATTCTAAAAGTGTGTATTTTTCTAGTTTTAGGAATTTTTTCAAAGTTTTCAAATCCCCACCTTGCACCAGATTATTAGTTAAAATGACTATTATTTTTGGCTAAGCAATTATTAATAACCCTACTATTGATAAAAATTCAAATAATTAAATTAAATTTGTTTACATTTGGAGGGTAAAAAGCCTTGCACTACTTATGCGACAACAATTTTTAATCGTTTCACTTTGCTAACTTAGCAAGTTGTTTGCAAACCTAGCCATCTTTTAAAATAACGTTTTAAGTTATCATAGTACTTTTTTACAGCATTACCAATCAAATGTACCCGATTAATTTTTTTTTTTGCCGCACGTCATTCAAAATTTTTTACTCGTAAACGTAAACGTTTGATTTTATTTTGAATTGTTATCAATATTAGAGTTATTTATGATGGCTTAGAAAACATATTTAGTCACATTATCTAATCATTTGTTGCAAAATGGAGATTTAAAAACCTTTGATCAAATGCCTATATTACGAAAACTAAGACATTTTGAATTTTTTTTTTTTAATTCAGAACCGAATTGGTCCATCAACTGTTCTAGATTTGACGTTGAGTTATGGGACATTCTGTAGGCTGTACAAGTTACGGAAAAATATAATAACCGTTTATAGTGAAGCATGGAAAGAGACGTCAAACCAGCCTTCACACTGTTGATTTGAGCTGAAGTGCAGATATCCGATTTAACGAGGCAATTTAAAACAGTTTTCGTACATGTGACGCGAAAAGCCTTTTAACCATCAAAACACCTCAATCACTAATTTCCGACTATAATTTTCTTCGTTGCAGGCCCATGTAAAACTGGCAAGGTTATAACTGCCGTGTTTATTGGAAATGTTATACATGTTTAACTAGGTGGTCGCCAGATATGGATATGATTTTATCGCGGTGGATTTGTGTTAAGGTCATAAGGCGGAAAATATCTATTACATTGAAGTTAATTTCTATCCCAAGACCTTAAAAGGCAACGGCGAGTTTGTGGTATCGAATTACGCATTCAAAAATTGGCTCTATCAGCTTTTGGTACCTATAGACTCAGTCATCTATTTTGTGTACACGATTTGAAATGTTAAACAGGCTCTGTTAATTATCTTCGATTATAAGAATTTTTTAATTAGTTACGATTTAAAAAAAGCTGTAAAAAATTTGGTATTAAGGTATTTAATATAGAATATATTTAGATTAAGTAAATTATAAATGTTGTTTGTTCTATACGAGAACGTTGGTTTTCAACACATATAAGACTTGCATTAATAGCCTCAGTAACAGTATTAAACTTAAAAAAAAACATTAGAAAATGTTTTTAACTTTACATGTGAGTGTATGTGTATATAAGTGTGTCTGTATTAGCTTTAGCCCGCGACTGTTCGTGTGGTGATTAAAGTCCGTAACTTTTGCCCCGCGGCTGGTACCTTGAGTTAATGACTTATCTGCAATATATTATATTTATTTTTATTTATTCATTCATTTATTAAAGTCCAATTTCAACTCTTGGCTGATTTACAATTGTTCGGTAACAAAACCAAAAAAAATCGTCGACATTATTAATTATTAGGTCAACTACAAAGTAGTATCATACATTGAAGAAAAAAACACACACATTATATAAAAAACATAACAGTACAGAATTTTAACTTTGCCCTCGGTTAAACTAATAGTAAAGGCATTGTCATGCTCAGTAACAATCTGTTAATTTTTAAGTTTGCCCTGGGAAAAGCGTGGAGTGCCCAAATGTAGCCCCGTCACTTTCATTGTTTGCGCATGTGATTTATTTATCGTAGTTGAAAATGCTGTTCTTGTTGTGAAGTGCAATTCAGTCGAAATTAAAGAACAAATTACTGTGTAAAAAAGAGTAAATTAATGGATTATGTATAATCATTCATATAAAATCTCATAATTTATCACTTATTTGTTTCTGAGAAATTATTATTATTTTTTACTGTAAAACCGAATCTTCTTCCATTCAACATTCTGCTCCCTTGACGGTATAATTCACAAAATAATGAAAAATACGCACTTCTAAATTCTTTATGTATGTAATTCATGCTAGATTTTTTTTTGTAAAAGCGTATTGGTTGTTTTTGTATATTTATTATCCTCTATCATATAATTTTGTGAATTATTATTTAAATACAAGAAGAAACAGTTGTGTCCGTTATTTGTGTCTGCTTCGTTTCCAAGCATGTGTGTTCGTTCAGCCCTAGTACACCAATATTAATCAAATTTGATACCTGCCATAAAAATTATCCCCAGGCCAGTATTTCAGCGCAGTGACTTTTTAGGCTGTGTGTAAGGTTATGCCAGGCGATGTTTAGATATAGTATTATGAGAGTGAGGGTAAGAATTTATTTTCATGGGTGATTTCGAGTGTTCGGATTATTTGAAATGTCCATCGGTTGTTACTTTAAATTGTAACTTTTATAAGCGTCTGAAATTCCGTACTATACGTAAACGCGATAGATAGAGCATATATGTTTTCGCGAAAATATTTCGAGTCTAGCTCGGAGTTAAAACACTGCAGCATCGTCTGTGTTTCGTGATTGGTTGGGTTTCTTTCAGGTACCTGCCTGTGTACTGTAGGTACACTAATCACAGCCATTCAGACGAGTCCCGAATTGCCAGGCCGATTCACAGCGGCCACCAATCACAAGGAAGAAACCACTGGCGCGGGCATACCTTATTGCAGTTTATGAGCGTTCAGATATATATATATATATATATATATATATATATATATATATATTTTTTTTTTTTTTTCGTGAAAAGTGCATGCCTTACGATAGGAAAAACTCAAGTATGTTTTGAGATGTCATGCTTCCCCCTTAGTTATATATATACTGTATTTTATACATAGTATTGTTTGGTCCCTCCCCCTCCTTTCCTCCCACCCGGCCAAAACGGCCATGGAATTATTTGCGGTAGCGTACTCTTCTCAAACACGAGGTGTGTAACGTACGCGCTTTGACAACTCACGACCTTGTTAGTTTCACAAAAGCGTGCTGATTTCTTAGCAAGTTGTAATCTTACTTACGTAACTTTTCAAGGTTCCGTATACGTAACTGGAAGCGCTAACAGTCCTGTTATGCAGCGAATGCGAATCTGTAATATTAACTGAGATCGATATTTCTCATAATTCTCGCGTTAGGTTTTTACGTAGATTTCACAGAAATACTGCCTATTGTAGCCGTTGTAATGGTGAAACTCCCGGAAAAGTATTCTATAGTATTTCGTTTTATGGTGTATTGACATCAAAACCATCCTAAACTTAAAAGTGTGTATGTGTCTGTATGGTATTTGTGAAAGCTGTGGCAGTTAAGGGGCCCGCCTACATGCAGTGCAAAGTGAGCTGCAGAGGTTTAACAATCAGTTGTTTTTATCGAAACTATTTGACATGCGATTACCGATTTCGGATATAAAAGAGATTAAGGTACCGGGCATGATCCTAAAGTTGTTTAAGATGTCTCAGACATATAGTCGATTAGTAAATGCATGCTGAATAAGCCTAATTAGCGTATTTTCAGAGGCACGCCAAGCTCACAGTTTTCATTACTATTGCGTAAAACCACTTTTGGATCGTGCACCAATCCTTTCTCTTTCGCTGCGTATATAATTTGCACTAGGTCACAACGGAAAATTTTGAGAAAAACCGTGATTTCTACGACGTGTGCTGCGCGAATGTTCTTCCCGGTATGTGGCGCCGCCACGGCCGCTTGACCTTGGATGACGAGGCAGGATGAAGGGGGGTCTCCGCGCTGCCTTTCTTCCTGTCCTCTTTCAGTTGTGCTTCGCTTGCCCGGACTGAATACTCACCCCGGCTAGGGCGGGCCTGTGGACACCAGACCGGGCTGAGTACACGCGTATTCCACAGTTAGTTGTGTTGAGGCCGAACGACATTAGAATTCAGCGTGACTGCAGGCGGGGTCATAAGGCAAGGTTACGACAGAATGCACCTCGGAAGAAGAACAAAACCATTAAAGGAAGTAAACGCCAAATCGTTGGGCATAAGTAATATTTCATTATACAAGTGATATATTCAAATCGATTTTATATGGCTTTGTTAGTTACGTATTTATTAATTTTATTTTATATGTGGCCATTAATATTTTTAATGGTATAAATTTATATGCAATCAACACTTTTAACCAAAATATGCATTTAACCATTTTAAAAACGCCAAGTTGAAATAAAGAATTTCACGTAACATTTAAAAAAGTATTTTTTTTAACTTCAATTGTGAATGAACGTAAGAATAAGAAGAGCCTTTTTTTTTGGAGGGGGGTGGGGGTTCTTATTTGGTAAGCAGAATTTGGTGCCCAAAGCAATTAGCTACAAACTGTTCGGTGTGTGCAAACATGCATAAATATTGCAGTATTTCAGACAGTGTAAGTTTAATTTGGACATAGAAGCTTGTCATTATAGTCACAATTAAAACAAATAGTATTTTGCCGGCTGTCCATGGCTGACTGTGATAGTTTGTAGTGGGAACACCTCTACACATTTGAAAATTTTTATACAGAAAACAAGAATAATAAGTCATAAATAGCATTTGTTGCATGTTATTAATGGCCGTACGATTAGTACACACTTCTATGTTTTTTCCCGGTGATTCAAACCATAAACGTCGGAGTCTAGCAACATACGTGCGGTTCTGGAAGTTGGAAGTGTATGCGTTCGGAGACGTACACGTGTCAATCTCGCTAAGCTCAGACTCACAGTTGACAAACGGAACTCCGTGAGAGCGGTTCAAAAAAAGTATCATATTGCATTATCGCCGCTGCTAATTGTAAAACCTTGACGAATTCCACAGGTTACTAAGAGACGTGTAATGTGTAGCCGCCGCTAAAATAAGAAAAAAACGACGCTGTGTTTATACTAATATCTCGTGTCACTTAAACCTCTCTGTGCGCTGGCGTGTTACGCATTGCGGAAAAAAGTTATCGTCTGTGCACATACCGTTCCACTCGTCTCACGTCACATTCTCATCAAGCACCCGAGCCCGGCAGTCGGACTGCATGCCTGACATTATAGCCCGCAGAATAAAACCATTTGGATATAAATGTTCAATTTTTAGTTTCTTTTGCTTACGAAGAGGCGACGCCGGACGTTTCGGCATCTAGGACCTTATTCACAATGCGCAGTCCGCAGTTTGACAACTTGCAACCGGCAGGCGGCAGTCGGAGATAAACTGTTCCACAGACAGCAGTCCAGCAGTCGCCAGTCGAGCAGTGGGATATCATCTAACTTCATTTCGGACTGCCAGACCGTCCCGGAGCAATGGCATACAAGAGATCCCACGCGGAATGACTGAAGAGTTTTAACATCAGCCGTCGTGTTTAAAATCTGCATGGATGCAACTGACAAAGTATTTTATAAAATTGACAAAGCTATATTCTGGCTGCAGGCACGGCGGCTCAAACAGAATGGATAAGTTGTTTCTGGTTGAGGCAAACGAATGGTGTTTAACCATTCAAAAACATGGCATATGAACATCCGAGGCCAAACATCCTGATGCCATTAAGACCAGGTGACATCAGGATGAAAGAAGA
Organism: Bacillus rossius redtenbacheri; assembly: GCF_032445375.1. NCBI lineage: Eukaryota > Metazoa > Arthropoda > Insecta > Phasmatodea > Bacillidae > Bacillus > Bacillus rossius. Next base: position 352,143,120 of record NC_086330.1, read on the forward strand.
AAAGTTAATGCTCCTGGAATACCCTCACGGGTTCAGTCCTAGGAGGTGGAGGTGGTGAGGCTCGGCCGGGCTTCGGCCCGAAACAACTTGCCAGACCGCCAGCTGCCAAAATATTTTCACCTATCAGAAAATCTTTCGCGATGATGTGGTTTAATCAAATACTCCCTTGGTCATGATATGTAATTTTGACTGGCGACTCCGGACTGCTGACTATGAACTACGTGTTGCCTACCGATGCTACGCTAACTGCAATCCTAAATTTTGCTTTGGAATTATACAAAAAAACATTTACCACCTAAAACCCTGCAATGAAAATATTTAGCAAATATCTCAAATTTTAAAATTGATTTTTTTATGTTACCTTCTTTAATATCGATATTAATGATAATAACAATTTTAAAGCTTTAATAAAACCGGCCCGTTGTCGTATATCAGGTTTTTTCTATTTACGAAATTCATGAACACTGTCGTTTTTACATGTTTTATGTATAACGTATTCTATATAACTAATATTAAACAATCGAAGGATTATCAGCATTTGTTGTGAAACTTTCCTATAATGTAATAATAACACGTGTAGGGCCTATTGACGAAACAATCGTTCGTTAAATTTTTGTAATACGTATATATGTAAATTTGAGGCAACATTCCTTTTAAACTTGCTGTGCTTATTCAAAAGAAACGTGCAATTAAAAAATAATGCATCATTAGAAATGAAATTATTTTAGGAATGTGTATCTGATGAAAGACGATCCAAGGATGAATCTTTCGCACACACTGTATGCTGATGTAGAATGTAACGCCGACCCTAGTTGTTTCATGGTACGGAAAACTTAAAATTTTGTAATGAAAATTTTTGAACTGTAAATGGACCTTTCTTTTCCATCTACAACGACGCGTCTTCACAAAAAAAAAATATTTTTGTCAAAAATATTTAGTTAATATTTTTTCCTTAAAATATTCTCATCAATACTAATATTATAAATGCGAAAGTAACTCTGTCTGTCTGTCTGTCTGTCTGTCTGTTTGTTTGTTACCTTTTCCCGGCTGAACGGCTGAACGGATCGTAATGAAATTTGGCAAGGAGATAGATTATATCCTGGGGATGGACATAGGCTATATTTTGTCTAAAAAAAAAAAAAAAAAAAAAAAAATTAAACGTGTTAAAAAAATATATCTTAATTTTATGTAATGTGTGTCATAGATATACAAACTGTTAGTGTCATTCCTCTATGCCTGCCGTGCAATAGCTTTCAAGCCATTACGTTACGTTTTTCTATTGTAAGGAACTAAGTAGAGAGTAAGAAAAAAATAAAGATCTTGACAGTTTGTAGTGTCACCATATTTGTTTCAATTTTCAATACCGTTTTTGTATATTACAATTTAAATTGCAGAAAAAAATCATGTTTCATAAACACATAAATAGTGAGTGTGTGTCATTTCTCTATGTCCACGAGGTCTTGCCGCGTCAATTTTCTCCTTCGGGCGAACCCGTCCGCTTAGTTAAATAAACAGCTTTTATCGTTGAATGATTTCATGATTTATTTCATGAAAATCTGCTCTCATAAAAAAGTAAGTTTTATAGTCATTCAATATGTATCTCTTTCTCTCTCTCTCTCTCTCTCTCTGAAGATCAATCTATGAATCGTTACACATTTATTTCCTTAATTTTTTTTATTTTGATTTGATACAATATGATTTCACTAAAAATCTATTTCTACCCCTTCCTATTTTCATTTCCACATTACGAAGTTTCACTTCTTCCGCGCGGAGGGACTCCACGCAATATTTTTGCATGCAATTAAAAACTATTTTTTAATGATGCCAAAGAAGTATAACTTCTCATGCGCGTACCTAAGTACACGCACCCATTTATTAAATTTAATTTCTTCTATATTTTTTTTCCCTACCTAGGGCACTCATAATTCTTTTAAATTTCACGTGTATGTTTTCAATGTCATTCGAGTTGTACAATTTTTTTTGTCAAATTGGTCATTATTTATACTTTGTTTTATTTTGGAAACATACGTATTTTAGGTATTATGACAAATAAAAAAAAAATAATTACACTAATATTCTTAGGTTTTTATTGTGTGGATAGGTTGAAGTTTAATATTAAGTAGGTATATAAATTCGTAAACTTATAAATTTCTTCGAAATTTATTCATAGGTTGGTAGGGCCTACTAATATTTATATTTGTATAGTTTGAAGTTTAATATTATGTATGTACGTAAATTCTTAAACATAGAGTTATTTATTAATTTATTTAGAAAATTATTAATAGGTAGGTAATAAGTTTTTCTATTTGTCAATATTGTTATTATGGTAGATAGGAGTACAGTAAATGCCTACATTCTTATATTCCTTTATATCTCTTTCGTTTTGGAGTGTTCCCGAGCCATTCGGGGTCCTCAACATCACCCCCCCCCCCCCCCAGGTGGTTAAAGCCCCAAAATTTCGAAAGTTTAAATTTTTTAAAAAATCTTTTTTTTTTTTAGATTTTAAGTGTTTTCGAGTCATTCAGGGTCCTCGAACACCCCCCCCCCCCCCTCTAGGAAAAAGCCCCAAAATTTCGATAATTTTAGGAATTTCAAATATCTATTCTTTCGAGATGGAGTGCTTCGAAACATTCGAGGTCTTGAACCTCCACCCCCCCCCCCCCCCCCTTTCTCTCCCTTCCACAAAAGTGAAAGCCACAAAATTTCGAAAAATTGGAGGAAATTGTATTAAAATTAAGTCATTACGAACTAAAGTGTCCGGGGCATGGTGGAACTTTTACCCAAAGTCGACTTCCCACCCAATTTTGAGGGAGGGGGGGGGATGCAAAACCCCAAAATTTCGAAATATTTCTTAAATTTAAGAATACTTTTTTACTATTTGGAGTGTTTCCAAGCCATTCGGGGTCCTCAAACTACCCTCCCCCCACAAGGAGTCAAAGACCCAATAATTAAAAAATTTCGGAAAATTTCCAAAAGCCTATTCTCTTTCGATTTGGAGTGTTTACGAGCCATTCGTGGTCCTCAACAATACACCCACCCCCCTCAGGGGTCAAAACCCCAAAATTTAAAAAAATTCAAATATCATTCTCTTTCGATTTTTATTGTTTCTCAGCCATTCAGGGTCCTCAAAATCACCACTCCCCCTCTGGGGACAAAGCCCCAAAATTTCGAAAATTTCAGGAATTTCAAATATCATTTCTTTCGAGATGGAGTGTTCCAAACCATTCGAGGTCCTGAACATCCACTTTCCGCAAAAGTGAAAGCCCTAAAATTTCGAAATATAAGAATATATATAATTGGATGTTGGCATGTATGACGTCGATAAACTCTTACACCGTTTGACCGATCGCCATGAAATTTGGCACATCGAAGTGTTTTTATCATGAAGAAGGTTTTTATGCTATCCATTTTTTTTGTAACTCGCCGCTAGATGGCGCTGTAGCGCATCAACTTCTAAACCTTTCAACCGATCGCCATGGGTAAACAGAAAATCATAGGTCACAGATACACAAACAGTAATTATGTATCATTTCTTAATGTCCAACACACTGGACATATCGCTATCCATTTTGCTGTAACTCGCGGACAATATATCACCCGGTGTTCAGCCCGGGCAAAGCCGGGTACTGCAGCTAGTAAATATATAACCCTTATAATATCGTCGAATTGCATTCTTATTTCCATTATTTTTTTCACTTATTGTGACATAGTAGGCTATTCAAAAAATATGACGAAGTTGCATACAAATATATCGGGGCTCCTTGCGCTGCCTAATGTTTCAAAATGCTCTTGCTGAAAATAATATAATGACTTCATCTAACTTAAGAGCATTTATTCAACTTCTAAAAATCGTAAAAATCGTACTTTATTCATAAGAAAATAAACATCTCTGCGCCCGGCGAGCCAAGCCAGTCGCTCGGGGAGAGTGTTTATTAGGCTAACGCTATGTCACGTAAGTTAATACTGTGAAATGTTTTGTAATTTAGATTCTGAATTATTATTTTATTGTTTCCAAGTAAATCTGTCTATATGCCGAGTTTGATGTGCTCTTAATAATTAGGTACAGGCTGAGAATCTCGAACTATGCTATCTTACACCTCTGTCGTGAGGCACCTCTATCAAGAAGTGTGTGACTGAGTGGTATGTTTTGTGATCGAGTTGTAATTTTTGATGTTTAACATCTTGGCTCTCTGTATAAATGGATTGTCCGCAACCGAAATTGCTTTACATATTGTTACAGTAAAAAACTATGCCTGTAAGTACCATGAAGAAATTCAGTCAGTGTATGTTGGAGGATTGCGTAAGCAAGTAACTTTGCATACAGCAATATTGAACTACTTTAATTCTGAATAGGAAAAGCTTGAGTAAGTTTTAATATGACAGTGACACACAAGTTCCTTTCCTTTTGATTCGGGCTAAAGCATACGAAATAATTACAATTTATCTAGCGTAACCACATATTATATTTGTCGTTGTAGCAGTTAGAACCATACAGAAATGGGACCTGTAGAGTGTCAAATATGTAGTAAACAACAAAACAATACTGCCACATACATTATGAAACATAAATTTGGGCAAAGCATGAATCATAAAAATGAGATATGCCATGACTGATTTCCTACTGTTTATGACGTAAATTAGAGGTGTAGTAAATCTAAGTGAGTGATACTTTGGTCTAAATTTGGTAGATTTAAATTTAATTTGAACTTATTGTACTGTAAGGTCCCTTGTTTAAAATCACTGGTTTTTAACCAACTTCACAGTTGTACAATACATGTGAAAAAAAAATTAACAATAAGAAATCTAGTTTTATATGCACACACACTTTATATGTATATATGTAAATGCATACACATATTTACATATCAAATGTATATATATACATTTATGATTGCGACCACTACGATGCCCATTCCCTTAGCAGTTTCCATAAAAATTTTCTGTTAGCGCGCCTGCTCCCGTGTGGGTAGCATTTCAGCAACCTTTCAAGGGGTTTGTAACTGGGAATAAAGGTTTTCATACCGAAAATATTAGCTAAAACCGTACTAGAACGTGTTCGATTTTTTCTGCTTTACCCACGAGCCAATGTTGCCAAGATGATTGACCCGCGTGTAAGAACATAAACCTGTATATATTAACTTATGCAAACATTAGGAAACGTATTAGTTTCCCAAATTAAATTTTATGGTATTGGAGTATTCTGAAATATATTTGGTAAACTAAAATAGTTACAGCATTGCTCTACTGATAATACATAATCTCCTACAAAAGTTCCCATTGACTTTGTTGTGCGTCTATAAAGCGCGCTATTTTTCAACTTAGGTAATGGAATATAATTTTTTTTCGATAAAATATTACTGATTCAAAAAATATGCTTACAGCAAATACCTACTAAAACATTTTATTTGTTTATCCTATTGTTATAATAACATTAAATTTATAGCTTAGTCATTTGGTTTGATTGTTTAATACAAGTAGTTTTAACAAATAATTAATTATCTAAATTTATTAGGAAATTATTCTCCATATATTATTACTGAATAAACTTAGCAAATCATAGAAACCCCACACCTGTTAGTCTAAACGAAAATGCGATGGTTTTCCTTCACTTCAGATTTCAGTTTACTATGCGAACTACTACATTAAACTGAGCGTGTTTATTTGTCTCACTTGTTAACGAAAATTGTTAATTACAATTTCTTTTAAGTAGTAGAATAAGTTAGTAACCAATCAGTATGTACGTACGTATAAAATATGTGAATCGGGACCATTTGGAATTAGTACAATACAAATAGCACATTTAATATTGTGAATTAGTTGAATGAGCTGTCTTATTTATGTTATCTTATGAATATATAATAAATAAACTACATTTGAGCAAACTTCATTAATTTTACAATTGCTCGGTTTTTTTTAATACCGCACAAATTTGTTTTATTTTTTGCAAGTGAAGTCAGGAAGATTAAATACCAAGTTCATCCACCAGGTTACATTATTTTTAAATACACCGTGAGATTTTTTATATATTTTCAGTAATTGGTTGAATGGACAATAACATGTCTATCCTAGCCCAAAAAGCATGATTTGTCGGCAAATGCGTTGTTAGGTTTTCTGTTAGTATTCTAGGTATCGTGTGAATGGAGTAACTAATTATTTCTTCTCTTCTGCTAGATAAACTTTTGCTCATTTTTATCCCCATGGGTATAATTGAAGGTATAGCATAAATTTGGCAGCTGTGTAATGGGCTTAATTTAAATGAAGAATATGCGGTCCTAACCTTCACAAACAATAACTGGAGGATTAAATTCTGAAGTGTAAGAAGTTGAAACGCCAACGTACGAAACATATGTTCCAGATTAGGTTATCAACTAAATTAAAAAAAAAAATATGCTTTCTTCAAAGTCATTTAAAAACCAATTCCAAAAATTCTTTTTCATCAGAAATTATGTTTACCTTTTTTACTTGCACATACTCCCCTTTAGAACAAGGTTTTTTTTAAACCGATATAAGTTAAATCTACGCTAAAGTTTAATGACAGGAAAATGTATTAAACTGGGCATGTTTATTGGTTCAAGCAGAGCTAGAAAATGTTATCATTCAGTTACCAGTAATTTAATAGGTCTGTACTTTTAGGTAATGTTATATCGATCTTAAAAATTGCAAAACTTGTGTTTCTATAATAAGCAGATAGAGCATTATAATTTGGGAAACTGTTGGCGTAATATAGGCTTATACTGTGCGTCTTGTACGGGATAGCCTAGCGTGTGGATTATTCAGGACACAAATATGCATTGCTGTGGACAGGGAAGCGAGCGGTCGCCAGCTACACGTTCCTTATCACCACGGCCTGCTATCATTCTCTCATTCTCTGCGTCTGTCTTTTCCCCTCCTCCCGCGTTGCGTTCAAGGTCGCGTCAAGGAAGAAGGGAAGAGGAAGGTGGCCGGAGCTGTGTCCCACCCACTCCCCAGCTGCCCTCCTCCCTGCTCAGTGTTTCTTCGACTCGCCACCCTGCTTGGAGGAAAAACTACAACTCTTGAGCCCGAGCGGTGAAAAAATCGGCCACGAGGCGGGCCCCTTAACTCTGCGCAATATGTGTATGTATACATACACACACATACACATATTGCGCAGTTATAACTACCACAGTTTTTCACAAATAACTTCCAAACTGATACATAATCTAGTAGTGGTAAATATCGGTTGAATTCGTTAATAGGCAATATCCGATCAAAGGGGTAGAAATGGTGAAAATTTTTGAAAAACAGAAAAATCCCTGTAACTCCCATAATATGGACAATATCACATCCGTTTGAACGTATTATAACTCGTAGGATTTATAACAAAATCTTTTGTCTGAATAGATTTTCGATACGACCAACCATAACTGCAAGGGGTTGAAAAAACAAGGGTTGGAGGGCAAAAAAAAAAACAACTCAGAATTCCTTTCGTAGACAAAACTTCGAATTCGTACAATTTTTTTTATTAATCTTATAAATTTTATCTAAAACTTTTGTCTGAAACAATTTTTGATAATACGAGCCATTGTTCCAGGGGGTTGAAATTTAATTTAAATTAAAAAAACTTAAAAAATCACAAATTCTTAACCATGTACACTATTAAATCTGTTCTGATTTATTGTAAGAATTAAAATTATTATCTACAACTTTCGACTGAAATAACTTTACATACCATCAACCATTACTGCAAGGGGTGGAATAAACAGCGGTTAAATGATAAAAAATTCACAACTCTCTTATTAAGCATACTATCAAATCCATTAAAATTGTTTGTGAATCTTATAATTTGTACCTAAAACTTTCGTTTGAAACAATTTTTGATAGTAGAAATCATTACTGCAAGGGGGTGAAAAAAACCCGGGGTTCTAATCCTACTAATATTAAAAATGTTGAAGTTTGTATGTTCGTATGTTTGTTACTCAATCGCGCAAAAATGGCTGAACGGATTTTAATGAAATTGGGCACACTGATAGTTTATAACCTGGATTAACACATAGGCCACATGTTAATATGAAATTCCATCCCTAATGTAGTGAAAAAGTAAATAAATCCATTTTATAACAGAAAAATCATAGGTCATACACATAAAATAGTGAGTGTGTGTCCTCTATGTCTGCCACGCAATCATATAGCAAGGTCTGACAACTTCACATTCTTCTCTTTGGTACGATCCCGTACGCTTAGTGAGCTCGCGGCGGCTAGCAAAATAAAGGCGCTAATAACAGTTTAGTTCTTCTCTTCGTCAATAGATAGCGTTGACTTGAATTTTAAACACGTTATCGTTTGATGCGTCTGTCACGTCTTGCGTAGGGTTTGCGAAGGTTTGAGAATAAGTGTGTATGTTTGTTATTTCTTCTCTCTGCAATGACACATAGGCTACTTTTTATTGCGAAAAAATATCGTCTGTTCTTGTGGGATCATCAACGTCAGTAAAACGTCATTAAAACGTGACTGCCGAACCATTCATGTAGAGTTTTTACAAACTAAATACCTCCATCTAGGAAAAAAAGAAGGTTCCTGCATCATAGTATTATCACTAACTCTGTAACATCATAGACCAGGAAAAACTTTTAAAAATATATAAGGAAACTATATGGTGCTGACAATCTTTAAAACATGCAGTTACTTTAATTAATCTGAGAGAGATGATGTCAGTTTTCTTTGAGTGCCGATAGATGGCACTGGGTTACCTTTCTATGATCTCGATTATTTTCGAAATTATAACAGTCTTTTAACCTCCCCCCCCCCCCCCCCCATGATGAATCCCCCCTGTCTCATACAGTGACGTTAGTTTATCTGGAAAATGTGTGAGAAATGTCTTCCAATAAATCGTTTTTGATAACTAAATTTTTTTCAACTTTTTATATTTATTTTAGTTCTATCGTAAAAAAAAGGTAATGCATACAGTAGTCAATATTAGTGTGATTGTAGTTCAAACTCTAAAGTACATCAAATAATAAAATTGGGCCAATTGCGGGTCGGACTCGAGCTAAGGGTTGCACAGTGTGGTGGTGCGGAACCCTTGGTGCGAGGGTCCGACTCGCACTTGATCGTTATGTTAGTTAAATGTAACTCTTAAACAGTGGATGAATCAGCGGGGCACAGCTAGTAAGAAAATAAATGAAACATCCCTACCGTATACTCTATCGAATTAATGTTTATTTTTGCTAAATCTTTTAAATATTGTTTAAAACTTTTGTCTAAAGTAAATTTTATGTAACAAACCATTACTTCAAGGGGGGGGGGGGAATTAAAAAAGGGGTAGAAAGACAAAAAAATAATAATTACTTTTTTAATTGATATACTATCAAATCCGTTATGATTGATTCTAAAACTCCTAAACTTTACCTAAAACCTTTGACTGAAACAAATTTTAATGAAACGAAATATTATCGTAAAATCAGGGGTTAAAATTAAAAAAAAAAAAACTACATTAGTATCAAATTTGTGGGAGTTTATTTTTAACCATCTTAACATTACCACCTGTGTCCCAAACAAAATTATACAACCACGTATTAGTGCAAGGAATTAAAAAAATAGTGTTTGAAGATCAAAAAATTGCATAACTCCTTAGTAGGCATAATATTAAATTCGTTATGACATTCCGTGCTGGACGCATTTAGTTAAATCATTCAAAGTATTTTCGCTGCATGTAATATAAGAAAATATTTAATCGATCTATTTTCGATCTTTTTTTAATATTGGCGAACATATAGGATGTCATGTACTTAAAGTTCTTAAAATGTTCCAGAAGCTTATAGAAGTTACCAAAATATTTCCAGAATAAATAGCTACTTTGAAATCTACTTACGCCTGTAGGCTGTTTTCCCAAAGGGATATTTTTCTTCTTCTGTAAGTCATGGTTTATGTTTTGACGTAGCCAGCAATTTTTTGTATTTTTTCACCGACTGGAATGATTTCGAATACTGTGGTTAAAAAATAAAAGATTAAAAACAAGCATTTTTTCTTTTGGATTAAGTGTTTGCACTGACAGACTTCGTGTGCACTGTCTTCGTTTGGCATGCGCTTCTTAACCTTGAGTGTTACGCATTCAGGCGAGCTGGAAGAGTCATAAGAAAAAATGGGTATAAGAAACCGGCTTGTATGGGCTTCACGCCAAGACGCATGAAAATTAAAAAATAACTAAGCAAATATATGCTGCTTTGTAGTTTATTAGTGCATTATAAAGAGTTACCCCTTTTTTCATATATATATATATATATATATATATATATATATATAGAGAGAGAGAGAGAGAGAGAGAGAGAGAGAGAGAGGTGACCATGTGGTTTTTTGTTGTGATGGCGCACCAATAATAGCTTTGCTAGTCCAGTACAGTATTGAGCTTCGAAATGATATGAATATTCATACTGAAGGCTGGGGTATAGAATGTCTATTTACAGTGTGGCTAGCTACAGGGAAATCAAAGAAATCCTGGAAACGTCAGAGAATTCTCAGCAACAGATGAAAGTTAGGGGAAATTCTGGGATATTCTTAGGTATAGTCAGGGAAGTTTTGTTTTAAGGAGGATTAGGCCTTGCCATGTTGCAATCACACATATTTTGATGCCGCATGCAATAAAGTTCCCGCACTGAAATGTTGGCTCGACATGGCTTAGGACTTAGCTTTGGCTACTTGCTGAAGTCAACACTCGTGAACTGGTGTGATTATCATGATAGTTGTAGTCGCCCAAGTGAAATTAGCTGTTATTTCCTCACGGCGCTTACAGACTGCAGCCTGCTTGTAAATATGTCGTCCTAACAAGGTATAGAAGGTCTGGGGATTTTATATATGCCTTGACATGCCAAAAATTGGGATAAAACGTAAAAAAATTAGAATCATGGCAAAAAAGAAAAGAAAATATCCTAAATGACGAGGTTACTGAAAAATTAAATGTACAGCAAATATTTATATTGCTTTGTAGATTCGTGTTGCACGTACACATCTTTTCTTCCCCCGTTACAATCCGTAGATATCTATGATTGTTACAGTATATTGTTACAACATGTGTGGGGAGAACTGGGTTCATAAGGGATATCCCAATTAAGTTTATTACAATTGTATTAATTACTTATATTTACATTAATAATAAATAAATGTATTAAAAAATGTCCCATCACCAATCACTGACACTTAAAAATGTTTATTCGCAAGTCACTCAATGTCTGTCAAAATTCCACAGTTCGCACTCCTCACTGGAGCTAGGCTCGACAGTGGTTCGCCCGTTACCTCGCGCCTGTCCACACACACAGTCTCGCGCCTGTCCACACACACACAGTCTCGCGCCCGTCGCTCCGCGTCGCGCCGCTCTCGAGGGGGTCTCTCACCCTCTTCGCTGATGTCGAACTTCCCTTCACTCGCGGAACTCTCCGAACTCTCGGAACTGTCGCGGAACTCTCGCTGCTTGAATATCTGTGACGCCTTTCTCGAACCGACGAGAGCGGCTGTCACGAGTCGCGTCATCCCGGGCAGACCCGACGCCCGAAACTATCGAGAGTGGTGACGCTTATTCACGCCACTCCACGCGGCGGCCTCTATAATAAGCCCGCAATTCCCATGCCGCTAAAAGTGATAATAGCCCGAGGCGGGACGACGAGCATGGAGCATTGATGGGGGGGGGGGGGGTTAGCGAGGACCCTTGTAATCTGGCCAGGCACGCGTGGCATGCCTTACGTCAATGGACGGCGCGTGACGTCAGTTTCTTAGCTTTTGGGATTTAGTCACGTCAAAGTCCGAAGGTTTCACCGACGTTTCAGTCGACAGTCCAGTTGCCATCATCAGGCTGGCATCCTACTTTCATACTACTGGCATGTACTTAGCTTTGTAGAAACTTGTGCAAGAGTATATATCGATTTAGATTGGTTAGCAAACCTGTTATGATTTTCTTATTTTGTCTTAGCATTTTTTTTTTTTTTTTTAAATCCGGGAAGGGAGGGTTCCGGACTCCATGGGCATTCCTTTTGGCCAAGTGTCCAAGTGTCAGTCAGTCATTCACGGTACTGTTTTAAAGGTAATAGAGATAACTTGGAATATTTGTTCTTGGAACCTGTGCGGTGAGAAAGGGCAAGGAAAAAGCCAGGTGGCTGTAACAACATTATGGTGGGGAGCGTCTTGCGTGAGCTGTAATTTTTGGTTGCCGGGACAGGTGCTCGCTGTGAAAGGACGGGGCTCGATAGCTCGCCCGTTGCGTGGGCTGCCCTCCCTCTTTTGAACCCCCTCTCCCCCTTTTTTTTTTAAATCTATTGTTCCCTACGACTTCACGAGGAGCGCGCAGCCAATCACAGGCCGCCGCTCCTCCTCGCTCGTGCGAACTGAAAACCCTTCTCCCTTCTCCGTCGCGTCGCTTCTCCGGCCTCTTGCAAGACTGCTGACCGGCAACAGGTCGCTTGTATGTCTCTTCTCTCTCTCTCTCTCTCTCTCTCTCACTCTCTCCCCCCCCCCCCCATTTTTCCGCGTACACGCGTGTGCCTCGCGATTTACGTGGCGGATAAAATGCTAATTTCGCAGGGCAGGTAACCATTGTCGATATCCGACCCCCTTACCCTGACCTCTCTCTCTCTCTCTCTCTCTCTCGATCTCTCACCCCTTCCTCCTTTACAGACCTTCTCCTCTTCAGTGATCCGGTTCGCGTTGTTCGAGCGTGCGAGCCGACGCGATCGTGCGAAGGGGTCAGAACGGATGGTACCGTTGTGCAGATGCAACCAGAGTGTCTCTCTCTCTCTGTGTGTGTGAGAGAATGAGATAGAAATAAAACAAGAGTTGGGTGATAATTTTAGCAGGCTTTCACAGCCATTGTCTGAAGTAGCTTGGCTTCTGGGTTGTAGCTGTGATGTCCTCGGCGATAAATTCACCGACGTTTCGGTCGACATTGCAGTCGCCGTCATCAGGGAGCAGTTACCTGCTGAGGTGACCGAAACGTCGGTGAATTAATTCATCGCCAAGGACGCGGCTACAACCCAGAATTCAAGCTACTTAAGACTTTGGGAAATCATGTTCGGGCTCATATTGAAGCGACCAGGAATCATCACTGGTATGTAGACGCTGTGGCGGTTGGATATAGGTTTTTTTTTCTTCTCAAAATATACACAGGATAATATATATAAAGCATGTCCGCGAACTACGGCGCATAAATTCGTTTTGGGGGGAAGGGGGTAGGAAACTCCAAAGCAAGCAATTTTTTTGTTTAGGTAGGTACATGATATGTCCGGAAACGAAACCCTGCAAAGTTACAATCGTGGACAAGTAGCGTGCAAATTTGAATTTCCCGCGCATTTATTAGCCACTCCACTGGCTGATGTGACGTCCCAATGATCCGCGGGAAGCTGGCTGACTATCGCGTGGTTTATATTTAGCCAAGTGCGAACAGGTGACGACCTGGTTGGTCTGCGTCACCTCCGTAGTACGAAGTTCGCCAGCTTCAGGTTGTCAATGGTTAAGACGTGTGACGGTCTTCCGACTCCTTCCATTTTTGACGTGACAACGTCTAATAAATCGACGAATTCCAGCTGCACGCATGAAAAAGTGTCCCGTTACGCACATTTTCCCGTTACGCTGTGTCCCGTTACGCTCAGTGTACGCTTGCGCCGCATCTATCTATCTATCTATCTTCCACTCGATTGTAACAAACAACGATTTGACTTTTTCGAGGCACATTCAACTTGAAACACTCCCATTCGTTTCCTACTTTTCCTATCATCGTCCTATCCTTAACAGAATAACACAGATTGGAAGAAGTTAAATAGCAAACATGTACAAAAGTTATAGTTAAAATAATCTCTTCGTTAAAGTAATAAACATATTTGAATTAATGAGTGCACATAAAAGTAAATTTATCAATTAAATTGTAGATTTCATTTCACTCCTTCTTTGTATCCATACAAAGTAGTGATAATTCAATAAAAATTATTCAATTTTATTCATAAAAGTATGCAATCATTTCATCAATGTTTTGTTATGACTTTGTCACGTTAAACTATCGTCCGTAAACCGACTTTACAGACAACCAATTTTCGTTGTTGTGAAGCGCCCTTCGTGAATGCGCGCTAATCCCGCTGCATTTCCTCTCGCAACCCCTGCACTCCGTATGTGCACATCGGACATACCTGTGAATGTTACACTGCAAAATAAAGGTTTGTGATTTTTACAATGACAATCCTTGGAAACTCAGATACCACTTGTAAAACTGCAGGGCAGAGCTTTGTAAAATTGTAAAAAGTTTCAAAGCTCTGCTTTGCAATTATTTTACAAGTGTCATTGTTGGCAACTGAGTTTCCAAGGATTATCCTTGTAAAAGTACAAGTATAATTTTACAGTGTAAGTCTGTATCGTGCCGTTTTCGGTCGTAAACTCTGCCATCGTAGCACCATGCTCAGTAAACCATCAGCACTGCGCTAAGATTAGATTATTATAGATGTTTTTCTTGTTTTATTTTAATAATTTTACAGTCAAAATAGTTTCATGTTTGTTAAATTTTTTTTTGGTTTGAAGCCCTTATTTTATGAAAAACCATTTGCATTTTTTTCAAATTGTTCTCTGTATTGACTATTTCTGTAAATTCAGGTCTCCCTAATGAAAATCTCTAGCCGACAAAACATAACCCCATCGAATTCTGTCAAGTCGTTTAGACTTTATTATTGTTTTTATATTCTAACCTCTTAAACCGAAAGTAAGTGGAATTTCTCTGGTAAAATGTTAAAACATCTTATCCTAAATTGAGTTTTTTTTCTTCCATCTATCAAATATTGTTTATTGCAGTAGCTTTCGCAGTTTCATATTTAAAGTATGGCTAACGACTCTGCAGTCATATTCGGTGACCTCTCTCTCTCTCTCTCACCCCCCCCCCCCTACTTCCCACCCTTTTTAGAGATGGTGATTTTTCAGTTTGGGGAAACTGTGTATTCGCAGGGATTAGAAGTTCGAACTCCCCCGTATAAGCTGCTTCGTACAGTGAACTTGGCGTAACGCCGAACTCCAATAACAACTAGAAACCTTTCTACAAAGTAACTTCAGTATGCTTTTATTACTTCATTTTTGCAGAGATAAATTCAGACACTCGAAATTGTACGTCGAGGGCGACATTCCGTCGCCTGGTTCTCCCTCGCGAACTCCTGCGGTTGGATGCCCTATTACTAGAGACCGGAAAAATTCGCGGATTCATTTCACGATATGATAGAATCCAAACAACTGTACCTTTATATTGCTTCTCTGATTGGCTCGCAGTTTATCTGATGGACTTTGAGCCAATGGAAAATCTTCAGCCAAAAAAGTATCGAATCGCAAGCGTCCCAGTTGACAGGTGTCACAAGTCAGTAGCCAATGAGCAGGTGGCATTTGCCCGAGTGTGTAGGAAATTGTAGGGTCTAACCTAGAGGTCATCCAAAGCACGAATTTTTCCAGTCTCTACCTATTACTAGCGACACTTGTATTTCGCGAATACATTTCGTGTCAAGGTATTTCACAAAATACTGTAGCTTTTCTCCTGTGGTTATTGGCTGAGGTCGGTGAGAGGTGTCGTCCCGCTTTTGACGGGGCCAATGAGAATGTGGTCACCGTACTGCTGCACTCTCACAATTTGCCATGACTCTTAGAAAAAATTACAGTGCTTTATGAAATACCTTGACATGAAATGAAATCGCGAAATACAGGTGTCCCTACCTACTACTAGGGGCAGGCAATTTTCGCGAAAAGATCTGAACACTTATTAGATTGCAACAACACTGTTAGAAATTACAGTAAATTTACGGACATTCCAACGAAGAAACACCCGTAAATAAACTGAACGCTCTTCGTATTTCTGTAAAACGGAATCTCCGTAAAATTACGGTGGTATTAGAGAGAGAGAGATAGCTGTGCTATCGCCCCCCTCTCTCATTCACCGTTTAGTACCCTCTACGCATGCGCGTAATTTACTTCGGCGTACTTCGGCCTACTTCGTGAACTATCATTTGTTTTTTTCCCCATGCATTCCGTGTTACCGTGTTTTGTTGCTGTTTCTTAATTCGCATATATATGGAATTGTTCAAGAGATATTCCTAGTGATTTTATATTAATTATTGTTGAAATTAAGTTTACTGCTTTTAAGATTGATAAAATACCTGCTACATGTAATGAAAAAATAGCTTAGTCTGGAAGTTGACCGTGGTCAGCCATGTGTGGAAGAAGAAAGCAAGCAATTTTTCGAAGTTTTATACAATCGGAAGAATTTTGTGAGTCCATGCGCAAGGTAAGTTCAATTAGAGTATCTGTTTTTATTTAAATAAATTATATTATATATATAAGTTTTTTATCCCACCAATAATATAACCAGGTTAAGACACGCAAGTTTCGGTAAATATGTAGTTTAGAAAAAAAATGTTAAAAATCCGAAAATACTTTTATTATTATGCATATTATGCTCTTTCACTTCCTCTTTTCATTAAACCCGGTGGATATAAATTATAAATACTTAAGGAGATATCGAATTTTTTAATTTTCATAGTTGGGCGATATTTGTTAAAAAAAATTAAAAATTCCGAAAATACTTTTATTCTATGCTCTTTAACCAAAAATGCAACTTTTATTCAACTTACAATCTTTATTTATTGTTCTACCTGAAGTTCAGGATCTAATGATGTACTTAATTGAAACAGTAAGCATTGTGTATCACAGGGTCAAAATGTACAGTTTAATGCCATCAAGATCAAGGCCTCAACTTAGATACGCGATACGGAACTTTTACCATTAAAATTGAACAACTTGAAGTATCAAATGTCAGCTTAGAAAATTATTTGAAAATAAGTCAGGAAGTAAAAAAAATAGCCATTTGAAAGTTTTTTATCTTAGGAAAGTATCCTTCAGTATTATCTTTGAATATATATATTCAAAGGTATTATCTAAGCATGTATTCTTTGCTTTAATTTATTATGCCTACACATATTCAAAACATAGTATGTAATGAACATTAACAACGTACTTTCTGATGAACAAAATTTGTTTCTAGATTTATTAATGTAATTTTTATGTACTAATGGATTTTATTTTGGGACTATGAATTTTTTTATGCATGCACTTAAAAGCTTTTGTTTCGTACTAATTTACCCAAACAAAATTGACCAATGGGGTTAAAATAATGTTTATTGTTTCCTGGCCACCCGCTGTACTCGGTTGGCAATGTGCTAAAGCAGGTGCTCTTCAGAAAGTATAAAACTATAATTTTGAGATTTCCACTTTTGTATTCCTCTCATTATGTTTAGCATTATTAAAAATTGCAATTTAAAAAATGCTGTTGTAATTGGTATAGTGCATTCATAAGGAAAAAAGTTCATCATTCACTCATAAGAAAAATGTTCATCGTTCCATAATTCTGAAGGAGAGATGCTTTAATTCCTGAAAACAAAAGTTTTAGAACTGTTTTTTTTTTAAATTATCTCGTGTTTTCGAAACAATTTCTACGAGGGTGAGGAATAGGTTATGTAATCTACAATAAAAATGGCTGCAAATTGGTGTGAATAGGGGTCACATTAGTTTGTGAAAAACATTAAAAATAATTAACTGTGTTTTTCTGCACCTTCTTTCTGGTAACCCTGCTGTGATCTGATTGTAAGAGGAAAATGTTAATAATTCTCTTTAATAGATTTTTTTCTTTTAGGTCAGCTACATTATAAATGTAACCGAATGATTATAACCAACTTTTCATCTAAGTTAATTTTTGCCTGGTTTCCCAAAATTCACTACTCTCCATAATTACCTTGTTGTAAGAATTAATGTACAGCAATTTAAATATCTCAATCAATAAGTATTTGTTTCATGGTAATATATCAGAACTAGCCATTTCCCTCGACTTCAAAGGTCTTAAAATTTAACAAGTTTTCAGAAATCAGGGGATAAAAAGGAAGCTATTTTATGATAATGTTAATATTGACAATTTTACAGATTTAAAGTATGGCTGATTACATAAGAAACCTTTCACTTTTGATTTTGATTCCAAGACCTGTACACTGAGCATCTGTGCATCTAGTCCTCTCAAAAACACTTTACTTCCTCCAGAAAAACCTTACTTTTACTGGAAAAACCTTTACAATATTAAAACCACAACCAAATAGGACAGGGGTGCCAAACACCCGAAGAAAATTAAAATTAGGGGTAGACTGAAGGTCAAATTAATCTCACCGTGCCCCTGGGGCCGGTTCCCTACCTCAAAATGTGGGAGGTTAAAACTAAGTTTAAAGGGGACCTAGTCCCCACAAGTCACTAACAATACAGCTAAGTGAATTTAAGTGAGAAGTCAGATCTAGTCTGCCTGTACATCAAATTAATACAAAAAACTTGGATAGACTATGTTTTCAGGGAGCCTAGCTCCGTGCGGTCCTTAAATAAATTCAAACTTAACCTATGCACTTAAACTATAATTCGGTGAACCTGGGAAGTAGCCCCTTCCTAACTTTACTTAGATAGGTACATAATAATAATTTTTATAGGCAGGCTGCCTGTTCCGAAGATAACCCAGTCATAGCTGCTCTCCACCTGCTACTTTAAGTGCCTCAGAACTGCATTCCTAACAAAGCTATTATTATTAACTAGTAGTTAAGAACATGTTATTCTTATAAATTTAATACTTCACCATCTTCATAAAGTAACAGCTAATAACAATTAAACCAATTTTGAAATTGTAATATTGAAACAAGCATTATAAAAAATGTGGTCTAGGTGTATAGTAACTGTGTAAATTTCGCTGTGGGTATTTCAAGTAAAATAAGACCACACAATACAAAATTCTGCTTTCATAACACCAAAATTCTTCTTAAAATATCACCATGAAATCTTGATACAATTTGGGACGTGCCCCATTGCTGGTCATAAGAAACCTTAAATTTGGACAAAAACATTCATTTACAAAAAAAGATGAACATGCAAACACAGAAAACAAGCTAAAATGAGCCAATGTAAAAAAAAAAAAAACAGAATTCTACTGTATTTTTTATGCTGTTGAAGTTTTAATTATTGGCACTACCTGCTTTTATTTTGTTTTCTGTGTGTTTGCACATGCATTTATTTTAATTTTTCTCAAATATTTTCAGGTTTCTTAAGACATACAGTCATACAGCTATGGTTTATGTCCATAAAACAATTTTTTTAATCAATCTTACCCAATGCAGTAACCATTCAAAGACTGAACCATGAAATCTTGTCTTCATGTATGCAGGGGCGTAGCCGGGGGGGGGGGGGGTTTAGGGGTTCAAACCCCCCCCCCCCCCTTAGCACCAAATATTTAATTAATTTCTTATTCATCACTCAAACAAATGTCATATTAAAATTAATAAAAAAATTTACCATTACAATATTTAAATTTAAGTACCGAAAACTGCTAAAATAGTACTATTTTACACCTTCAAATCCAAATTTTCCCGGGGGAGGACCCCCGGACCCCCCGCTTTAATACAGGGGGGGAGGGGGCCATACTTCTTAACACCCCCCATACACAAATCCTGGCTACGCCACTGCATGTATGAGGTATATATTAATACATTAATTAGTGGTGAGTTGTGTATGTATGTAGGCTACTCACAAAAAA
The DNA here is from genome assembly GCF_032445375.1 of Bacillus rossius redtenbacheri. Classification (NCBI taxonomy): domain Eukaryota; kingdom Metazoa; phylum Arthropoda; class Insecta; order Phasmatodea; family Bacillidae; genus Bacillus; species Bacillus rossius. The sequence continues at coordinate 352,162,687 of NC_086330.1, forward strand.
AAACTACAAATGAAAAGATACATTGAAATTTTGGCATTACTTTATAAAAATGTAACTTACCTCCACAACCATTCTGATCCCTAAACATCATCTACTCAAAGTAACTTTATGTAACTATAATACATAACACTATACTTGGCATAACAACCAAGTTTAATTATATATAATAACACTGATTTACCTATCCCATTATTTGTTTATTTATTTTATAATTATAAAAAAAAAATTTTTTCTCTTCTTTTTACATTTTGTTGTATTTTTATTTCTTTTGTATTACTTATATTTATTCAAGCCCTTCCCATTTACTTTATTTTATAATAAATTTGCATCTAAACAGCACTGCCCATGTTATTAAAAAAAATTGCCAGTTTCACCCATTGTAGCCATAACTTTACATCCCCCACCCATGATCCAGTTCTACCAACATAAAATACCTACCCCCTGGCTTAGAATAACTTTCCACTGATAGCCTTACTTTAAACTAAATTAACTTTACTGATTACTTGCCGCTTTATTAATTTCTGCCAACTAAAGAGGCCTGAACAACCTACATTTTTTTTTTTTTTCCCCAATATTTTATTTTCCCAATTATGTTGAATTTGCTTCTTGTTTCTGCTAAATTCTGTTTTTGCCTTCCCTGCTGCTCCCACTTATTATAATCTTCATAACCATAACAACCGAGTTAAATATACATCCCATAACTTTTTAATTTATTTTTAATTGTTTTCAACCTTATCATTGCTTTTTTTTACAAGCAGACTTTTTTCACATACTTTATTTTATAGTAAATTTAATCTTTAACAACCCTGCCAATGTTATTAGAAAAAATTGCCAGTTTCATCCGTCGTAGCCATTACTTTACCTCTCCCCCACCCATGATTCAGTTCCACGTACATAAATATATATGATAAATGCTGTTCTGCTAAAGTCTGCCAACTAAAAAGTCTGACCAATCAGCATTAATATTATTATTTACCTCAATTTGCTTTACTTTTGTTTTAACTCTTGTGCTGCTCTTATATTTTGTTTCTGTTAAATTCTAAAGTTTTTACACCCCATGCTACCTTCTGCTCATAAAAACTAGACAATAACTACATAAACATCAAAATTTTTATCCAACCACACTCCACCAAGTTAAAATAAAACCTACACAATTCCAACCAAACCTTTGTCGTGCGCCCCCCCCCCCCTCCCCCCACACATCTTAAAAATAATAATAATTGCAATCAACTTCACCTTTTTCATTGTTTTATTTTCTTTATTATTAAGTAGCTTGCCCCACCATCTGAGGGTGAGCACATTTGACCAGCCTCGGAGAGACCAACCAAGCTTGGACACCAGGCTGTATTGAAGTTCCTACAAGCTCCAGCCGAGGTACAGTCATGTACGCCGCGACCCCCCTTCTCCCCAGCCAACTCCAGGATGTGGTACGACAGGGGCGGGAGCCTATTAGTTAACCTGACTGTTAAATCTTTCTGAATGCTTGCCTACAGTTAATGCACAAGCCCTGTTGTATGCAGGGCTGAACTGGGTAGGGGTGTCTTTCCCACTCCTCATTAGGTTTTTAAATAATTAGGGGAGTGAAGTTAATTATTATGTTCAATTTGCCATTTTGGCCAGGCATTATTTCAAAAAGAAAACACTAGATAAAATTAAGATAAAAAAGGTGGCAGCCTTTGAGGGCACTAAAAGTCTGCTCATGGCAGACCCTACCACCCAGACACCTCAGGTCAGTCCTGTACACAAACCAAGTGATGCTAGATGTTAATTTGGCAGAGTAAACATGCCAAAGCAAGGAAAAATCTTGTGTGCAAGCATTCAGTTATTGCAATGGAGAAATTGGAGTTAAAAGTTGAGAGCAGACATTGGCACTGGCCTAATCTTTTTGCAAATCTAAGCATGCCTTAAGTATCTCATGTTATACTTTGGAAAAAAAAATAAATACTAGTACATATAACACTTGCCAATATACATAAGGTCTAACCCTCACAAACTTAAAAAAATTCAGACCTGCAAAAGGAAAAACAAACAAAAACTGAGCAAATAAAAACTTTGAAAAAAGAAAAGTATTGGTTTGCTTGAAGAGCTTGCATGATGCTTAAAGAATGGTGTCTAATACCCTCAAAGCTTAAGATATTTCAAGTACAGATAGAAAATTTGGCCAATAGCTGATGGTTAAAAATATTAACAGCTAAACATTGTAAAACTAATTGATGGTAAACAAAGTGTCTAACACCCACAAGACTTTACCTCAGATGGTGGGGCAAGCTACTTAATAATAAAGAAAATAAAACAATGAAAAAGGTGAAGTTGATTGCAATATTATTTTTTTTTTTTAAAAAGATGTGTGGGGGGGGGGGGGGGGGGCACAAGTTTGGTTGGAATTGTGTAGGTTTTATTTTAACTGGGTGGAGTGTGGTTGGATTAAAATTTTGTGGTCATGTAGTTATTGTCTAGTTTTTATGAGCAGAAGGTAGCATGGGGTGTAAAAACTTTAGAATTTAACAGAAACAAAACATTAGGGAAGCACAAGAGTGAAAACAAAAGTAAAGCAAATTTAGATAAATAATAATAATGCTGATTGGTCAGACTGTTTAGTTGGCAGACTTTAGCAGAACAGCATTTATCATATATATTTATGTACGTGGAACTGAATCATGGGTGGGGGAGAGGTAAAGTAATGGCTACGACGGATGAAACTGGCAATTTTTTCTAATAACATTGGCAGGGTTGTTAAAGATTAAATTTACTATAAAATAAAGTATGTGAAAAAAGTCTGCTTGTAAAAAAAAGCAATGATAAGGTTGAAAACTAAAATAAATTAAAAAGTTATGGGATGAACAAATCAGGTTGTTGTATATTATTTAACTTGGTTGTTATGGTTATGAAGATTATAATAAGTGGGAGGCAGCAGGGAAGGAAAAAACATTAGAATTTAGCAGAAACAAGAAGCAAATTCAACATAATTGGGAAAACAAAATATAGGAAAACAAAAAAAAATGTAAGTTGTTCAGGCCTCTTTAGTTGGCAGAAATTAACAAAGCGGCAGGTAATCAGTAAAGTTAATTTAGTTTAAAGTAAGGCTATCAGTGGAAAGTTATTCTAAGCCAGGGGTAGGTATTTTATGTTGGTAGAACTGGATCATGGGTGGGGGATGTTAAGTTATGGCTACAATGGGTGTAACTGGCAATTTTTTTAATAACATGGGCAGTGTTGTTCAGATGCAAATTTATTATAAAATAAAGTAAATGGGAAGGGCTCGAATGAATATAAGTAAAAAAAAAGAAATAAAAATACAACAAAATGTAAGAAGAAGAGAAAAAATATTTGTTTATAATTATAAAATAAATAAACAAATAATGGGATAGGTAAATCAGTGATATTATATATAATTAAACTTGGTTGGTATGGTCAATTATAGTGTTATTTAGGCCTATTATAGTTAAAGTTACTTTGAGTAGATGATGTTTAGGGATCAGAATGGTTGTGGAGGTAAGTTACATTTTTTTATAAAGTAATGCCAAAATTTCAATTTATCTTTTCATTTGTAGGTTTTTTTTTGTGTGTGTAGGCTACATACATACACAACTCACCACTTATTCATGTATTAATATATACCTCATGGCTGAAGACAAGATTTCATGGTTCAGTCTTTGAATGGTTACTGCATTGGGTAAGATTGACTAAAGATTTTTTTTGGACATAAACCATAGCTGTATGACTGTATGTCTTAATAAACCTGAAAATAACCGAGAAAAATTAAAATACAAAAAATTTGAATGTGCAAACACACAGAAAACAAAATAAAAGCAGGTAGTGCCAAGAAATATCAACAGCACAAATATACAGTAGAATTCTGTGCTTTTTTTTTTATATTGGCTGATTTTAGCTTGTTTTCTGTGTTTGCATGTTTAGCTTTTATTGTAAATGAAGGTTTTTGTACAAATTTAAGGTTTCTTATGTACAGCAATGGGGCATGTCCCAAATTGTATCAAGATTTCATGGTGATATTTTAAAAAAAATTATAGTGTTAAGAAAGCAGAATTTTGTGGCCATATTTTACTTGAAATACCCATAGCGAAATTTGCACAGTTACTGTACACCTAGACAACATTTTTTATAATTTTTGTTTCAATATTACAATTTCAAAATTGGTTTAATTTTTATTAGCTGTTACTTTATGAAGATGGTGAAGTATTAAATTTATAAGAATAACATGTTCTTAACTACTAGTTACACTAAACTTGATATATGTAGTTAAAAATATATGTTGGTACATATGAGACACACCATTTGACCGATCATCATGAAAGTTGGCATATCAGTGTTTTTTCATGGAGAGTGTTTTTTATGCTATTCATTTTAGTAACTCTTCACCAGACAGCGCTGTAGCACATAAACTTCTAGACTTTTCAACCATCACCATGGGTGAATTCATTTTTATAACAGAAAATCATAGATAATAGACATACAAACAGTAATTGTATGTCATTTCTGTGTCCACCACACTTGTCATATAGCGCTATCCATTTTCATGTAACTCACGGATACCTAGATACTGCAGCTAATTAATTATATTATGGAAGTTGTATTTGTTTATTCAAAATAATAATATAGGTATATTGTGTGGAACAAATTTAAAAAATGGGGGTAACCATTGATCGTAGTATGTACCAGGATCAGTAATTTAACAATTTGATGATAAAAGCATGATCAATCAAATTAGGTAAATAATTTTTATAATCAAATTAGTACATTATTTGTTACCAACTACTCACAAAATCTCTGACCTACATTGTATAAAAATTAAGGAATTAAATTTCAATGTTATTGGTAAAGGGTTTTTAAAATATTATTTTATTTAAGTAATTGACTTGTATTATTAAATCAAATGATGTAATGGCTCCACGTGTTATGTTTTATTGCAATTCATCATATAACTTGTTCCTTTGCGTGCATTCTTTTTGTATTCTATTATTTCTATTTTGTTTCAATAGTACAGCTTGTGTTCGGTTTTAGTATATTTTGGGACATGAGGCGAAATGCTTATTTCTCAGGAATGTGTGCTTAGTTTATACTTATTGCTACTAATTCTCAGTAAAATATTAAACTAGGTTTACTTTTCATCTTATTCCAAGTCTCCTGCACAGATTTAGATAATAAATAGTCAGCTTTTGGGGGTTTTGACATTGCTAAAAATTTTAAGACTGGCTGAAGTAAGATGGCTTGCAAAGTTACATAAAAACTAAGCACTAAGAATTTTTTAATTCTGCGTTTACCCATGTACACCTAGGTCAACCCAATGTTGACTGGGTTAGGGATCGTCCATTAATCACGTGAGGCTCGAAAGGAGGGGGGGGGGGGGGGGGGTTCGGAAAAATCACGAAATATCACAAGGGGGGAGGAGGGGTGTAGAGAGATATCACGTGTATTAATTTTTTCACGCGATTTCTACTAAACCGAAAAGCGACGCGTGACCTTGACTCGCCGTAGCCAGGCAACAATATCCCCGCCTGGCTCGGCTTGCCAGTCGCCAGTAAGACTGTGATTTTGGTGCCGAATATACATGCTGTGTTTAATTTTCCAGAATTAAATTAGATTATACCTATATTTAAAGATAATATTCTGAAAATTTTAAAAATATTTTGTACCGAAAAAATACACGTGATTTTTTTTTGGGGGGGGGGGGGTGGGGTAGTCTAAAACCTCACCACAAATCAATAGGGGGGGGGGGGGGGTTAAAAATTTGCTAAGAAAAACATCACGTGATTAATGGACGACCCCTTATGTAAAAAAAAATATTTGATATATCAGTTCATGATACCTTGACGAACTTAATCCATCCAACTAACCTAATTTAACCTAACGTAACAATACCTGACATAGGTACTCAAAATAATGATGCAGCATCTAACAAGTATATGTGCAGTATGCTTACACAGTTCTATAGGAATTCTGAGCCCACTGCTACAGTTAGAGGCAAACTGCAATGTTTTTTTTTACAAGTGATTGGTTTTTGTTCTATTAGTATTACCACTTAAAATTGAGGGTGAGATATACCTAACAATTTTTTTTTGTTGTGAGAAATGCTAAGCACAATATTTTAGATATTGCAGCCTGTTGCTTGTTGGCGTCTACCACATGGATACCTAGTGTAACTCATATAGCATTCACTGTGTATACGAAAAGGAAATTTAACAAACCATAAAATCATTTCAAGCCATTTAATTGTGGGAAAAGGCTTATTCATAAAATTGTTTTGTAGCAAACTTACATTTTTATTTTAAATCCAAGTTATTCATAAATTTTGGTTATTTATGTCAGCAGTTAAACTGAAATATTTACATATAATTTACAGCATATTCTTACAGAATATGGTTCTTTTATAAACTTTTTTTTTCTTGTGGTCAAATTGTCTAAATTGGTGTAGATTAAAGTATGGTGGTAAATCAGTCATGTCTATCAACTAATTTATCATTATTGTGTTCACACTATTTTATCTAGGTACATAAAGTTAGGAATGGGATTCAACAGTTATATGACAGTAAATATATTATGATACAAAATACTTTACACATTACTGGTATTAATTAATTATAAATTTACTTTTTATTTTTCTGAATGTTAAATGATTCATTGTGTCTGAATTTCAATATAGTTCTTTTGTCTTCCGGTTATCAAACTTACTTTCCTGTATGCGATGTCATTATGTTCATTTGTGATGGAATCCATGGTGACTGGTCATCACTGAGAAAATGTACTTATGTGGCGAGGGTTGGGACAGAAGTGGTACCTAGTAGTTTGACTTTCTTGATTGTTGTAGCTTCCCATCGGAGCCAAGTTTATTGTTACTGCTAGCCTTTTGAATTTTTGCTCCTAAATATATTTACAGTATTTATGTTCTTGTTTTCCTTGTGTGCCTTTAAGATTGCATAAATTTATAGTTGAAATAAGTTGCAATTTTTTTTTTAATTGAGAGTTAAAACATTTACAAGGATTGGTGGAAAACATGCATTAACTATTTGCTTAAAATGTGAACTTGCAGGGTTTTTTATAAGTTTTGTGGCTTTTAATGAGTTATATGGTATTATTGTTTTCCAGGGCCATCTCCCTAATTCTCGGAAGTTTATCTTGTTTGTGGACAAGAAAATGTCCCTAGAAACATCAGACGTAGTAAGTGCTGTCTGTAGTATTTGCATTTTTAATTAATGTCCTATTTCAGTGGCAAAAGCATTGGAATTCATTCAAAGGTAGCCTAGATTATAAAATCAGATTAGTATTATATTCAGGAGTTGTGTGTTAATGTGAAATATTATCACTGAAAATTTAAGAAATGATGTTACTGAGCATTAGGAAAACCAGGTGTAAATTATTTATAGTTCTTTAAATTTCAATTTGATTGTAGAAAGTATTGCAGATATTTCAATGAATTCATATTAAACCGTTTCATTTTATTATCATCATCATTATTATTATTCTTTACACTTGCAGTTGGGCTTTCACCCGGTGGCAAGGAACTCCCCTCGCTATCTCACTCTCCCAATTCCTGAAGTCTTCTGAAGTCCGTCCCTCCTCTCCCATCCAGTACCCCTCCCTCAAGCCCATTCCACTCTCGCCCCGTCCTCACCAGAAACACCTGCCTTCCTCGTTCAGTTTGTCTCCACTCCCTTGGAATCTTCCATTGGTGATCCCTTCTCCCTCTTTGTACTCCCCTCATTTCTGAAATTAATTATTTCTTAACAACTTTTCCTAAAACTACAATAAATTTTTATTGAATTTAATCCCTTGAATTATATATCTTTGCTAGATACAATATTTTATGGTTTTATTTTTAAAGACGATTTAGATTATGAAACAGGAGACTTTGATGTCATTGTTAATTAATTTTATACATAGAGGTGGTATGTTTTACAACAATTAATACATAATAAATACATACTTCAATATTTATTAATCCTATTTTGACTAATATAGGATGCACTTTTACATTAAAATAATTATTTAATATTTATGCCTTAAACAGAACTATTCTGAATAAAAATAAATTTACAAGGGAATGTGTGACTTGGAAATGTACAAACATCAGGAGTTTAAAAATGAGTTACTAATAAGAGATGATAGCACAAATAAGGTAAAATTAAATTTTTGCGATGTATTTTGATGCTATATTTTGCAACAAGCTTTATGCTGACAAAATGATATTAATTGAATGAATATATTTACATTTTTGTGATTTACTAAAGTTTTGCTAACAAATTGATTGATTTCTAAATGAAATTTGGAGATTAATGACATTTCATGTTTTGATGTTTCATGGTGAATTGATATGCTTTCCGGTTTCATCCAAATTTACCATATACGTAATCTTGTCCGTAATCATTGCTAAAACACTAATTGTTAACAGTTTTGATTTTCAAGATTTTGAATACTTAATTTCCTTCAAAAAAGCTTGTTGAAACATATATATATTTTTCTATTTTGAATTTATCTACCTCTTAAAATAGTATGAATATTTTTGTATCATCAAACTCATCCTGCGAGCAATGAATTGATTTTAAGCTTTCTTATCATAATAAAATAAATGGCAACCTAAATGAGTGTACCCCAAAAAAAATTGAAAGAAAGAAATGTTCTTGTATTTGTAACATTATCAAAAAGTGCTTGAGCATTATGCGAGATTGCATGTGATTTTGATTGAAATCATGAGCATTTAAGTCTGAAACATACTTTCTAACAGGTGTTATTTGCCTTACTTTATTAATTAGCAAAACTAATTATGAAGTGGGCTGTTATTTGTAATATTTACATAGGTACGTGCAGTCAGAAAACTTATTTGACTAAATTATATGTTTTTTGATAGAAATCTGACATATAGAGGATGAGTCTGAATGTGACTGAAAACTTGGGCTTTATTTTCCACATACTTTTGTGATTTGTTGCTACCCCTAATTATTTCAGGAAATATTTACAACAGTGACACAATTCATGGTTGTTGTTTAACTCATACCCAGTGTTTCATCTTAAATACTTTCACTATTATTTACAATAAAAATATTGTTCAGCCCCAACCACAATAACGTATATACAAGCCTTGAAGCAAGTCAGAACATAAGTCGTACAAAGGTTATTTTGTCGTGATGAACCTGCAGCTGATATTTGTTGGTCAGATACAGACACATCCTGTACAAAAACTTGTTTTTATTTATGTATAATCATAGTACGTTATATGACAATCTGCCTTGTACATAAATACATATGACACTTTTAATCGCGTGCCAATGTGGTGAATAAACAGGTGTGTGCTTGCTCTGTCAGCTATGAAAACACTTTTCTGTACAACCCACATTTTATTTGGATAGATAATTTTATATTTATTTTTATCAGTTTATACAACCTTCCACTGATAGTTATAAATTATGCTTTTATTATTTTTCAGGTCCATTATGAAGATTAATCCTACTGTATAAAAAAGCATCAAGGAAACCCCAGAGTTGGAACTTTGAAGAAAGTGGCAGATACAATTACTAAAATTGTTGAATTGTCAAAGCTGTTGGATGATTTGTACATGCAGATTTGTGTGGTGTTTCAAGATTATTTTTTTTTTAATTATTGTGATTAAACAATTCTAATATGAATATTTTACATTTATATTTATTTAAAATGTTGGCTTATATTAACAATGCATTTTGTAAATAAATATTTATAAAGGTATAGCTCATTTATTTATTTTAATTTTTGAAAATTTACCAGCACATAAACAAAGGAACTATGTGCTACGATTATGGTTCTTATGTCTTACAATGGCATATTCTGTACGTTAATCAACTAGCAGTGCTGCTAAATATTATGTTTTTTTGTTGTTTAATGTTTCAATTTTGTAACAGAAACTATGTCTCCTAAGCAAAACTTATTGTGGGAATTTTTAGCAAAAATTTTCGGGATTTACATATCATTATAAGCTCTATTGGTGTGTTTTTGCACTAAAATAATAATAAATACAGTAAATGGATATTTATTCAAAACTAGATGATTTAAGTACAATGTATCTATACTTTTTATTACTTCACAAGTTAACATACTTTTTCATTGTAGTATAAACACTGGTCCTACTTCCTACAAATATATAAACTTAAAAATTTTAAGGTTCATATGCTTTTCAATTGTGCTTTTTACACTTAACCAATTTGGTTACAGTTTGATACATAGGTAGCCCATATACTGGATTAACACAAATGCTATAGAGTAACTTATCATTAAAAGTATCCAAAAAACCCATACTTTGGTACTTTTTAATACTGTATGCCTCAAAGTGTGTTGCTTTGTAATGATTTTTCACTAATAAAAAATTCCACCCCTCAGGGAGGGGTGATAAGTATCATAAAAATACCTCACAATTAGGCTAAATGAAGCATAAGGCAAGGTTGAGTATCCTACTAATCTTTAAATTATGTAATTTTTTGAGTTTAAAAGTTTATAACGTAATGAAGTCTTTGCTACCTACCTGATTTTGATAAAATTTAAAACAGGATTCGTATCTTCTAGATTATAGTCTAACAAATAATGGAGTTAATGTAAGAATGTGAGTAAATATAATATTTTTAACTATGAAATTTTATCATATTTAGATAAAGAATGCCATTTTTTAATTGGGAAGAAGTCAGGGCTTAGTATATTCTAAATGGCTCCTTCTGACTTCTTATACATTCGACAAAATAAAGAGATTTTATGTAACTGGATTTTCCACACAAAACCCTCAATATACACTGTACATGATTAAAATTCCACCTCTAAATTGGGTTTATAATAGAAAATGGTAGAAAGTAATTTATTTGGTGTGAATTGTAAAATGGCCATTAAGTAAAACATGTAGAGGCTTAGAGTTATGTTTTTGCTCCAAAAGTAAGCTATATAGTTATTATAAGCACAAAAATTAAGAGTGCTATGTATTTAATTGCATTCTAAAATAACATGACTTTACTGTAATTATACTGGTTACAAATTACCCAGAGAATTTCATAAATTAACATGTACTACACCATGGAAAATAACTTTATCTTTGTAAATTTTACAAGTGCTGTAAACATAATGGTAAAACAATATTTTTATGCTACGGAGTTTCAGTAATTTTTACAGAACTTTTGTAAATTTGAGGAACAATCTGTATTTGAATATTACGAAGTTATCGTATATTTACTGCATTGGTTTTGAAATTTACAAATAATCTTTATTTGAATTTCACAAGTACTTGTATATTTACAGTATTAATTGTAAAATTTACTAAGAATACATTTTTTAGTATTACGAAGTACCGGTATATTTACGGCATTGGTCGTGAAATTTACGAAGAATCCATATCTGAGAATTACAAAGTACTAGTATATCTACGGCATTGGTAGTGAAATTTACGAAGAATCCGTATCTGAGTTTTACGAAGTACTAATATATTTACGGCATTGGTCGTGAAATTTACGAAGAATCCGTATCTGGGTTTTACGAAGTACTAGTATATTTACGGCATTGGTCGTGAAATTTACGAAGAATCCGTATCTGAGTTTTACGAAGTACTGGTATATTTACGGCATTGGTCGTGAAATTTACGAAGAATCCGTAACTGAGTTTTACGAAGTACTAGTATATTTACGGCATTGGTTGTGAAATTTACGGAGATTTAGTTTTTTTCCCTAATGAAGTAACCGTAAATTTACGAAGACCACCGGAGAATTTTTTTCCGGTACTTTTCGTAAATTTACGGTAAAATTTTTTAACAGTGAAGGTATACTCGCACCTGTGGTTTCTTCCTTGTGATTAGCGGCCGTCTGCGAGAAAAGTCGTTGCCTTATTTGGCCGAGCCGCTCAGGACGCTTTTGCTTCCGCACTTAAACACTGTGATTGGTGTTGTAACACTCGATATGTACCTGGGAGCAACTCACCCAATCACGAAACACAGACGATACTATAGTGTTTTAACTTTCATCTAGTCTCGAAATCTTTTCGCGAAATTTGCATGCCCCTACCTATTACTAGAGACTGACAAAAATTCGCGATTTCTATTATCTCTAGGATGGACTCCACAATCCCCTACACGCTCGGGCATATCCACCTGCTCATTGGCTATTGACTCGTGACACCTGTCAACTGGGACGCTTGTGATTCGATACTTTTTTTGATTGAAGGTTTTTCCATTGGCTCAAAGTCCTTCAGATAAACTGTAAGCCAATCACAGAAGCAATATAAAGGTACAGTTGTTTGGATTTTAGCATATCGTGAAATGAATCCGCGAATTTTTCCGGTCTCTACCTATTACTGGCATTCGGCCCTCTGGGTCCGCTTCTAGCTGTGATGGTAGTAGAGACTCGGAAATTTCGATCATTCTTCTGGTGGCAAGGTAGACTGCAAACATGTGTACTTTTGCTTTAATGATTGGAAATTCGCGCTTTCGATGACCTCTAGGATGGACTCCACAATCCCCTACACACTCGGGCAAATGCCATCTGCTCATTGGCTATTGACTCGTGACACTTGTCAACTGGGACGCTTGCGATTCGATACTTTTTCGGTTGAATGTTTTCCATTGGCTCAAAGTCCTTCAGATAAACTGTGAGCCAATCACAGAAGCAATATAAAGGTACAGTTGTTTGGATTCTAGGATATCGTGAAATGAATCCGCGAATTTTTACTGTCTCTAATGATTAGATCACAATCGTTTGGACACTCCCCTCTACGATTATGAGCCAGTCAATTATCAGCCAACAGTAGAGGGGCATGAATCGCACCGACCCAATCCACAGGCAGGGAAGTTGTACAGCAAGAAGTCAGCCAATAGGAAAGCTTATGTGTTTCCGAGTCTCTAATGATAGCAAAGGACCGAAAAAAAAAATTCGCGTTTACATTGACCTCCAGGATAGACTCCACAATCCTCCGCATACAGGAGCAACCGTCGCCTGCTCATTGGCTGCCGACTGGCGAGTCGTCTCGACTTGGTGACCTGTGATTCGGTCAATATTTAGTTGAGTGTTTCTCATTAGCCAGGATCATTCACAACATACTGTGTGCCGTCAGTGGAAGCAGCTTAAGGGTATACATATTTGTATTTGCTCTTATCGCGAAATGAATAATGCAATTTTTTATTGGCCCCTAATTTTAGCTTCACTTAATGCAGCTTCACTCACTTTATCAAGCAACTGTTCTTAGCAGCCGTTGACTGTTCGAGCGTAGTTATTTTTTTTAACCGTTTTCATCATTTTTAACTTGAAAACGATGTCGGTTTAAAAAAAATCTCACACAGAAACACACGAGGTAATACGCTAATGTATATAAACATGCATATTTCGCGAAAGGATTTCAAGATAAGTTGTGTGTTATCACACTGTAGAATCTTCTTTGTTTCGTGATTGGTTGAGTTTATTTCAGGCGCGTGTCCGCTGTCGGCTCGAATCACTGAAGTTCTGTGCGGAAGCGAAAGCGTCCTGATTGGTCCGGACAAGTAGGACAATGGCTTCGAATGCAGACGGCCGCCAATCACAAGGAAGAAACCGCTTACGCGGGTTCACGTCGTTACATTCTAAATGAAGGTTTAGCTCTTTTTCGCGAAAAAAAAATTACTTGGCCCTATGTATAGGAAAGACTCCTGGCCGATGAGAAACGACATTCAACTAAATACTTACAGGACCACAGGCTACCAAAGCTGATACGTCTCACCCTGTCGGCAGCCAAAGAACAGGCGACGTTTGCCCGAGTGAGCAGAGAAGTGCGGAGTTTATCCTGGAGGTCACGAAAAACGCGAATTTTTCCTGCCCCTAACTTATCAAACGTTCAAATTTCCCCGCGAAAATACGCCATCCCCCAATCGTTTTGTGCCAAAATAGTTTGCAGAACAGAGTAAGTCCTCGCTCTTATGGTTGGTTTTTTTTATAGCACGGCGTGGTTATCGTCTGGTGAATCACGGCCGCTGTGTGTGTCCGTACAGCTTTGTTCTCATCGGCCGAGTCGAGTGCGCGTCAAGGGGAAGAAATGCTGCGGACGTGAACAAAGCGCATCGAAGATTAACGAACCGTCAAAACTTTCCCCGCAGTGAATCACAATCTCTCGAGTGCCGGACCCCTTCGTGGCGAAGCCCGCGGCTCCGCCTGACCTCTTGACCTCTTGACCTCTTTCCTCGCGCGGGGACACAGTCGGCGGTCGCCCCCCCCCTTCCCCTACACACACAGCCAGTTGTTTACCCCAACCCTCAAACGGGAAAAAAAATTTACCCTTTGGAAACCAGTGGCCGCGAAATAAATTTGTAATACTGCAAGAAAGATAGCTAACTTTGTGCAACACATGGCTATGGTTATTTTTGCATATACGAAATAAGTTGTTTTTGGAGATAATACTGAGTATTTCTTACGAAAATTAACGCATAATTTTATATGTTAGTTGATGTTTCATTCAAGCACAATTTTATAAACTATAGAAGAGATAATATAATTTTCTCTAATCGGACTTGATTTAGTTTCATTATGCTAATGAATGTGTGCAGTTAATACTGGAAAGCTATTCAGGGAACGGTTTACAAATAACTTTAACTATTGGAGGTACTGGTACAACAACAAAGCATAAATGCCCGGCTATAAATCCGAATTCAGAATTACTGCGAATGTTATTTTGTAGAAATAGTGTTGTTTTCATGTGAATGTGCAAATTTATAAATATCTGTAATTTTACAGGAATATTTGTTCCATTTACAAAAAAAAAATCAGTTTACGAACGCTTGGTGACTCATTATTCAATATTCACGGGAAACAGTAGGCTACTCTGTACTTGAAAACTTGTATTCGGTGTGTGCTAATAATTTTATTATATTTAAGTTTTGGTAATCTTACTTAATCCAATAAATGATTTGTCAGGGCCATGTACGTTTCGTGAAAAGATTTCCAGACAAGCTGTATGTTAAAAACTTTGCGGAATCGTGTTTGTTTCGTGGTTGGCTGTATTTATTGCAGGTAGATGCATTTATGTTATTAGCACGCCAATCATAGCCATCCAGTGCGGAAGTAAACGCATCCTGAATGTCCCGGTCAAACAGGGCAATGCAAAAAAATGCATGCCTCTAATGATTGCTCTTTTTTTTTTTACTGATTCGTGAGATGAATTAAATATATTACTAATATATTTCATTAAATATATTAAATTGTTTTTGTTTTTGAAAGATGTATGCCAGCCAACTATGTATGTACCAGTATTTATATTTCTCGAAAATAATTTGAAGAATATCCAGCTTTCAGATTAATAAATATAGTTTAAAAAACTAAAGAAACATGCTTTTAAAGATTATCAAACTAAAAAGTAAAAAATAATTTTAAAATTAAATTTATGACAATAGTATATAAGCAATACTAGTATAAATGAGAAAAAAGCTTGAGGCGCTTTGTGCCATATTTTTTGAATATCAAGCGCCCCATGCTTTTTTCTCATTTATACTAGTATTGCTTATATACTATTGTCATAAATTTAATTTTAAAATTATTTTTTACTTTTTAGTTTGATAATCTTTAAAAGCATGTTTCTTTAGTTTTTTAAACTATATTTATTTTTAACATTTTAGTTTGATATTCTTTAAAAGCATGTTTTTTAGTTTTTTAAACTATATTTATTTTTAACTTTTTAGTTTGATATTCTTTAAAAGCATGTTTTTTAGTTTTTTAAACTATATTTATGTATAATTATCATAGGGAAATGAGTTACCGACACTACCTATTACCATCTGAGATAACTATTTGGAGTTGCAACGTCACAAAGAAATGGTAAAGCCTCTACGAATCATTTGCAGTTAGATGTATGGATATAATATTAGAATTTACCGGGGAAAAAAAAGCATTTTTTTTCCGGCGTGGCCGGGAGTAGAACCCACGATCGCTGAATCCGAAAGCTGACGTCACAGAAGTCGCGCGCCTTAGACCGCTCGGCTAACAAACGTAATGAAATGGGTGGGACATTTTACAATGATGAGTCACTCACTCTTAGTCGAAAGAGTTACAGACGGACAGACAGAGTTACAGACGGACAGACAAACATACAGGTGAAGCTAATATAAAGCATGTAAAAACGTTGGTGAAGTTACCTGCCAGAAACGTTCCCTCTTTCGTAGGCTATCCTGTATTTGTTAAAGTACAAGATTTTAATTATTAGTATATTATTTATTTTATCATGTTATGATTATTGACGAATGCTTTTTTATCTCAAAAATTTTGTGATGATGTGCCACCATGACGTTTTTCTTAGCCGGAGTTGGTCAAGATGCATTTCAGCAAATAATGTAATTGTTATTGATTTTTTTTCCTAGTTTTAGAAAAATCCAGTTCGGTACTCTTTGTTAGCACAGAATTACCTAGAGACTTTCTGACCTACAAACGACTTAACTCGAGATATATGTTACAGTGGTTGAGTAGTCCCCTTTCTTGTTCCCCTTTCCTCCCTCCTCCATCACCTAGGCATCCTGGGGTTCGAACCCTGATACTTCGCTGTTGGGAGTCATGGCGAGCTTTGCCGCATACCTGGTGGGTTTGTCTCGGGGTGCTTCCGTTTCGTCCTACCAATGCATTCCGACGCTGCTTCATTCAAGGTCACTGCACTCTTTATCAACTCTGATGACGTCCGTGTTCAAGCGTATGTCTTTCGTACTTGGTTTTTTTTTTCCATACATACATCGATTTTACCACTCCTTTTAACTCGCGCCGTATGGGATTTTTTCGTTAGTAGCTAATATTTTGTGTAGTGAATGAATGTATAAATTTGTATGCAAGTTACTAACCTATGCAATTTAAAATTCCTTTTTCACAGTCCCAAACGGTTTGCTCTTATTGGTGAATTAAAAATAATAAAGTGAGCTAGTCTTTCAGTACTCGCCAGTGATGTGTAACATCTGAACTATCGTATCACAAACTATGTTCTTAAAAAAACACGTTTTTTAATACAACACTTATAAATTACTGAATTTACATTATATATTATACATTATTGTTTCACAGCATATTGAAAACTTATTAGAAAAGCGACATGACAATGCGTCGTGCTGTTCAAGACTACTGTTAGTGGGACGAACAGTAAACAGCTGTGTCTTCTTTCTCTTCTTCCCGTTCTCTCTCTCTCTCTCTCTTCAAAATCCGCGGAAATTGTTTGCGCTCGCTGACACGCTACAGAACAGCGCCAACTGTAGGCCTCAGAGAAAAATTTAATGGTGCGCGCTTCTCCCAACTTCCTGTTACACATTTCCGTCGCATTCACGAAATTACTTCCACAAATGCCGTATACTGAGAGCTAAGATGGTACACACAATAAAAATACACTAACACTCCTATAAAACACCAAAACTCTTAACAATCTCAACGTGCAAAATCGAGCTTCTTACTTGGGCACAGGCTATAAATGATCTTTACTATGGGTAGAGACAGGAAAAATTCGCGGATTCATTTCACGATTTGCTAGAATCCAAACAACTGTATCTTTATATTGCTTCTGCGATTGGCTCACAGTTTATCTGAAGGACTTGGAGCAAATAGAAAACCTTCAACAAAAAAAGTATCGAATCGCAAGCGTCCCAGTTGACAAGTGTCACGAGTCAATAGCCAATGAGCAGGTGGCATTTGCCCGTGTGTGTAGGGGATTGTGGAGTCTATCCTAGAGGTCATCGAACTCACGAATTTTTCCAGTCTCTAATAATTACCGAATCACAGGCTAACACGTTGAGACGTTTCACCAGTCAATCAGCAGGTGGCATTTGCCCGAGAATGCGCGAGGAATGTGAAGTCTATCCTGGACAGTCGGTCTATTGGCTGCGTGAACGACTTAGCGTCTTGATTGTTCGCGCCGCGCTGGGAGGGAAGGTCTGACCTTGTTCGGATCTGTGTTCCCCTCACGTCGCGTCGGCCAGGTTGTCGGCGCGTGCGGCTAGAGCTAGCTACGAACAGGGCCAGTTCCGCTTCTGGAATGCCTGGTGTTCTGTGCTCTTCTCGTTCCGTTGGGAAGTCAGAGCGCGCGTTTGGGAAGCACCAAATCGGGAGGATCGCGATTGCTGTCGCCGAATATAAATTATGTTTTCTTCACCGATCGCGGGGCCGTCATGAATACTAGGAGGAGGTGGGGCGGGGCGTTGAGTTACTATAATTTTTGACGTCACAACGTCTAATAAATTGATGAACGCCGGCAGCACGCACGAAAAAGTATCCCGTTACGCACATTGTTCCGTTACGCTGTGTCCCGTTACCCTCATTGTACGCTTGCGCCGCATCTATCTCTCTTCCACTCGATTGGCCTATGCGACCGAGGAGAAGAAAGACAGCGGCAGCACACAACTTGCATCTACACGTGAACTGTTTCGTCGACTGGTTTTAAAGTGAAGTGAAAAGATAATGTGGTTTTCATTGCTTATTACAACAACAATTTCGGCAATAAAGGTTCATTATTCTTGCATTTTAAAAATCTGATTACTAGTATAATTCCAAGTATTTATTCTTTTATTATTAAAATAAAAATGATTCAATTATTATTCATAAAAGTATGCAATCATTTCATCAATGTTTTGTTATGACGTTGTCACGTTAAACTATCGTCCGTAAACCGACTTTACAGACAACCAATTTTTTTTTTATCCTGTGTAAATTTCGTTTCATGTTCGTGCGCATTGTAAAAATTCACTCTCATCATTTTTTACATAACGTGCCTAAAAAAGTATAACTTCAAAAATTATCAGCAGTGAATGTAACGAATTTTTTGCTCGAAAATATTGCGTGTTATTTTAACGGTTGTAAAATTTCAGTAAAAAATAATGTTTTTTTTTATGTGTAACATCTTAGCACTCTATACGGATTTTGGTTGGAGAAATTTCGTGAATGGAACGGAAGTCGCATGGAACGGAAATGTGTAACCACGGTTCTGCCATCCGTGGCGGTTAACGCGAACCTAAGTTCACAAAGTCATAGAAAAACTTTATAATAATAACTGTTTAGTTAATTTTAACAAGATGGGCTGTATTTTAATAAAATATCTTGATGAAATGTATTTTATTAAAATTTATTTAATTTATTGTCTTTTTTTAAAATAATATATTTCCTTTTATCGGAGCTGTTTCAATATACAGTTTAAAATTTCAATCTCATAATCAAAGGATTCAATAGTCAATGTAGCTGCTCCAGCAACGAATTCTAGCGGCTGATGCGGAAACTACGTGTGATTCTTGTCAAAATATGTATTTTAAAAACACAATTTGCGTATATATTTATCATGCTCGGCATTATGTTAAAGAATTCTACGTTAAATTTCGAGTCCGAGTTTCGTATTGTAAGTGTATTTGCAACATGAGAACACATTAAATTACTCGTTACAGAGGTTAGAGGTTACACATTTCTGGCGAGTAGGTACTGAACGACTCGCTTACTTTTTTTTAATGCGTGGGATTACCCTGATAGGTCTACAATTACAAGTCTATTGTTAATCAATTTTATGGGAAACCTTACAGTCAATGCGCTACGCACATATCACGTTTACAGGTATAGCCTTACTTACGTTTACAATGTTTTTAGTTTATTTTTTTATTGAGGGGTTTGAAAAATTGTACATTAATTAAAAGGGAATTTTCCTGGCAATATTATTTGCCCCGGGCCCTTGTACGCAGCCTTAACCAAAGGATTATTCGGCTTCAATGCTATTTCAGGGAGAAACTAGCCGTGTAACAATATCCTAAATCTTTCTGGAATAAATCAACCCTGTCTCTTAACAAAGAAATATATTTTTCGGCAGTCATTTGTTCGCGTTTACAATTTTTCTTACTTTTTTTTTCAGACAGCTTTCATGTTTTTCACCTTTTAGGTAATCATTTGATAATAATCGATGGACACAAAAGAATTTAGACGGCAATTGGCTGGCTAAGCAACGCTCTGTAGTTACTCTGTTACTGAGAGAGAGCGCCTCAAACCCTTCAAAGGCCACAAGGATGCATGAAAGGACGCGAGTGACTCGTCTTTTCGTGAAAGGCTGAAACGGCGTTTCTGTAAGGAAGGCCAGCAAAAAAGGGCTGACGTCCTTTGCGAAACACTTCTCAAAGGTCCTTTACGCTTGAGAGTCCTTCAAAGTTCGGCCTCACGTGCCGTGTTGGTTAATTCATTTTGTTGTCATTGTTATTCTTTGAGGACCTTGCCTGTAAATTTATCACGATAGCGCTCTTGTAAATCACGCTTTCCTCATTAAATAGTTCTGCCAACATATTTTCTAATATCATTATAAGGTAATGGAAATTGGCTTTGTGAACTTTGGTTCGCGTTATCGGCTACAGATGGCAGCACCGTGGTTACACATTTCCGTTCCATTCACGAAATTACTCCAACCAAATGCCGTATACAGTGAGTTAAGATGTTCATAATCATGATCCTTGCGTGACCTTTAATTAAATACACTGAGAACTAACACCGGACAGCTCCAAGCTTTTTGTGTGAAAACCTGGCATTGTTGTAAAGTCATTCCGGTAGATGGCAGTATGAACAATGTATCTGTTATATACATATGGTACCAACATTATGACAACGATAATAACTTCTTTTTCTCTTGATTTGTTTTATAATAAATTATACATAATTAATGAGGATCGCAGGCATTCGCGGTCATTGCATGGATTTGGATCTAGTCGCATCGAAGGCGAAGATATCAACGTTTCAGTCGACCTTTCAGTCGCCATCTTCAATGTAGCAGTTACTTAAAAAAGATAGTACTGTTTATATGCATTTATTACGAGACGCTTATCTCAAGAATTGTGATTTTTGAAGGAAGAATTACCTAACAAATTTTATATCTCGATGGTTTACTACCACCGTATGATAATGCATTTCCTAACCCACTTCGAAATGGCACCCTACTATGTTCTCATTAGCTGTTGCGTTATGCGTCTGCAACAGATATAAAATATATTCGTTTTCCTCCTATGTGCGCACATCTCTCCCACGTGCACGACTGTTTTGTGTGTTGTGAATCAGTAGGTTCTAAGACATTGCGGTCAAATCTTGTGCACAAGACATGCTGTTTAAGATGACGTTACAAAATCTTCAATTTAGCGTTTGTATGGAAGTCCTATCATGAATACTGACGGAATATCGTGTGCCCAAGTGTAACATGAAAATCCCTGTACCGCCATTGAACCGTGCCAAGTTTCCGACGGCCACGACTCGCATAGTGATTGGCAGAACGATTCAATTGATTCATTTGAGTCAGTTCTGTGTGTTGATTAGCTCAAGAGATTCGTTCATTTCGTTCTTTTGTTGTGACCACCGAAAGCGGGATCCGGCACATCCCAAGAATCGTAACTCGTTCACCCGTTCAAGTTAACTCGTTCACCCGTTCAAGTTAACTCGTTCACCCGTTCAAGTTAACTCGTTCACCCGTTCAAGTTAACTCGTTCACCCGTTCAAGTTAACTCGTTCACCCGTTCAAGTTAAATCGTTCACCAGTTCAAATTAACTCGTTCACCCGTTCAAGTATCCCTTACAACTATAGGCGGCCGGCTTTGTCTCGCCTGGCCGGTTATCGCGATCTGGGTCGCCGACTTGACACACGTGCGTGAACACATCTCAAAGCTCTCGCCGATAAATTTAATAAACCTAACCTAGACAACCCATGAATAATAATAATTGTAATGCGATACTTGTTGAGTCGCTAACCTTCACTCCCGCTCCATTTTCACGTTACCCTTTTCTTCTTCTTCTTTGATTGGTCATCGTTTGCTCTTGTGAACACGCGGGCGCTGCCGTTACTGATTTCCGTGACTCCCGACGTCATCAGTCAAGTTACGGACGAATCGGACTGGCCGGTTCACTTTCCTCGTCCCTCGTTCTCTCCTTAGAACAAGGAGGGAGATATAGAAGTTCGATTCGTACAGTGGAAACTGAGACCTTGTTTTGCGCGACATGTGACGCTATCTTTTGGGTGGGCCCATAACTACTACCAAAAAAAAACTCGGGTTAGAGGTTCAAATCCAATGTTTTAGGTTTATAATGTTAATTTAACTACCTGATGACTAATTGCTCAGTAAAAGAGATTCAAACTGTGCGAAAAATCACTTAATGCTGTTTGGTAATAAATGAGTACCTACGTAGGAGATGCGATATTTCTGGTATGCCACATCACAAAATATATGGCTACCTAAATTAATTGAATTAATTTTCACTCCTATGTTTATATAGCTTATGCGTTACTTCTCATAATCAATGCAGCTATGTTAGTAATATATTTTGGAAGCTACTATCTAGCGGATGGGCCCAAAACTACTTTTTAAAAAAAAGCTTTATCTCAGTCTCGGCAATTAGAGTTTCTTCCCCACGATTCTGTCTGCGTTTTATATTCTCCCGAATCGTGTTCAGCTTTCGAGTAATCGACTCTAGAACCGATTACTAGGAGCAGGCATTTTTCGCGAAAAGATCTGAACGCCTGTTAGAATGCAACAAGGTATACCCGCACCTGTTTTTTTTTTTTTTTTTTTTTCCCTTGTGATTGGCGTCCGTCTATGAGACGAAGTCATTGCATTATTTTTAAGACCGAGCCGTTCAGGACGCGTTTGCTTCCGCACTGAATTACTGTGAATTGGTGTTTTACAATCGATGTGTATCTGGGAGAGAAACTCGCCCAGTCACGAAACGCAGACGATGCTACAGTTTTTTTTTTAACTTACAGCTAGTCTCGAAATCTATTTTTTTTTTTGCGAAATCTGCACGCCCTTAACGGATTTAACCTTTTCATGGCGAACGGATAATTTGATTTTCGATAGCTCACACGAATGCGTTCATTCTGAAGGGATCGCCGAGGGGGACGCACCACAACGCCGAAATACCACAACGCCGAAATGCCAAATTGACCACAACGCCGACAGTTAGAAAACTGCTGTGTACCACAACGCCGAAAAATGTCATTGCAGGACTGCCACAAAGGTTAGGTTAGGTTAGACTAGGTTAGGCTAGGATAGGCTAGGATAGGCTAGGTTAAGTAAGGTTAGGTTATATTACGCTAGGTTAGGTTAGGTTAGGTAAGGTTAGGTAAGGTTAGGTTTGATTGTGGTATTTCGGCGTTAAGGTACATTTAAGAAACACACACAAATTCATTAAGTTGTTATTTCGGCGTTGTGGTACACAGCAGTTTTCTAGCTGTCGGCGTTGTGGTCAATTTTGACATGCGGCGTTATGGTATTTCGGCGTTATGGTATTTCGGCGTTATGGTATTTCGGCGATGTGGTAACGACCCATCGCCGAGGGTCGACGCACCACCGGCCACGGACGGAGAGGTGCAGCGCCGCGAGGCTCGACGCCACTCGACGCCCGCGCGACGCCATTGCGGACCCCAAGGTCGCCGGTCCGCCGGGGGTCACTGCTCGCCGCCCGTGACTCACACGGCGACGACGATGACTACGACGAGGCGGCGACCTCCCGCGGTCGGAACGACGACGCGCAGCTACCCTGCGGCGAAGCCGCCGGCGACCCACGCTCTACACTTCTACCGTTTTACATTGAAACAACTGTGTTACCGCAAAAAATAGTGTTCGCAGTAATACCCGGGCATTTATGCTCCGTGTTGTCCCAGCACCTCCAATAGTTGAAGTTATTTTTTAAACCGTTCCCTGAATAGTTTTCCTGTGTCAACTGCGCGCATTAATAAAGCATAATGGAAACGTAATCAAGTCCAAATAGTGAAAATTAAGATTATCTCTTCCATG
The DNA here is from genome assembly GCF_032445375.1 of Bacillus rossius redtenbacheri. Taxonomy (NCBI): domain Eukaryota; kingdom Metazoa; phylum Arthropoda; class Insecta; order Phasmatodea; family Bacillidae; genus Bacillus; species Bacillus rossius. The sequence goes on from NC_086330.1 coordinate 352,186,409, forward strand.
ATTTAAAAAATTTATGCATGAATGAAACATTAATTAAAATATAAATTTATGAGCCAATATTTTCGTAAGGAAATACTCAGAATTATTTGGTAAAACATATAATATATTTCTTGTATGATCACAAACTATTTCTTGGCAAATAGTTTCCAAAGGAATATTTTGTAAAAGAACAGAAGAATTTTTTTTTGTGTGTACAAATAAGCCACGCCATATTGGGTATTCAGATATTTTCCCAAGGCTTGAAACAAAACTCCTGTACTAAAACATTAAGGCTAGGTCGTGCAAAATGTTTGGCCTGCTTTTCACAGTTCATCTCTCTTCCCTGCCACTTCTAACAGGAACAGTTTACTGTGAATGGAAGTCTCTTCCCCCTCCAACTCATCTAGGCAGGTTGAGGGGAAACTCTCGAGAAATTGACTGAAGGGTTGCATCTAAGGTAGACACGCCGCGCGCACTAATTTAAAAAAAAAAAAAAAAAAAAAAAAAAAAAATAGTCGCAAATCTCTGGAAAAATTTATTCAAATTTAAAACTGAATTTTGGCACAGTTAGGGTTGGCCTTTGAGTGATAAAATACCAAAAGTTTTATCGCCGCAGGCATTGTGCGGGTACTGAATCCTCCCAAAAGAAGGGACGTTAAACATCTGAAGTGACACTGCTTTTTCCCCCTTTTATTTCCCTAGCCAATTAGGGCTGTGCGTCATATCTATATATTTTAGGCACATCGATCAGCCGATATTGTAATTCTCATACACTCTAGGCGCTGGGTATCTAAATGGCTTGACCAGGTTTTACGTCATTCGCTACTAAGTAACGGAACAGATAAGAATTAGGAATTATTTTTCCACGACTAAATTCCTTCCACGGAATTTTCTCAGCTGTTTGAAATATAAAGTTTGAAATAGCTGATTTAGGCTTGTTTTCTGTGGGTTTATGTTTTTATTTATAAACTTTTTATTTTGCATTCTTGAAGATTTTCCATGACAAACAGTGCAAAACTGCAATGGTATATGTCCAAAGAATTGTATTAAATCAACAATTGATTAGGTTATTTGTCTTCTTATAAGTAGTTACGAACGTTAACAAGATTGTTTTTAAAGTTTACGTATTAATTATCTGGTGACACAATTTGGGTGGAACATAAAATGCAAGAGGACAACGTGAGGAATTTAGAGTAATATAAGTTAAATAAAATTAATTACAAGAAAATGAAATAACCAACATGACACGTGAGTCTCAGCCTTGAAGTTCGGTTCCGAGAGGTTAAAAAATTTATTCATCGTCCCTTTGCTCCTCGTCTAGTCTGGTCGTTTTTAGCGTCGGAAGTGGATCGTAAAACGAACTTCCGCGAGCATGAGTTACGTCACTTCAATGGCATCGCCACAACATCCAGTACGAAAAATTAAATTATTGCTAGCCAGCCAGTGTTCTTTTTTTTTTTCCATCGCATCAAATGACGGTACCTTTGTATGGTTCGTGACGATTATTATTTGTACGAGATTAATTTGTGTAACTTTAAACTTAAACGAGGCGTTAGAATCCTAAAATATTTCGAAAATTTTGATGCAAACATAATTTTCTATAATATCTTCAGAGAAATTTACATAATGTCATTAAATAGGAAGGACATTTGACTTTTAACTTGGGAAGTTTTAATCCTGAAACCCCTTTACTTCTCCATTTTTCGATGGGGGTGGGAGGGCATCTGCCAGAATGTTTTAAAAACGGCACTCTATGGCCCCGGCAAAGTATCCGCGCTGGTGGTTGCTTGATGAGGGGGGGGGGGGTTGGGGGAGGGGGGGGGGGGTGTTCTGCCGCACGCACGTGCCAGGTGTGGCCGTGGCCCGGCTTTAGCTACCGTGGTTAGGAACACGTGTTCCGTTTTGAGCACAGGATTGCGCATATTGTATCTGCTGCGTTCACGCCCTGAATGTTTCGTCACAACTTCCACCAAAGACGGCATTGACAGCATTCTACACCGTAAAAATAATTCGTAAAATTACATTATTAGAGCCACGGAATTTTCGCGCATTCATTTAGTCGCAAGCTAGAATGCAAACCTTCACACTCTCGCACTGTGTTCATGATTGGACCGCAGTTGTCTGGACACGCCCCTCCGAGACCGTGAGCCAACGATGCCCAGCTAGGAGAGAAGTAAGCGAATCAGCTAGTGCCAATTAACAAGTATAAAACTGTTCTCGCTATGAAATCAACCAATGGGAAAGTAAACATGGGTCGAGCACACCTATAACTTTGAATTCTATCCTGAGGCCAGAGGAATCCTTGAAATTTCCGGGACTATACATTATCAAAGGTTTGGTAATTTTACATTTTCGTCATGTCATTTTGAAGATGAAAAAAAAAACTGTTTACATTTTGTGTGATTTTTACACAAATGTTTCCGTAAAAAGAAACAATGTACACTGATCATTAAAATAATTAAAGTTTTACACATTTGAATTTATAGATTCACGTACAACAAGTGTTAAATGGTTTAGTGTCCTTTTTTTTTTGTCAGTAATTATTTCATTGTAAAAGGGCGAAAATATTTGTCAGAGTAAACTTAAAACTACCCAGGAACTGCAAAAAAAAAAAGTTTTTGAAAACTATACTGACAAATGTCCATTTAATTTACATTTCTTTACATTTCGTTTTCATCACATAATGTCGTGTGTTCTTTACTTCGCTAAGTCACTAAGATTGTTAGAAGTGTTTACTTGAACTAAAGTGATAAAGTTATAAATCGCTCTGAAGTACGCATTGTTCATTAGTAGCTAAAAGCTACAAAAATACACTAAAATAATGCTTCGTGACAAAAATTAAAAATCATTTAAAATACTATTCTCACAATGTATTTATTTGCATTGTAATTGCGTGTAACTCAGATTGAATTAACAAGGTTTTGTTGTACTTGCAGAAGCTGTACCAAGTTAGTAAAATGTTACACACCACGAATCGTTACTGTTTTACAACACGAAGGGGGAAAAAAGGAAAATACCCTCGCATTCATTGATGAGCGATGCACATACACTTTTAATAAAATATCTCAGGAGGTTTTCAAAATAATGACCGCAAGTATTCTTTAAATTTTTTTCCACCGAAGTTTCGATTTAACAAGCTGATATTTGTCGGAAGGTACTTGAGCTTCGCCTGTTGCCAACTCTCCGCTGTTGGTTCATTTGTGGGAGTGTAAAAGGAAAAAAAAGGGGGGGAGGGGATCTTGACGACGTACAGCCCTTCCATCCCCGTCTTTGTCCGCGGGTTCGCCATCTGCCCGTGGCGCGTGCAGCTGTTCCGGGGGTGGCTGCACCCCTTGCCACTCCCCACCCCCTTCGCAGGCTAGGCTCAGGTACACTAGAGACGGGTCGTTACCACAACGCCGAAATACCACAACGCCGACAGCTATAAAACTGCTGTGTACCACAACGCCGTATTACCACAACGCCGAAATACATTAACGCCGAAATATGTCATTGCAGGACTGCCACAAAGGTTAGGTAAGGTTAGGTTAGGTTAGGTTAGGTTGTGGTACATTTTTCGGCGTTACTGTATTTCGGCGTTGTGGTACACAGCAGTTTTCTAGCTGTCAGCGTTGCGGTCAATTTGGTATTCGGCGTTATGGTATTCGGCGTTATTGTACGTTCGGCGTTGTGGTATTTCGGCGTTGTGGTATTTCGGCGTTGTGGTATTTCGGCGTTGTGGTAACGACCCGCTCAAGTACACTAGAGACTAATACCGGACAGCTCCAAACCTGGCGTTGTTTTCACACCAGTCCGATAGACGGCAGATTGTACGCCCGGCATGAACAATGTAGCTGTATGATACACATGGTACCCACATAATGACAACTAAAAAGACTTTCTCATCTTTTAAGATATCTCTTTTATATACCTGTAATATTACAATAAAATGAATATATGATGGAAATATTTATGGCGGAACAACAAATGTAAGGGAGGTATCGAGTTGAAATCTTAGAAATAGCCCTTAAATAAAAGTAATGACGATAAAAGAAAAAAAGAATCAACGTGGCGTGTGGGGCCGAGACATAAGGGCCCGCCTCGTCAGGGGTACATGTGTGTTAGTTGGGCGGGATGATAAGTGCGACACTCGCCGGTGTCTCTAGCGCGGTGTCGCCTCTAAGTGCAAGGCGATGGCTGCCGAAACAAAAATTGCAGCGGTTAGGTCAAAATTAAAGATGGGGGGTGGTGACGTAAGACATTTTTATTAAGAATTTTTAAAATTTATCATTAATAAATTATATGTTTACTCTTGCCGGGAATCGAATTGAGTACCGAAATCGATGAAGTACCTATATAAGCATTTGAAGTAAACAAATTTTTTAATATTTTTTTGGTCATAAATTAAAGATTTCTAGTTTATGGTCAAGATAAAGGTCATGACCTTGGAGGCTTAGGGTGGTTTGTAGATATGGATTCTTAAGCCACTTTACGGACTTATGGTTCCTTCTAAGGCAAAAGTCTTTTGGAGTTTTTCGAATTCATAACTTTTGCATTTTTGAGAAATAAAACGGTAATTTTTCCCTCAAAACGGGAAGTTTTCCCTCGACATAGGGAAATTTATATGAGTTTTGAGTCATTTTTGAGGAATTTTGAAGACATTTGACACCGAAATTGGCCGCCGTGACGTCACAATCCAAGATGGCGGTACTCGCGGAACTATTATATACTACTCAATATTATTTTAAAACCAAATTTTGTGAGAATTATTTTGGCTGTTTTTGAAACATCCCGAAAATCCATACAGCAAATGATCTAAAAAAATATATTAACATTTCGACTATGAGAAGTCATGCTAGAAAGTAATGCTCCCTCATAATATATATATCTGTTATAAACAATAATTCAGTAGTCAGTTTAAAGATTGTAAGTGTATTGCTGCTGCGCAGGTATTGATTCTTGTCGCTGTTGTTCAAGTTTGGGTGATCCTATGTCTTCATCGCAAATGGTAATCATACCATCAAACCTCCCCCCGAACATGCGAACTCCGGCCTCGCATTGGCCCAGCCACCCTGCCGCGCTGATTCGATTAACGACGGATTAGGAAGACCTATCCATTCGGGTTTGCGACCTCGGTGTGGATGAGCGCTTTGGTAAAGGGGGGAAAGGGGCGGCAGGGATCGTTTTTGCTTGCTCTTCGATCTATCCGTAGGTGGGAATTTGTGGTGTTCCCCTTCCTCCTCCAATTCTACCTAACGCTGTTTTTTTTATCACACCCCCTCCCTCCTTCACGAGCTGGTTTCTAATCACGATTGTTCGGTCGAGCTTGTATTTTCCGAAATTTGATGTGGGGGGGGGGGGAAGTGAGTGTGTGTGTGTGTGAGAGAGAGAGAGAGAGAGAGAGAGATTATACGCCCGGGCACTCTGCTTCTTTAATTGCGAATTTCGGAGCGAATCCCCTTCTCTCGCCGAGAGTGTAGAAGCATCTAGCAAGTTTATTTTTTTCTTTCTTTCTGGCGCTCTTTTGTTTTTTCTTGCCAATTCCTCTCTTTTACCTCCCTCCGTATGTTTTTTATATATATATATATATATATATATATATATATATATATATATATATATATATATACACACACACGGCGAATCTCCCCCGCGTTCAGATGTCAGGAAATGAATTTGTAATGGGATATTTTCATCTTGGAGGTGAATGTAGCGGGTTGGTGAGGGGGAAGGAGGGGGGTGAAGAGGAAAGTCGGGCAACTGGCTTTCCCTTCCCCTCAGGTTTACCTACTCTCTCTCTCTCTCTCTCTCTCTCTCTCTCTCTCTCTCCCCGTGGGGAGCGCGGGGACTGCCGCCGGGGGGAAGGGGGGGGGGGGGGCAGCTCGCTTATCGTGATTCCAGCGCGCCTAATAGCCGCGCAGTCTTGTTTAAGGGGTGTTTGGTTGGCGTGCCTGCCGGCTCATTGTTTGATACCGGAACCGGTAACCGACTCCAGTTGGTTAGATAAAGATATAAGTCGGCGGTTTAATGAGCTTTATGGCCAAGGGAAAGCAGTAGGTTTGATCGTTTTTTTCTCCGGTTCCATTTACAAATTTTGCTCTATCTGAAGGAAACACACACACACACACATACCATACATAGCCTGTGTCCATCTGGTATAATTCAACTTTATGAAGTAAAAGAATCTTTGAAATCTGTCCGGTAGTTTTAGAGTTAGCTTCTTTACGAACGAACTCAAAATCTCTTTTATAATATTAGAAATTTCGCCGAACACTGGTTGACTACACTTTTTAACTGACAAAAAATGCAAATCATTACTGAATTGATTTTTTTTTTTAAGTTTGAAAGTCAACTACACCGGTCACCGGATACTTCATTGTTGCTTTTCCTCCAAAAATAACATTATGTGGCTTTAATTTGGTATCAGAACTAGCAAAGTTTTTGAAATTTTTGACAGCTAAATAAAAAGAATTCAGCTGTTTTGTCACAGGAAACCTGCTGTGTTCGTCGGTGCTGTCGTTGTGTTGTTCATAAAACCTGTTTATTTTCATTGTTGTGTTCGTATGTTTGCTGAGTTGTCCAAGTTTGTTGTCTGTCTGCATTTACCGTTCTTGTTGAAACTGTCTCGTCGTTGTAATATCCCACTGTGTTCTGTCTGTGCTGTTATTTTTTTCCATGACTAAATTCCTTCCATGAAATTCTTGTGCTGTCTGATATTTTAAGTTTTCAATGTGTTCGTTTGTACTGTCGTCCATAATACCTGTTTTCAGTTTCATCATTGGGTCGATTGGTTCGACGTCAGCTGATTTATGCTTGTTCTATGTGAGTTTTAAGTTTTAATTTTTATTTTCTTCTTTTGCATTTTTTCCCCATGACAAACAGTGCAAAACTGCAATGGTGTACGTCCAGAAAATGGTTTTCAATCAAAATTCCCCATTACGCGAATCAGTGGCGTAGCCAGGATTTGTGTATGGGGGGGTGTTAAGAAGCAGGGCCCCTCGGTTTTAAAGCGGGGGGTCCGGCGGTCCTCCCCCGGGAAAATTTGGATTTTAAGGTGTAAAATAGTGATATTATAGCAGTTTTAGGTTCTTAAATTTAAATTTTGTAATGGTAAAAATTTTATTAATTTTAATATGAAATTTGTTTGAGTGATGAATAAGAAATTAATTTAAGATTTGGTGCTTAGGGGGGGGAGGGAGGTTTGAACCCCTAACCCCCCCCCCCCCGGCTACGCCCCTGGCGTGAATTATTTAAAGAATGTTTGAAGTAACTCTGGTAAGGAAGTGTTTTCTCGATCGTCGGCTGGGGCTGTGAACCGCCACACGCTGTGTCGCTCCGCGCGTGTGAAAAGTAGTCCCACGCCACCGCCGCCGCCGCCTCCTCCCGCGAACATAAAAACCCGGCGAGTGACGGAGTGTTGATGTTCTTGCGGCGACGCACATCTCTCCGTGGGTCCCGGTCGCGTGAGGCGTCCTTCTAAACGCGCTTTCTTCTGACTATTTCCCCCCCCCCTCCTCCTCTTCCCTCCTCCTTCTTCTCTTCCGGCCCTCAGCACTCGTCTTCCCTTGTCTGTCGGCGGCAAACGACGCGTTTAATAAAGTACCGCGTCGCAGCGCGGCGAGACGTTTTTATGGCCCACGGAAGGCAACTTTCACATCGTCGCCTTCGCTTCTTTGAGTTCGGCGGTTCGTCCCGCGTTTCAGACTCAATTCCAAACCAGGGACTAAAATACTTTCTTTTCTTTTTTTGCGAACCCTTAATTTTATATTAAGAACTTTAATTTTCAAAAATGGGAATTTAGAAAACTGTTTTGCTCGCGTTACCCAACTGTACACTGTTAAAAATGTTAAACGCTTCTAGGGATATTCGTAAATTTAGTGCTATCTTTGTAAATTTACGTGTTCAGTGTTCATAAAATAGCATGATGACGTCGCCCCAAGTGCTCCTCCCAGTCGCTTAGACCGTTGTTGCACATTGCCACCTATTTTCCCCGTTGTGCACGTGTGTGGAAAAGTGTTGATAAAGTGGGGAAATTGAACGAAAGGAAAGAGCTGTGAGAACGCATGCAAGACGCACCAGGAAGAGGGGAGTGTGGGGAGAGATGATCTTGCGAGCTGGATCATCGCGCGCGCCAGTCAGGGTGTCCACAGTTAGTACTTTCGTACTATATATAGTACTTTTATAACTTTTTTAGCTGTCTAGTACAGATCTAGTACATTTTTCTTTAATATAATAATATTATAGTAACTCCAATATGTTTTATTATTAAGTGTGTGGTGTGATATTTAAGTTCGAGCATTGCATTGTCATAATAACTTCCTAAATTGTTAAAAACCATAACAAATTATAATTTAGTACTTTATTTTTTTTTTCAAATCTAGTACTTTTTTCTCGCCTAAGGTGGTACGAAATATTTTTTTTTCCTTGTGAACACCCTGGCGCCTGTATCGCGCCGGTCGCCAAAGACGGCAGATAGCAAGTCGCGCAGCTGCCGCGGGAGGCAGCATAGAGTAGTGTGGCTGGAGGCAGCGGAGTCGTCGGACGCGCTGGAGGCGTGTGCTCGCGCACGGACGCCTCGGCCGACGCGGGTCGCAACCACGGCGAGGGAACTTCCCAGGTTCGTCACCTCGTTCCAGGACGAGAACCTGCGGTACTCTGCGGGACAGCAGTGACACACATATGGACAGTGACACACCTGCGCTAGGCTTGATCCCCCAGGCACGGGCCTCTCGGGCGGGGGGGATGGGGGGGGGGGGACATGTCCCCTCCAAAAATTCCTTGTGGAATATTTATGACAGTTTATTATAATATTATTTTTGCATTATCTATGTTTGCTGTTGTATGCATAAGAAGTGAGAGTGATATTCAGCAGAATTAGCACTCAAGGGTAATTTTTTTTTTCATTTTTTATTATTTTCAAGTTGTTACGATTCTCAGAATAAATATATTTCATTTAAGAAATGTTTTTTTTTTCTGTCTCTTAGAATTAAGTGTATTTTGTGTGCTGTTTTCCCAAGTGTGAATTATTCTCTCGTCCCAAAGCATTCTACGCAAAACACAATTCTTCATTCAACAATACATTGTTATCATTACATTGTTACTATTATTATCATTGCATTACATACAATACATTCTATTTGGATATTTTTACTTCTGTTCGCAAATATATTTACATCCCATGCCCCCCCCCCCCCCCCCCTAAATTTACTTACCAGAGAGGCCCATGCCCAGGCCACGAGGCTCGAAACCCCCCCATCTGAGCAGCCGGGACTTCAACCACCAAAAACGGGGTCAGCCCCGGCGACGTCAACGAAACAACAAGAACGATCTCGGTTTAGTAACGAAACTTTCAACAATTTGTAAAAGCACTTCTGTTCCTGCCACGTATGTGTTTCCGTTGTTTAGTTACTACTAAACACAAAACTCGGTATTCGGAATACGGCGTATTTTCTACGAAGATGCGGATACCTGAAATTATGAAGAACTCTTCGTGTATTCGTGGTGCTTTCATCGTTGAAAAGTCCGCAAATTGGCGGTAATTTATAATAGTGTGGAAACATAGGAAATAAACTTCTAGTGAGTAATCATGGCGAAATTAGTCCAGCAAAAATGTTTAGTTATGACAACGGCCCTGACGTTTTTCAAAACATTGCGGCATTTACCTAACACTAAAATTTACAACAAAACATATTTTTCATTGCTTGTAGAGTGATACATTCTCATTAATCGTCTTAAAACATAAATTTCAAGAACTGTTGAATTTTTTTTATTTTGTTGCTTAAAAATCTTTGTAAAAAATTGATAAAAAATTGTATTTTTGAAGTTGTATGTGTTACTAAGCTCTGTAAGCACACAAAATGAACTTATAGTGTGTGATCATAATTTAACAAAAATAAAATAGCAGGTAGCATGGATTCGGCAACAAAACTTGCAATAATCCCTACAGTGCAATGCTTATATTATGTTGGAATGTCTTTCCGGGAATTTATCTAGGATAACGATAATGACATGCAGATGCATTTACTCGTAATGGTGGCGAAGCTGAGCCTTAAGAGCTGTGCCGTGTCTAGTTCCGGCACTATATTTTTCTTAAATTATATATTTCTGCAACCATATTTATTTTAAATCTATCCAAATAACATTTGTTAAGTTTTGATTTTTTTTTTACTTAGTCGTGTGTTTTCCTCTTAATTGACTTTATTTACTATCATGCATTTAAATTTTGGGTTATATTTTTCTTAAATGGCTCAGTTCCAGGCAGAAACTTCCCAGTCTGTGCTAGCCTCGCAACGTGTTTTTCTCTTGGAGCAACGCCCGCCTACCGAGCTGTCCACGTGATCGCTGGCAGCTCCTTGCAGTTTCATCTCGCTTCCTATGACGAATCTGCTCTCTGGACCCTTTTCTTTCTTTCCCTGGAGCAATTTTATTTTTGTACTACCCACGCAACCTGGTGGCAGTTCGGTAAAGCTTCCTATGCTCGATTGTTTCTTTGTCAATTACACGCTTTGTCCGCTGTCCAATGCATTCTTTATAGGTGGCCCCGGTCAGTTAAACAAAATAAAGTCAAATTGTTAAATATTCGATTATCTTTTCCATGGTTAAAAAAAATCATGCTTGATTGAAATATCAAATAAAGGATCAAATTATGCACCAAATTTTCGTAAGAAATATCTGGTAAAAAGTGTTTCATGTATGCAAAAAAAAACCTTAGCCATGTGTTGAACAAAGTTACAATATCTTTTTTTGTAGTATTTAAAAACAATTTATTGGCAACTGTTTTCCAAAGGAATATTTTTATAGAAGCGAAGAAAAAATATATATTTTTTTGTATAGGTACCGGTGCTTCATCTCGACCTGCCATTCTAGTTCTGCCTTGTGACACATGATTTGTTACGTCTCTGCGTTCCTTGACAGAATCAGTTTCCGGCCCATGGGCACAGCAAGCAGCCGCTGCTGATTCACGGGACCCGCCATTTTATGTGAGAGTTTTTTAGTTCTCAAGAACATTTCTTGAAGATTGGTGTAGTGTGCCTTTTCCGTGATTAATAATTTTAGGCTCACAAGGGAAAATAATGTAATTAAAGTTTGGACTTGTACTCCCTTTTACCTATAGGGACTGGAAAATTATTGCTTAATCTATGAAAATCCAATGTTACGTCGTAAAAACGGTTTACTGCTGATTAAATGAGCAGGCTCTTCCTGTTATAAGACTGTTCACGTAATCCAATTTTGGCTTTTTGGGACTTAACGCTCTTTTTCTGTACAGCTTAGAAATTTTACAAAATTAAATTGAGTAATTGTTTGTAGTTCCTTGGGTATTTTGGGACCAATATGTGGCCGAGGTTCCTTCGCAATGTCAGTTGGTTTGAATACCTGCAAATCTTTTTAATGTTAACTTAAGTATCCAATCCTTCTGTCTCTCTCTGATATACCCTGTATCGACATAAATAATTAATTACGCTCAAGTGATGTTAGCTTGAGCTTGATGTGGAAGAATATGCATCCGGTTCAAAAAGAAGGAAATCCAAGCAAGGGCTTTTGAAAGTGTCAAATCGACCGTAAATTCGATGACAAATTTGATTCCGACGACAATTTTTTTGAACGTGTTTCATTGTTTGAAACCAGGTCGGTAATAGGAATTAAAGAAAAATGAGGTATTGGGAAAGGGGGGGGGGGGAAATTCCCATATGGCGTGTGATCGAGTGGAATGATGAGACGAGAAGATATTAGTTCGGATATGGCGGCTAGGAACGAGATGGTGACCGGCTCCGACTATTGTACCGCGAGGTTATTTGTTCGCAGTTACGCCCTGGATCCGCAGAGCGAACCCATTCACAACCGCACCCCTGCCGCCGCACCCCTGCAATGCCTCAATTAACAAGATTCCCCGATTGCCCGGCATCCCGAGTGGCCGACCGTAGGCATCTCCACCAATGCGCGAGCACATGACTGAGAGCGTTATGACGTGCATCTCCTCTAATACCAGGAGTTGGAATCATCTTCTGTAAACCATCCCGGTCTAAAGCCTCACGTTAACTTGAGCTCAGTCTTGCATTCCCGTTGACATACTAGGACATGTAGTTAGTTCCTTATGTCAAAGTCTTGTTTACGAAAAGAATCCGTGGGAGATAAAAAAAAAATATTTCAGAATGTTTAATCTGACTCGGAACCAGCTTTTATGTGTTCATGAACGCGAAACGCGGGTTTTTCGCGAGCGTAAAACGTCGTGCTGGGTTTTCGGAGTGCTCCTGAATCCTGAATCACCCAACAAAGCATCCCTTCTCTGCTGTATCCCGTACCTCACCCGTCATCATTTTAATAATAACCTATATGTAGAGACCGGAAAAATTCGCGAATTAATTTCGCGATAGGCTAAAGAACAAATAGTTATACCTCAGTGCTGCCTCTGCTATTGGCTCACAACTCACCTGGATGACTCTGGGCCAATGAGAAACACCCAACGAAAGCTTTATCGAATCACAGGCTGCTACGCTGTAACGTCTCAAAACACAGCAGCCAATGAGTGGGTGACATTTGACCGAGTGTACGTAGAACTATGTAGTTCATCCTACAGGTAATTGAACCCGCGAATTTTTCCGGTCTCTACCTATATGTAGACAACGTGTTAATACGTACATTTTTAATTCAGTCACTTTACATTCTTCTTGCGTTCTCTGTTCTCCCCAAGAATCACAGTGATTTTGGTTGTTATTTTTTTTAAATCTTCTCCTGGCACTTGGATAATCTTCCTTCTTATCCTTCTCTTGTCTTTAGGTTTTCGTTCGTCGCCATCCTCGCGTTTATCCTCTCGTTCGTTCCGTGTGACGTGAGCCTCCCCCCCCCCCCCCCCACCTCGCCAGTTCATGGGGCTCATTGTTCGCAGTCATCCGCCGAGGGACTCTAAGGCTGGGTCCACAATTGTACATCACGAGCGAGCGAGTGCACAGCAGGCCACGCGCACGGCTTGTGCGAAATGGGGCCACAATTGAAACTTACCGTTAATTTCAAGCCCAATGAAATTTCGCGATGTATCCGACATCTGTTTGGCAGTGTAATCAAGTAACTATATTAAGTACCAAGTGATTATCCCGTGACATCTGACCAACAGTTTGTTAGCAAAGTTTTTTTCAACATATGAATAAATAAGGGTTGTATAAATTTTTGGAGTTAACCATTCTAACCACGACACATTTTTTATTTACAATTTTTTGCTAGTGACATAAGTAATAGCATTAATTATTTTTTTTAAAGCAGGAATTACAAATGGGCATTGTAATATCTCAACGATTTCTTGCCACGAGATGACTGATACATATAAACAGTTCTCTAGTCCTGTCAAAATGGCTTCCTGCTCTACTCTCACTGGTTGTCGCCCCACTCGTCCGTGATAGAAGTAGAATATATTCTTTTCCCAGTTATTGTCCTCGACCTCTTTCCCATGCACACGACCGTCCTGTGCGCTGTTGTGAATCATTCGGTTGGAAAAAACATAGCGGTCAAATCTTGTGCGCACGACCTACCGTTACTTTCTTTATAAATAGAGACCGGAAAAATTCGCGAATTCATTTCGCGATGGGTTAAAATACAAATGTTATACCTCAGTGCTGCCTCTGCTATTGGCTCACAACTCACCTGGATGACTCTGGGCCAATGAGAAACACCCAACCAAAGCTGTATCGAATCACAGGCTTCTACGTTGGGACGTCTCACAAGAGACAGCAGCCAATGAGTGGGTGACATTTGACCGAGTGTACGTTATAACTATGGAGTTCATCCTGCAAGTCATTGAACTCGCGAATTTTTCCGGTCCCTAGTTATAAATGATCGATGCGATGGGGAATTTTGATTCAATGCAGTGTCAAGACGTCCGAATAATCCGTGTTAGTGTAGTGTAACTTCCCGCCTGAGGCAGGGTCTACGTGGATGAAGAGTGGATCTGACACTCATGTAGGAGCCGGCTGCCCTGGCCGAGGGACAGACCTGTCGCTCCGGCCAGCCTGGAGAGTGCGTGAGGGACCCGCCGACCCGCTTGCGCTTTCAAAATCGTGAATGTGAAAAGTGGTTGATAAACATAATCACGTCAAAAAATATGGTCAATGGGAAACTTTCTGTATATTGTAAATTGTTTGTGCTCTGTTTTTTGCATGTATACACACAGAGAAAAAAGGTTTTTTGAATCAAATAAATATTTTTTTATACATGGTGAAACAAATATTTACTTGGTGGAACAAAAATAATTTGTTACACCTAACCAAATATACATTTGAGTTGACAAAATCATTTTGTTGGGTCAACAGAATCTTTCCTACTACAGAATATTTGTTTGAATTAACAAAATATATTTGTTTCGCCATATATAAACAAATATTTTGTTGAGGCAAACAAATCTTTCTCTCGGTGCAGACGAAATAAGGGCAGCAGGTTTACAGCATGCAAGCACCGTATTCAGAGACGACGTGTTGGGTAACCCCCACGCGCAGGACTCGTCGGGATTCCACCCCCCCACCCCCCCCACCCCGCCCCCACACACCCCGCCCCACCACTCCCCTCTGTGAAAGTCCGCGGTTTCCCCCCCCCCCCCCCCCTTGTTTGCAAATCCTGCAGATTTGTGAGGCGAGATGAGACGTGGCATGAAGCAGCCACGAAATGACTTGGTAGAGGGAAACAGGAGTACCCCGGGAAAACCCTCAGTTCACGGCAACGTCCGCCGTGTTTCCCTCACTTTCGAAAAATATCATGGTTCGACTCCGCCGGAAATCGAAAACGGATCGTCCTTGGCACATCCTTCAAATTTTTTGTTATTGTAAAAATAAAATATGTATAGGCTATGTTATAAATAAAATTCCGCAAATTAGTCGCTAATTTTTTTTTTAAACCGTGAGGGTGGGTCTTTGCACGTCTAGGTGGTCGTAACTGAAATTAAAGTTTGGTTGAGTTAGGTAATAGCATAAAATACTCTAAAAATCTGGAGGCAAAAATTTATGATTTCTCTCAAAACTTTTTTTTCTTTCTAATTTATTTACGACCACGAAGTTGACCGAGCGAGCGTTGAACTTAGGGTCTGATCGGGCTGTAGTGAATGTAGGATTGTTTGGACTTGTAAATATTGTGTGTAATTTAGTGTATAGTGTTTGGAAACATTTGAATTTTGAACTTCCCGAGCTGCTTGCTAGCAGCGCCAAGTTTTTCAAGTTGGCTGCCTGCCGAGATGGGTAGCCCTGCAGCTTCCGGCAACGAAGATGCGGTTGTTGTTCAATATCATGGCGGTAAGTTGTGCTATCGTGCACGCTTGCTGCCAATCGAGTTGTTTGCAAGTGCATCATCATTAATTGTGTCGTTTTTATCTGGATTTTTACAGTCTCGTACGTCTTTAGACAAAACATTTGGTCCTCCGGGCCGGATAGTTCCTGTTTTTTTTTTTCTGGTGTTGTTTGAAACGTGTTTCGTGTGCACCTGTTAAACAATCACACTTCGTTCAAAATTCAAATGTTTCCAAACACTAAACACTAAATTACACACAATATTTACAAGTCCAAACAAGGATTCTCCCTCGGGTCAGTGTTACCGGTGACAAACCGCAGCGAGGAAAGAGTCACTATCGGTTCTGCATCGTGTCCTAAATCACCTACCCGTAGACGCGGCGTCGATATATGTGTGTATATATGTATATAATTTTACATACATATATTTTTCTCTCGATGGCCTTCGTACTCCAGAAGAATACTTAATCCAGACCACTCGAAAGCAGTGCCACAGCGCTTGACCTGTCAGATCATTCGCCTTTTTATAACAAGGCGATCCGGATTCGATTTCCGACGGAGAGAAACCACTGATTTTTTTTTTTTACTTTTTATTTATCAATGTGTCGAAACGTTGCGGACACGTTCCTGTGAGTATAGGTTGTTTTTTTTTTTTCCGGGGTACTCTCTTTTCCCCTTTCCTCTCAACATCAATATCAATCTCGCCTGTTTCTAATGACTTCGACGTCGACAAGACGTCATTCATTGATTCGATTGTTCGTTCATTGTAACTTTCGCTTCGATGACACACCTCCAAGAACTGCGATCAAGAGGATTCGGAAATCACTATACATTTAAATCGCGCACTTGTCATCACAAGCTAACTAGATTATGTTTTATTGGCGCCAATAAACTTTTGGACGAGATAGAGTCATCTTATTAGTAGGGTTTCCAGTTGACCCGAGAAGTTTTGGTATCGTTTTCAACAACTGAACAAAATTCAATAGAAAGCTTGACTTGGCATACACCTGTCTCTGAAAACTTATTAAGACAAGCGGTGCCACACTTCAACGTCTTCTTTGATTAAATAAAGCACCGAGCAAGGATTCCGAAGTGTTCATGATAACTGAAAGCACCAAAAAAGATTCCTCAAATGATTCGTATGAAAAACAGAAACATATTGCTAAGACCATAGAGTATTTTGACTGTATACGCGGTACCCATTCTTTGTGTAGGTAGTAAAATAATATTTATTTATTCTTGAAAGCGAAACTTGTTTTACTTCCTGGTTTTTGATTACCGAAAGATTTTTATAATAATAAAAATATTATTTCAGTGAAAACTAATGACATTGCTTTACAGCTTCTTTCTGCCCCTTTCTCGGTGTAGCAGCACTCGCTTTTGATGCCGTTTCTATAGCGCATCTCATCCTTAGATTGCAGTGTGCATTTTAATGCGCATTTACTCTTTCGCTACAGTGCAAAATATCTGCTGTTAGCTCTCTCCTTGTTTTAGTGTGCTCTGTTGCCAGACATACCTACGCAAAAGGAACAAAACTTTTGGACACAACTTAATAAGTGAAAAAAATATATATATTAATTGTATTAGAGAATAATTATATTTTTGAGATTAAAATTTGGAATGAATTTTTTGGAAATACAGTTTCTTGTATTTCTTCAAGAGCATCATCATATTATATTCAATTATCTCTTCTAAGAAATTTTTTCAGAAAGATGCCATCTTGGTTTCAAACAATTTTTGTCATCAATTGTTTTTAATATATTTCAATTTTAAAATATTAGACTCTGATCGAACAAAATAAATTAATTAATTAAATGCATTGTTATTAATAGTGACCGAATGCTACGATTAGTATCTCCTGTAAAGTAATTTTTGGTGTAAAGAATTGATTTTTTTTCCCACCTATTCAACTGTAAGAACTATAAAAAACGCACTTGTTTATGGTTTTAAAAATATCAACAAATTGGTAAATTTTAAAGTATGTATACTAAAACTTATCGATATTAGTCGAGATGGTATAATGTGGACCAGCTCGCTAGTGTCAATCTGGCAACAGCGGGTCTCTAAACTGCAATCCAGGGCGAGATGGATTGTGGTGTGAGGTACCTACATGACGGGTCGACTCTCTCGGAGGCGGAGGAGCGCCCCACGGTCGGCCGCAGATCGATGATCTGCCGCAGCCTCCCTCCCTCCTGGACCGCTCGCGTGTCGCCGACAGCTAGCGCGGCAACTAACGTCTTCTTCCGCGGGAGCGGCCCGGACGGGTCGTTTGTTCCGCCGCTGTAATTAGGGCCCCGGTCTCGCCGACGACTCGCCGCCTGAGCTGCGCGGTTAATGAGCTCTCTGCCCCCCCCCCCCCTCGTTCTGCCCCATAAAATAACTGTTTTCGTCACGTCCGCGTCCGTGTCTGCATGTGTGTGTGAGGTGCGAGGGCATTTCGTGAGTGGTCTGCGTCGTCGAGTTACTCTCCTGGTGCGTCGCCCAGTGCAGAATCTAGTGGCTGTGTCGCCTCCAGGCGCAAGGCCGTGGGACTGGCGCGGTCTGTTCTACGTCAGCTCCTCGTCTTAAGCTCACGTGCTGACTGGCAGCCTGTAGGGCGACGAGTTCTGTCGCGCCGCCGTCAGGGGCGCATGCGCCGCCGTTACCAACCCGGACCGCAAGGTCCAAAAAAAAAAAAACCGACGACCCAGCATCGTGGTTGAAAACTGTCTTCCCCGAACCAACTCTTTCTTCCTGGACCATCCTCCTTGTCTGTAGTGGCGCAGCCAGGATTTGTGTATGGGGGGTGTTAAGAAGCATGGCCCCCCTGCCCCGTATTAAAGCGGGGGGTCCGGGGGTCCTCCCCCGGGAAAATTTGGATTTTAAGGTGTAAAGTAGTGCTATTTTAGCAGTTTTCGGTACTTAAATTTAAATATTGTAATGGTAAAAATTTTATTAATTTTAATATGAAATTTGTTTGAGTGATGAATAACAAATTAATTAAAGATTTGAAGCTAGGGGGGGGGGGTTAACCCCTAAACCTACGCCCCTTTGTCTGTACTGAACCTGCATGGCTGGCCAATCCTAGAACAAAGCACAAGATGCATGATACCCTTTCTGCATGACTGAAACCCTGCATGATTAAGAGTGGTATATACCCCTTTTTAAAACCAGTTATACATGCGTCCACTACTAGCCTATTTTCTCGAGAATTATGATAGCTACAGCTTCCAGATTATTAATCTGACGAGAAAAGTAATGCAGTTTTTCCAATATAGTTTTATATTTTGGAAATCGTGACGCAAAATATATTTTAAAAAATGGTAAAAACAAGCAATTCGTTGACGAATTTCTAGTTATTCGATGAGAAAAATTAAAATTTGAATCTATATTGGAAAAGATTATATTTTTCTGAACAAAATGGTATATTAAAAGTATAAGGTCACCGCATTAAATATCAGTTTATTTGGTTAGGAAAACTGGCTAATTTGGCATTTTTAGTGTCTGCCTTGTGCTGCTCGGCGTGAAAGTTGATGCCAAGCTCCGGGAAGACGAGCAGGGTGGGGATGACACTGACACGCCTCAACGTCGCCCGCTGTAGGGGAAGTACTGATCTGTAACGGTGATAAACCTCCCTCCTCCCTTCATCCTCCTCCCGCTACACAGCAACACCATTTCTCTGAAGGATTCATAGTCCAGGCATTTTATGAGAAAAAGGGGTCGATTTACGGACAAATTGCAAGAAAAGGTTTTATTATATCAAAATTTGCAGAAAAATTTGTAGAATAACATATCCAAAATCCACCGAAATCCACTTTATTTTGGTAACGTTTTTTCCGGGATTTGTCCCGGAAAAATGCGGAATAAATTAATAACTGGAAAACGGTGCGTTCTACAAAGAAAGGTAGAGACACTAAAATTAAAGAGAGCCAAATTTACCATAACATACAAAAAATTTACAAAAATACACTAATAACTACTATTTTGTTTTCTGGAATTCGTCACGGAAAAACCTAAAATATTGAAATAAATTGAAAATAGCGCATTTTACAGCAAAATGTTTCAGGACAAAGTTAAAGTACACAACGATTTTCATAATATATTACAAATTAACAAAAATCAACACAAAATAGGTTTTTGGTTTTCCAGAAAATTTCCTGGAAAAAAAAGGACAAATCGAAAACGTATCGTACGTCAAAGAAAGTCGTGACTAAAATTAAAGACTTTTTTTTGTATTAAATATAATTTAATTTCACCAAAATCTGCTCATATATATAAATGTATATATTTTTATATGTATAGTTTTTTTTGTGACTCGTCCTGGAAAATCTTTAAAAATTCAATAAAACGAAAACGGAACATCGTATTGAAAAAGTTTCGGTGGGACAAACAGAAGCACACAAGATTTCCTTTACCAGATCCTAAATTCACTGAAATCTGGTAAATAGATTTTATTTTGTGATCGGCCACGGAAAAAGTATTGAATATGTAGGCAAAATAACAGAAAGCATTGTATCCCATGTCAAATTGTCAGATCCGAACTATATTCATTTTCCATAATATATATTTAAAGTCACTTAAATTATATTCCTTTTTTCAGTTAGTGATGTGTTAAAACGTTTTTGAAATCTACCAAAATTATATTCCAGAAAACAAAATCAGACTCATTTCAACTGCTTATCGTTTGAAAGAAAAATTCGACACGTCCATTCTCACAAAACATACCATACAATTAAATTTACACAAGATTTCCAGTGACCTGTATCGAGAAGAAATAGAAAAATATACACACATTGGGATGCACTCTAACACACAATACTGAATAAACATGCATTAGGTAACATACATAAGTACTTTAATTTAAAATATAGGTTACCTAAACAAACATTAACTTTTATATTTCTATTAATGTTAACAAACTGATCCAACAATTCGGAAAATTACCTACATATAAGCTCGAAATGTTATTTAACAGAATCATCCTGTTTAAGAGTGGTATATACCCCTTTTTAAAACCAGTTATACATGCGTCCACTACTAGCCTATTTTCTCGAGAATTATGATAGCTACAGCTTCCAGAGTATTAATCTGACGAGAAACGTAATGCAGTTTTTCCAATATAGTTTTATATTTTGGAAATCGTGACGCAAAATGTATTTAAAAAAATGGTAAAAACAAGCAATTCATTGACGAATTTCTAGTTATTCGATGAGAAAAATAAAAATGTGTAACTATATTGGAAAAGATTATATTTTTCTGAACAAAATGGTATATTAAAAGGTCACAGCATTAAATATCTGTGTATTTGGTTAGGAAAACTGGCTAATTTGCATGGATATGTAGGAACACCCTACCTTAAAAGCCGTCACAGTAATTGCAGTCCTCGGGAGGTAATTCACGGTTTTTACAGGTTGATCCATGACAGTTTCCACAAGCCGAAGAACATGAGATGCCGTGTTTCCTAGAACTGCAGTTGGATGCACCGCAACCATCTTCCTTGCAAGTGCACCTGATTACCTTAAAAAGGCATTCCGGAACTGTTGGCTTGTCTGTCGAAATTGGCAAGAGAAGGTAGCCACATTTTCTCCATCCCCATTCTTCTGGATTCATCTTAATTCCCTTCCATTCTTGTATCTGATAGAAAACCCTTAAGAAATGGAAACGAGCTGAAGCACTAGTTGGAGGTAATTGTTCTGGTTGTACACATTTGGAACTAGTAGCTGCATTCTCACTAAACACTTTACAACGCAAAGTGTCGAGTGTGTCACTTCTTGACCCATTGTACAGGCGTACTACAGCTGTTCTGCCGATTTTACAGTGTCTTCTTTTGACACACTGGGAATACTATCTGAAATACTTTCGCAAGTTGCCTGAAGGCACTGTCATTCTGGAGCAGATCCAATGTTTTCCCCTTTCCTATACCATAGATGTGTGATGTGTCACATCCCATGAATGCATGACAGAAAAGAATATTACTACAAATTTCATCACCGAGCTTCAGCTTTAGCTCCTTAATGTGATATGTTTTCTTCTGCCTTTGTTCAATTTTTAAACACAAACAGTTATGTGTTTGTGAGCCAAAGTAGTAGAGTAAAAGGACAAGTAAATCTGTGTCTGTTCCTATAACTATTGTCAACTGTTATTTTGCACATTTTAAAGCTTCTTGGACAATGTAAATATCTGCATCACCTGGTGCTTCAACAACAGGACATTCTGCTTCGCGTAAATGTATTGCTAATAACCTTACAAATTGTCCTTTATTTCGCTCGTTCAAAAGAAACATATCTTTACGGAGTGATAGATGCATTTCTCCTGTGAATTCAACTACGGGTGATGCATTACCTCTTGTTCTTCTCATATGTGCTGTGTCTTTAGTACTGTGAGTTTTCCCATATCCATCAAATACAGTAGTTGCTAATCCATAATTTTTCAAGATGAAACTCACGTACAGCTGAGCGATCTCGTTGTATGTTGCAGTATGGGGCCAAGGTAACTGATGAAGTAAATATCCTCCGTCAATGACATATTTAATTTAATTTTATATATTTTATCGTTTGCAGAGTTATAACACATGGATACATAAAATCACTCAGTACAAGGGAATGGGAATTCAATCGTATAAATAGTAACTACATATACCAGCCAGGACAATAGTACACAAATTTTAAGCACAATTTGATAAAGGTCAATTATATAATGCAATTTTTTTGCCCATAATTTAATTCACGATTTATTTTGAAGTACAGTGCACGATTTCCGTTTTTTTTGCTTTCGATAACTTTTTACCGGGACATTTCCTGAAAAACAAAAAAAAATTAAATGTTGATCTGTGTTAAATTCTCATATATTATGATAAACATTGTTTACTTTATCTTTTTCCTAAACCATTATGCTGTAAAGTGCACAATTTGCGATTTATTTCATTTTTAATATTTTTTCCGGGACTAATCCCGGAAAACGAAGCAGAATTTATAAGCTGATTTTCTTGAACTTTGGATATGTTATGGAAAAGTTAATCTTCTTTAATTTTTGCCTCTACAGGTTTTGTCGTCACATGCACCGTTTTTGAGTTATTATTTTATTTCGTGTTTTTTCCGGGACAAAACCCGGAAAAAAGTTACCAAAAGAAAGTCGATTTCGGTGGATTTTGGATATGTTATTCTACGAATTTTTCTGCGAATTTTGATGTAAAAAAAAAACCTTTTCTTGCAATTTGTCCATGTTTTTTTCATATCTTTCCTGGACTATCATGGGACAGACGATTTCCTTGGCGAGTAGCTTGAAAAGAATCTTCACTCGGTAGCAAACTACATTGTAAAAGATTTTTAAGTCTGCTGATTCGTTCAATGGTTCGTTAATGCTGTTTGTGAGCTTTCGCATAATATAAAAAAGACGCAATTATCTGTTAGTCGGTACGCATGGAAAAAAAGCAAGACAAATTAATCGGTAAGTTAGGGCGACTTTATTTAAGTGCGAAACGGAAGAAAAGAAGACCAACGGATCTGATTGAGTACCAGAAACAAAGGTAATATATAGCGATACCGATATTAATTTTTCTTTTATCAATGTAAAAGAACACCGGAGAATTCCAAAACCGGCTAAAAACTATTTTAAGAAACATATTTTACAACTTAGTTTGTACAATGCATTTAATTTTTTAGAAAAATCCGAAGAGTTGAAGAATATGGTGCAGTTCAAGAGGAAGTCAACAGCACAATAACTGATCCCCAAACAGCTAACTTGACGGCTCATTTTTCTTTACCAGGATCAAGCAACGCAGGGAATGAAAATATGGTTCTGAATCCTGATGAGGAGTAAGTAGCCAGTGTTTTATACTACACAAACTGCGAACTGTATTTAACGATAACATTTATAATTAGCATTTTATTACGTTCAGAGTCTAATGAAAGGCTTAAATTTTTCATATAAATAATTTTCAGTTCAGTAATTGAACTTCTATGAATTTGTTCTTGGAAAAATATATATATAGGCCTAGTGTTACGGACAGATTAAAGAAAAGTTAGATACTCGGTATTACTGTTGTATGCAAGTCATAGGAAGTTATTATGGCTTGACGACCATACATACGTCATCGATTATCAATTTCAATTAGTAATTTTAAAAAGTGAACTAATAGGGCATTTATTCAGTCCAAGAAAAGTCCATGTGACGTGAAAAATACTAGTGCTATTATAAAACAAGCCGAAAGATAATTAAATTAATCAGTATGGGTGAAGTTATGAGGGTGGGGGAATAATTGCGAGAATGGAAGGCAAGCTATTGATAACTCACTGTGTTCGGTTCCAAAAGACAGTTTCTTCATCCCCCACCTCATTTCCCTTGTTTGAGCGTGTCTCAGTTTACAAATGCGTTCGACTATCAACAAATTATTGTGTTACTTGTGGTAGCCGCTAGCTGGAAAAACGCCAGGAATCCTTACTGCTGTATGTTGCAATATTCAAGTGCGTCATTGGGTGATTGTCCATGTTTCCTTATAAAAAATATTGAGTGCGAAAAATTTTCGCCTCGTAGGCTTTCTAGTAAAGGACGATATACAATATGGCTCTCCTGCAAACAAAAAACATTCAGTAAATATATGATGACATAAATTATTATTGTTCCACGTAGCCTTTTTTTTTGAATGTTACTTCTTTGTATGCAAGTTTGTACGTGCATGCATGTGTATGCCCGTATCTCGTGCTGTACCTACATTCTGGAATTAGACTTGTCATATTAGTGTACAATAAAACTCTCTTACATCATATCCCACATTTACTGATTAGTTTGCGAACAGTGGTAGAGTTTATAGGCAGGATTATAGAATTAACTGAATATTTCACTACCTTTAAAGAGTAATTCATCAACATTTTGAGCGGAACACACAACTATAAAATTGTACTCAAATATGAGAGCCAAAATAGGAAATTTCGTTACTTTTGGAATTTTGATACTCAACATGTCACAAATATATTTTGTTTTGATCTTTGCAGGACAGTCACCAAATCGTACGCCAAACTTCAGCCACCAATCCAACTGCTGGAAACGGAAGCCGGTGTTTTTCATTGGTCCACGGAAGTGTCTGACACCATCATCATAGAAAACATCAACATCGTTGAAAACTTAATAAAATGGCGTATGAAATGAGCAGTGTTCAACAGGAAAGAAAGGTATTTAGAACAAACATTTATTGCTGATTTAGAATTTTTGTAATAAAACGTTTGAACCTATTTGAAGCCAACAACAACCTGCTAGAACCTAGTAAGAGCCATAATATACTCTCATGACATACTTAATGTTCCAGCAGTACAACATGGCAGGCAGTCCGAAGAAATAGTCATCAAACAGCTAGAAGACCAGGAAAAAATTAATATAAGTAAAGCTGGTCTTTTTATTGACCAAGAACACCCATTTCTTGCCGCAACACCCGATGGCCTTGTTGGCGAAGGTCGTCTCGTAGAAATAGTGTCCTGCTTCGGCATATGGAATGGACATAAATGAAGCCATGCGAGAAGGCAAAATAAAGTATTTGAAATATTCTGAAGAAAGTCCTACTGTCATTTCATTTAAAAAAGATCCTGAATATTTCTACCAAGTCCAGGGTCAACTTCACATAACCAGAAGGGATATTTGCTTGTTTGGCATCTGGACTTCGAGCCAAAATAAATAAAAGTACCTATTGGAAATTTTCAGAGACGACACATTCTGGAAAGAAAAAAATGGAACCAAAACTCGTTTTATTTTACACACAATGCGTTCTTCCGGAATTAGTTGATCCTAGACACACAAGAAATATGGAAATTCGGGATCCGCCGCACATAACAGAGGCTATCAGAAGTCATAAGATAAAATGCATGGGAAAACGAAGATCGTCCAAAACAAAACCGAATATTACACCCTGATTACATTAAACGTGAACATTTTTCAAGCTTTTGCAGAACTTTCAAGAAAATGTTGGTCTTGGATAATCATTCAAACTAATTTTTATAGCGACCTGTTTGATTTATCAATCTAAGTCGCCTGCTCACTTTGCTTCATAAACTATCACCTTTCATACTGGAAATTATTCTTGCTCATTGTTTCTAGAACGTTTAACCATGCCAAGCATTTTCATGAACCTTCATTTTTAGAATGCCAGCACCTACGTGTGCATAAGAAAGTATAGCCCGTGTGGTCACGTTCAGTGGCTACCTAGAGAATCATTACCGTAATTATTTTGGATATGTAAAAAAATAAAATGTCTTACCTATAATGTAAATTTTAAAGCTGAGTTAAGCTTTCCAGAATGGTTAAATGCTCAAGTGAGCAATGGTGTTTAAAATTATAGAAGACATTGCTTGTTTAGGTGAATAAATACTGAGGTGTTCGTAACTGTTACTTTTGAAGGAAATTAATTCATTTGGCAGCCAATTGAGAAATTATGTAAAATTTTTAAATGAGAAACAAGAGAATTTCATAAAAAGAGTGTTCGGTATGCATAAACTTCTTGTCTGGTAAGTCCTAACAAAAAGGAGAAACGAAATAAATGTATAATAGCGACCATAAAAATATTTTGTTTCAGTGGTAAGCTGAATTAAATTCTGTGTTTTGTTGTTTTAAAAGTGTGTGTGCATTAAATCGAATAGTATAAATGCCTGTCTAGTTAAAAATATAAAGCTTATGTACATTTTTTGTGCGTCACAGGTAAAAACCAATTTGTGTGTAATTCTACTAAACTTGTTTAAATAATCTGTTGTCGTTTACTGTATCGGATTTGTAAAATTATTTCTATTTAAGCATTTATTTCTCTTTAATACCTCTCTAAAGGCCATCTACATACTTTTAAGATTGTTGGACTTTTCTGCAAACTGTTTTGAAAAAGGTTTTTGTGATGTAAAAATATTTGTGTTTAAAATGTCTATTATACCGTACAGTTTTTTTTTAAATTTGTCTTTCTTGGAAGTAACTCGTGCCCACGTTGGTTTAATTTATAGTGCTCTTTTTAAATTTATTTGTCTTTTATAACATAATGAACATTGTATATTGGTGTGAAACAAAATGTATGAATTACGTGTGAAATAAATACATGTTTTATAATGTGGAATTATGTAACGATTTTTTGTATAGTGCCTTTTTATACCACGTCCAAATAAAATATATGCTACCTGCATGATAACTCATTGCCATGACACAAGTGAAACAATTACAAATGAGATTATTCCATGTTATAAAAACACGAACACTTTTTTTAAAAAAATAGTACATAATATGTATGTATTTCGAAAAGCTTTTACAACTATCATTGACAGATGCGAGTTATAAAAAATACATAACATCGATTCGGAAAATATATTTAACTTCGGCAAGATTTGTTTGCAGAATAAGGTAATTTCATGTTCCTTGGAGGATATGTAACGTTTAATATCCACGTGACTTCGAAAATTACGATGTAATATCACTTTTCCCACTTCATGTAAAAGTTTGTGTTTTTAGCAAAAACATAGTAATCCATTTTATCTTTTTTTTTTTACTTATGAACTACTAAACACGCGTAAAAAAAATGCTACCATTACGACAAACATACTTTTCGCGTTATTTGACATTTGAGTTGAATGAAACGTTGTGTGTAGCCACTAGCTCGCGCGGCGCTCCGCTCGTACGGGGAAGGCAGGCAGGCAGGCAGCAATGCTGTCGAGACATCCCGACCCGTACCGCGCCGTCATGAGGAGGGAATGACCATGGAGTGAGGGAGGGTAAACCGAGTCTATCCCCTCCACCGACATCATTTCGCCAGGACGCGCTCCTAGTAGGCCACTCCTCCAAGGCTAAACTCCGCCCAGGCTAGAAGTATTTTGTGCTGCTCGCGCCGGATTCTGAGTAGCCGCTTCTCTATATACCACTCTTAAGGGGATTGGTGCAGGACAAAAAACACTCATTCGTCAGAATTTGTTGGAAATGAGCTTAAGTGTTTTATAAATGCTTGTTTATTACTACTGTACGGCCAGCCAGCACGTATATAAGCTAGCGGGTGAGATTTGGCAAGTTAGTGGCGAGAGAGCTTCTGTGAGGGGAGGTTGTCGAATGTTGCAGCTCTGAGGCCTGCCATCTAGCGGGAATCTTTCGAAGGTCTTCCACAATATCGCCTTTCTCTCTTTCTCTCTCTCTCTCTCTCTCTCTCTCTCTCTCTCTCTCTCTCTCTCTCTCTCTCTCTCTCCAACACGGACACCCAACCAGCTCTTATCTTCGCTTCCCATCTCGCCCTATCCTTCATTCTCGGATCAGGTAGCCGCCCTTCCCCGCGTAGACTTTCATGTTACTCCAGGAAACCAAGACAACCTGTGAAAAATTTGTCCAAAGCTGAATTTTTGTACTGTGGTAGAGTTGACTATGCTTGATAACATACCGAAAGTTTACCGCTGAAGACCTTGTGCGTTATCACCGAAAATTTGCATTTAAGTCCTAGGTGACAGCATCAGTCCATTAAAATACTACCCATTTATACAGTTTTTAATTTTGACTGTCCGTAAACTTACCAAAATAATCTAGAAACTGTAATACGCCCATTAATGTTAGAAAAAAATTTAAATTTTTAATATTTAAGATATGATATAAAGCGATTAATTCACGACATATATTTATTTTATCTTTGCCACCCAGATAAAAATACGATTTACACCGATTTGAAGAGCCCAATAAGAAAAAATGTCTAAATAAATGTTTTTAATTATACTTTTAGCTTTAAGATAGTATATTTATAAAGAGTCTAGCATAATTAGTTGCCTCATTAAAGCTGCCCGAGCGTTGCAGTGTACTGCGGCCGTACTGATCTTTCACGGCCGGCGGGCTTTGAAACACGCTGCGTACTGCGACACTCAATAAACTTGGTCTTATTTAGGAATTACTTAAAATATATTTAATGCATATGATAGGGTGTATTCATGTTACATCTATTGAGATATACATATTCTTTTTTCTTATATGAATGATTTTTGATACAATAAAATTAACAATAAACAATTTCTGCTTGGAACTTGTAAATAAAAATTCTAGAGGACCTCTATTTTTATATATGTGTGTTCGTATTTTGTTACAAAAATTTTATTATTAAAAAATATTTTAATACCAAAAAATATAATTATTTTTTATTTCTAATACATTATATTATTTTAGATCAGAACTGTGCAAAATTTTAATGTAGCCTATATTATAAAATATATATATTTAATTATATGAAATTAGTTTACTACATAACAATTGAAGAAAACGATACACCGTAAATGTGCTTATTGAGTTTTGTCACTTTTATAACATAATTCGTATGATAATATTATTTTTTTCCAGAAAATAAATAAAACATAAGTTGTGTTGTAAAATGTATTGATAGAATTACATATTTAGTATTTTTTTTCTAAGTTAATTCATTGGAGTGCTGCGCCTAGCTTACTTCGTTGAATTGCTAGTGACAAAGAGCGGTGGTGGATGTTTTTGCAAGAGTTTGACCGTATTTTATGACCCCAGCTGTGAGAGGGTGTTCGTCCCAGAAATCTTAACGGTCAAGGAAAATAGCCTTTCTCTGTAGTCACGTACGGGTCTGCTACTCGCGTAATATCGTCAGTTTATCACAACTTTCCGGGAAGTTCTATTGTTATTTATTTATAATTTAGAAATTAAAGAGTCGATCATACTAACATTTTTAACTAAGCAAATCGCATCCTGGAAGATTTTTATCTACGTAAGCAGCAAAAATCACCTGCAGTTAGGAAACTTTTATTCTTTCAGAGTAAAATTCAGTCTGGAATTACCATACATTAAAAACCTTAGTTTTCTGGAGCAAAAAACGTCCCAGCACGAGCGACTTTAACACTGCTGCACACACACACTACGCAGCTTGAAATACATCAGTGGTCAGACTATTGTACCAGACACTCAAAATATACACATTAAAACCTTTAAAAAAAACACACAGACAATATTTATGAAGTGATTTTGACGCTACACTCAACATATTTATGTAACATGTAGTCAAATTTCTATAAAAAAAAATATATTTCTTACCTTTTATGATTAAAATTACCAATTTAATAATAGGACGTTTAAACATTGAGGTGTTTATCACAGTTTCCATGTAGGACATTCTTTTATATTACTTTGGTGCCATAATGAGAACCGGCTTAAAAAAGTATTAAAGTTATTAAATTTACGAAACATTTTTGTGGATCATTGTAGAAATTATCATTAAGGACTCAACTGCTCATTATTGGTGTGATCACAAGGTTTCATCAGTAAACTTTTGACGTGTTACTAAGAAATGTTCATTCTACTACTGTACAAAATTTTTGCTTTGGGATAATTTTCCATGTATTAAAAATGTTTGTTTCTTAACAGCGAAATTCGTCCCGACCCGAGCCTACTTCGACAACCTCGCAGTAGTATACACTACGCGGCTCGGATCGCTTTAGTGGTCAGACTAATTGTATGAGACACTTAAAAAATATACCAATTTAAAGATGAATAAATATGCAACAACGTTTACTTTAAGCGATTTCCACGTTGGGCTCTTTAAGTTTATGTAAGATGTATTTATATTTCCTTAAAATTGAATGAAAGTGAATTCGTTAACTTTAATGATTTAAAAGGTATATTTTATAGAAACATGTTAAAACTTTGTGCTTTTTATCACTATCCTCAGATAGGGCAATGTTTCTAGATTATTTTGGGTTCCATACTGACGGTCTACTCCATAAAGTGCATTTGCAATATCCATTATTGTGGATCGTTGCATAAAATTGTCATTTTGGACTTAACTGCCCGTTTTTGGTGTGACGCACAAGGTTTGCGGCAGTACTTAAACTTTTGACGTGTTACTAAGAATTTTCATTCTACTACTGTACAAATTTTCGGCTTTGGGATAATTTTCCATGTATTAAAAACTTTTGTTTCTTCACAGCGAAATTCGTCCCGACCCGAGCCTACTTCGACAACCTCGCAGTAGTATACACTACGCGGCTCGGATCGCTTTAGTGGTCAGACACATTGTACCAGGCTCTCAACAAATAAACTAATTTAAAATTTAAGAATTAAATCATGATCGTAAAATGGCTGCCATGGTGATTTGCGAATTTATGGAGAAATAAAAGCAGTTAAAATCTTATGTAGTTTCCAAGAGACATTATTACATCACCAATCATATAAAGTAACAGGTTTACAAAATTTCAACATATTCAGTAACTAGTCAGTTTTTTTTCAAATGTGTTAGTATTAACAATCTGGACCATATCTAGTCTGTGAGGTCTGTATTGTTACAGACTATCTGTATTCCGGTATTTGGATTTTGAAGCTACTTAATGATTCGCTTTCAATGTCTATTAAAATATACCTAATGCTGATTGCAGGAATATTTCTACTCGATTTCAAAGTTATAATTCCTGAACATTTGTAGCAGACACATTTCAATGTAACACTTACTGATTTTCGAGTTGTGTTGAGGTTTCACATGCGTGGCCCCTGCTCTGGTAACAATGAGTCATCACAACCGGTGCCGTCTGTACGAGCGTCTACATAAGTTATCCTGAAATATGTTCTTAAATATTAATTCAAGTGAATTCTTAAAATCCTACACACCTTATCTTAAGTGTCGTAAATGAATCGTTATATTTTATAAATCCATATAATATAGGAGCCATAATGGCGCGAAGCAATGGACGCGATACGAATAATATTTTTTTTACCAACCACTACATCAGTAAATATTTGTGGTTTCCATTCGCTATGAATTCAAGCATGTAACATGCTTCTTCAATTCGGCCACAGTTAAATGGGAGGCTCTGAATCACTGAAAACTCCTCAACAAAATCAACGATGAATCACAGGCATTACAACAAACAGTTGTCACAAGTCAAGTAGGCAATGAGCAGGTGACATTTTTCGAGTTCGTAGAGGATTGTTGAGACTATCCTACAGGTCAATGGCAACGCGCCCTTACGCGCATGGTTAATACCCCGCATGAGTAGAGTGTAAAGGCGTAAGCCTGAGACACATCTAGGTCCTCATCTAACCGCGCACACTTAGATTTAACTCAGGATAGGGTGAAAAATATTTACTAATTTTGCAGTCCTAACAGTCACCAACGAATAGCCAGCATAATAAATAAATAAGCTCACGAATATTGTTCGTGAATGAAGGCGAAGCTGATACTTTGGAAACGTTACCAGCAGATATTAAATAATTTTTAACTATTATTTACGTAGCTTACTTCTTAAAACTGCATTCATGTAAACTGATTTTGTGTGAGACTATGTTGAGTGTTTTCTGCTACACTTAGTTTTCTGAAAAAAGTCTATTGTGGCTTAATAAACTTGTTAACATTGGTGCCTGTCATAAAAAAAAAACTCAAACGTAATTATACGGATACATGTTGGGTATAGTTAATGAATGGTTCACGCATTGCTGAAAAAACCAAAAAAAAAAAACATGTTTAAAATTTTACACATCTTTTTGTTGTCGCATCGCGTCCATCGCGTTGTACATACGCAACTCTGAAAAATAAATATAAATGGTAAAAAAAGCTATAATAAAATAATCTCGTATCTTTCTTTATTCTTTTTTCTAAGCGCTCTAATGGTTTTCGATAGTTTTGTTCTTTTGTGTACGCTGCTTGGTGGAGGTTTCTTCTGCATTTTATTCCTGAATAAATCTCACGCTTACAACAAAAAACATCTAGCTAAATCACTGTGCTAAATAATAACAGAGAATAACCATTCAATTATACGCCGAGCTATACCAAACACGTTCTCTTATCTACTGAAAATGAGTACGTTGACCTTCATATCAGTTTCCCGCGAAATCCCGTCTCCCCTTCGTAAACAGCAGACAGCTGTGGCTGGGTGGGAACAAGCTGCAAAAAGTTTGGAAAACTGTCGCAAGGTGTCACTACTGTCCAGCGCGCTCCATAATTCCTCGTATCCGAGCTTGCACGCTGCTCAAATTTCTACAGCTACATTTTTACTTTAGGTCCGACTGCAATAAGCTAAAGACTAAAATAAAGTCAATCATTCAGCCGACATATATGTAGGCGTTTGAATTACAAATGAAAACGCGAATGTTATTAAATTCGCAAATGAATATCACGTAATTTCGTAGCAGCTTATTTATTAAAATTCAAATTGTAAATACGTAAAATTAATAATGATTACAGATAAAATAATGGTCACAGTTATATCTCCCGTGTCTGAAAATTTATCTGCGAAAGTTTTACCACTGAATTCTTTATAGTTTTTTAATAAAGCTTGAATTAAAAAAATTCCCGAAAATCAGCAATAACTTAATTAAAATAAAAAAATAAAAAAATAAATTTTACACCAGAATGGTTCAAATCTTCTGTAGCAGCTGAATCATTAACAAATATATTGTTTTTTTTAATACGATGCTGGTGCACCAATCCCCTTAAGCGTAAAAGCTTCGGCTTGAGACACACTTAGTCTTCCCTAACTCAGGTTAAGGGGGAAAAAAAATGGTATTTTGACTTTGGGTAACATATACCTACATTTAAACGATGATGAAGGTATTTATAAAAAAAAACATCTGCTTGGGAGTACCGTACCAAAAAAATTAATCTGAATACACAATTTTTTTTTTCCACTTAAAATTTACAAATAAAATACCTGATAACAAGACCACTGTTCGGACCTCATTTTGTCCAATGCTTTCCGAAAACAGACACCACTGAGATATCTTCAGCAGCCTGAAAGTCGCTCTCACATAGTCTGACGACTGCAAACAATTTCCTAGGTGTTTTAACATTTCTCTTAGCAAGTAATTTAGATACTCGCCGCTCACACAGATTTCATATCAGATTTTGTGCACTGTGTTATGTTGCTTTTAGGGCGTTTTATGCGCGCTGTTTTCGCTACTTTGCTCCAGTAATTTTTTTTTGTAGGGTTAACTAACTACATTGCTTAAAGGCCCTGTCACGTGTCAAATTTTCGCTTCCAAGACCTTCAAATATTATTGTCAGCGGTTTTACATTTCGTATTTCACGGGTACTTTTTTTTCGTAATGATTCTTTTGAGAAGACCAATTGCTCTTCTGAATTTATTGTATAGAGCACTTATTTGCAACTTTTTTAAAACTGTAGTTGTTCTGTGTATTATTAACTTTGCTTTGATATCGCCGTTGAATCTGATATTCTCGTTCGATTGCATTTCTTCTGTTGCGTGTTTCCGTCCCTAATGAGGCCGAGGTTAAAAATTTAAGATTAAGTCGGGGAAACTCCCAGGTACGGTGGGCGGGCGCCCCTCACTTCTCCCTCTCTTCTCTCCCTTCCCCCTCCCACCTGGTGTTTCAACTGCAAATGACTAACGCGGCTGAAGTCGTGCCTTCGTGCTTGTACGTGGATAACTTCGTCCACGCACATCGCGCGTGCGAGAGCCGGGCGCTAATTAAGGCGGCTAACCTCGCCACGAACCCGCACAAAGTGCAGCGGCGGTGGTGAAAGCGACCAGTTAAAAGTTTTTTTTTTATTTAACTTCCCGTCGTGTACGATGCAAATTTATCCTTCCCTGCCCCCCCCCCCCCCCCTCAAATGCACGAATCAGAGAATGCTGTTTCGCTTGGAAACTTTCCCACTTTTCATATAGACCTCTAGCTAATCTACGCTAATATTATAGATTGTGAGTTTTTTTGTTAGAAGTAAATTAGAAAACTCTTTGACCAATTTCAAAAATTCTCTTTCTTTTATTGTTCCAGACGTAAAAGGCTGTTATATTTTATTTATGAAAAAAAAAACATGTTTAGTATGTGTAGCGATAGTTGTAATTGAAACCGTAGAAATACCACCAAATTGAAATTTTTCTGCAATCCTACACTGAGTGAAACATGGTTAAAAAATTTTAAGCTATACGAAAACTCAATCCAAATGTTTATTCAATCTTAAATCACAGACTGCAGTCTACTCCTGGTATTTATCGTTGTTTTGCCATTTGCTAATGTCGACATGTTACTTTATCCACCCGTGCAAAGCCGATGACCGGTTCTAGTGCTAGATGATGGCATACCGCTGTGCGCTAAGAAGACCGATGCTTTCTGGAAGTTACATTAATTTTTAACAACGAAAAAAAAATTTCTATGGTGTAAAATGTAATCTGTGACGAAGCATTGGCGTATTCAGGACCCAGTTAAGATAGGGATACGCAGTTTTTATTGTAGTTATTTCCATTTCAGCATTTATTGACCTATAAAAACATCGTTAATTAAATTACACCTGTCCATATAAAAATATTAATTGTTAAGGCTGCTCCAAAATTTACCAATTTTTTTTCATCAGATGTTTGTCTATTTGGTCAGTCCTGCAAGTTAAAAAATCTTTAGTAGATAAAATCTTTATAATAAAGTTTTTTGCTGTATTAGTGTGATGTCTAATTAACATAAATTACTAACTTTATTTACGATGACTTATTGGTCGACTTTGTTCAGTTTTTCAGTATACTGAGAACGAGAGAAACTTTAGAGTGATCGAGCAAGTTTAATCGCTGTGGATTTAACGTTTCACGCCTAATAAACAGTCTGAAAATATATATAATTATTATTGTTTTTTTAGCATTTTACCGATAGTATAATTCATCAGGCAGTATTCAAAACAATCATACACATCCTGTAACGCTGTACGGATGAACTTTCAAGTTGTAAACAGTGATTATTTTTCACGTTTTGTCTGGATGAACGTTATTTATTAAGCCTTCGGGAAGGGAGGGGCGAGGATGCAAAAGTTAAAATATTCAGAAAAGAGGCCGGGGAAAAAAATACACATTAATCTCTATGTCAGTAGCTACTGTAACAGAAATGCGCAAAATAAGTGTTACTATTAACGGGATATTCTGTTTGCAAAAATAAACGCGCCTTACTTCAAATTATATGACAAGTATGACAGGTGTTTCTAAGCTATTGTAAAAACATAAATTAAAACAAACAAACAAAACTATCAACCGCGCTGCTAAGCACTGCGCTTTTAACATGTCTTCTCGAAGTTGCGTCAGAGATATCTGTGTCAGTATCATTCAGATACGCGTCCGTTTCTTCCAGTTATTGACATTCTTTCAGCTTGCAACAACATGAACGAACTCGCGGTCTGCAACATGAGCTTAGATTTTTATGAAACTATGTATCCAGACACATTTAGGGAGACTAGAGAAGCTTCTGTGTTCAATGTGTGATTCAGCTAATGAGAACACTGAAAATTAGCATTTAGTCGGGGTAAAAAAATATTTAAATATACCTACATATAATTCAAACAACATACTGGGTTGTTTAACCTCGGTCTTATTAAACCCGCGCATTGAATAAATAATAGATGATATGAAGCAGGGATAATGAATGGGCCAGGAGCTACCGTGACGAACGGGTTCTTCTGTTTCGGATCATCACTCGCCCACCCGCAAAGAACTTTGAGCCAAGAGAGAGAGAGATAAAAGAGACAGATAGACCTCACATAGAGAGAGAGAAATGAGGGAGATGGAGGGAGATGGAGCTGACGGGACATTGATTTGCCTGGGGCGCTCCGCTCGCCAGTTTGTCACCTTTCTCTCAGCCGTCCTTCATCAAACACTCCTCCTCGTCATGTCGACTCCTCTCGTGTTCCCGCGTTTATCACCTCGCGGCCGCGACCCTGGGTACCCGCCGCCCGCCTCTTCACTCTCCATCACTCTCCATCACTCTCCGTCACTCTCCGTCACTCTGCTGGAGCGCGGGCGGCGGGTGGCCACTCGAAACAGCCCGATATGTATCCACGTGCTTGAAGTCGACACGCTAGGTAGCGCTGCTGTAGTTCTTTTGTAAATTCATAGATGGCGTCAATACTTACAATTCAATATTAATTAAAAGGTATGACTTAAATAATAAATAGTAGTAAAAACCTAAATTATTTTTATTTATTGTTTTTTAATTGTGAATTTTTTACGGTAACGTGTTATGACCTAATCGCGTCTACAATAACTTAATAAAATAAAATAATTTTAAATAATATAGTCCATAATGTAAAGAACTATTTTTATTTTATTTTAAAGGAAAAAAAATCTTTCAGCGTTCATAAATTGGCAATAAGCAAGTCTTGAGGGATGATAAGTTCGACGCTCGCTGGTGCTTCTGGCGCTGTATCGCCTCTACGCTCAAGGAACGTAACTGGCGCACAGTCTTCTTGTCGTGCACGCGGCGACTATGAGATATATGAGAGGTAACTATAACATTATACGGCGTAGAGATGAAGAAAAAAAGTGTAATGCAATGCCCTTTTGGATGATTTTTGAGTATCTTCACCGGGCGGTTTCACGTCTAAAATTTATTCTGAAAGCGCGCCATGCTAAAAAAATACAGTATTTAAAAAACGAAACACGGCAAACAGAACTATACCCATCCGCCCCGAGTGAATCCTTGAATGCTTCTCGTGGACAGACAGCACTGGGATATCTCGCGTGGTTTCTTCCGAAGCTGTGCGCGCTGCGTGCGTGTGTGTGTGTGTGTGTGTGTGTGTGTGTGTGCCCGGGCGGGCGTGCAGTTGAGGCGGGCTGACGTAGGAAGCCTGGGGGTCGTTACCACAACGCCGAACGTACAATAACGCCGAATGCCAAATTGACCGCAACGCCGACAGATAGAAAACTGCTGTGTACCACAACGCCGAAATACAGTAACGCCGAAAAATGTTTCTGCGGGGAGGGGGAGCCACAGGAGCAAAATGAAAAACAACTGAATGAATTTGTGTGTGTTTCTTAAATTTATCTTAACGCCGAAATACCACAACCTAACCTAACCTAGGCTACCCTAACCTAGCCTAGTCTAACCTTCCCTAACCTAACCTTTGTGACTTGATGTAAGTTTTTGGATATACGCCATTGCTAAGCACTTTTTCTGTAGAAGAAAACTAAAAAATAAAAATAAATAAATAAAAATACCCTAAAGACAAAAAAACACAAATTAAGCAAAAATTGCTGTTGTCAACAGGATATAAACACCACAAAATATTCCGTAACAGGAATATGGTCAGCAAACAAAGAAAAATAAAGAAAAATGTACTAAGAGAACGAAAAAAAACAACACAAATGATGACGACACAAAAATATTGAACCCAAAAAAATTCAACACAACGGTTGAAACGAGACAAAAACACGACAAAACGAAAAGACGAAACAAACACAATAGTTTTCCAAAACAGAATAGAACGATAAAAAACCCACAAATGATGACAGCACAAAAATATTGAACCCCTAAAAAAAATTCAGCACAACAGTTGAAACGAGACAAAAACACGACAAAACGAAAAGACGAAACAAACACAATGGTTTTTCAAAATCAGAAATAAGCGACGTTTCGGGAACTGCTATCTGCTCCCGTCCTCAGGCAGAGACGCACATGGTACAAAAAAAAAAAAACACAGGTGCGACTCAAAAACTTTGTGGCAGTCCTGCAATGACCTTTTTCGGCGTTAATGTATTTCGGCGTTGTGGTACACAGCAGTTTTCTAGCTGTCGGCGTTGTAGTCAATTTGGCATTTCGGCGTTATGGTTTTCCGGCGTTATTGTACGTTCGGCGTATGTGGTATTTCGGCGTTGTTGTTGCGTCCCTGAAGCCTGGTCCAGTCGGTGGCTGCGGCCCCGGAGGAGAGCTAAATGAGGACCCGCGTCTATTCCCGTCCCGGGGCGTGGTTGGCGAATATGCGCGGAGACGCCTCGTCTGGCGCGGCCGCGAAGTCCTCACTTCCCCCCCCCCCCCCCACCCTCATTGCGTGTACTTTTTATTCAAGGGCTATTTCAAGGCAAAACTAGCACTCAAGGCAAAGAATGCTGACACAATACGAGGTGAGCGACATCGAAGAAGCTGTAACAGAAAAGTACAGGGGGAAAAAAATGGGTGCGTGTAATTATGTACGCGCGTTAGAAGTTATACTAACTTGGCGAAATAAAAAAAATTCATTTTGCATGCAAATAATCAATATAAATAAAATAATAAATTCACTTGAGTCGTAAATACTGTTGGTAAAGTATAAATTTACTCAAATAAACCTTTTAAAAAAATATGAATACTTACAATTCAATATTATTATAATCACATGTATAAAATTTATGTTTTAATTTAGTAAAATAATCTAAATCAATTTTAATTAATATAAAAATCACATAAATATGCTGAATGCTCATTCTAATTTAATAATTTTAGTTATTTATTATATAATGCAAATAAATTTGACATTCGGAAACATGACCTCACTTATATAAATACACTTGAAAAAAATTATAAACACAAATTCTGTCTCAAACATTCAAAATAAATAATTGTTTCTAATCATATGGACTAGTATTCAATATTAATCTCTAAAGTATATGTTTTAAAAGTATATATAATTTTTATTTGTACCTTTTTTATCCTGTGAAAATTTCCTTGCATGGTGCGCGCGCATCGTAAAAATCCACTCTCATCATTTCTTCATAACGCACCTAAAGAAGTATAACTTTAAAATATTGGTTATCTGTAAAGTCGGTTTACGGACGATAGTTTAAAGTGACGTCATAACAAAACATTGATGAAATGATTGCATACTTTTATGAATAAAATTGAATAATTTTTATTGAATTTTCACTATTTTGTTTGGATACAAAGAAGGAGTGAAATGAAATCTACAATTTAATTGATAAATGTACTTTTATTTGCATTCATTAATTCAAAATGTTTATTACTTTAACGAAGAGATTATTTTAACTATAACTTTTATACATGTTTGCTATTTAACTTCAAGATCGCCGAGAATGTTTTACGCTTTTTCGCAATTACACATTTAACGACGAAATTTGTTCGTCGTGAAATTAAACGTAGAATTTAATAAAAATGCCCTTGCAGTTAATAGTAAAATAAGTATTAGTAAGTTTAAGAAATAATTTCGGCTTTAATCTCCAACCCAGACGCTCGTGGTGCGCTGGGGCCGAGATTAAAATTAGTCGAGAATATTTTACGTTTTTATGTCTTCCAGTGCTCAAAATTATATGCAATTGTGGCCCCGGGAACGAAATTTTATTTATAATTCATTAATAATAACGCCCCTCGCGATAAACAAAGGAAAATATGTATTAGCGTGTGCCTGGTTGCCGCGGAAGCAGATAGATAGCGCGATTCGTTAGGTTCGCGTCCGTCATCGTGGATGGCAGCACCGTAGGGGAATAATATTATTTCGTTTTTATAATACGATTTTATAACAAATAAGCATCCCAAATACACCAAACTTATTTATAATGTGTTACAATATTTTTTAAAACATTGTGCAAAAGATCCCGGGTGTAATTTGAATTATTATGTGTAACTGTAAAACACCATTGTTCGTACAAAAACGTATTTGAAAATTCAGCATTACTTTTAAATAACCGTACCGATTGTGCTGAAAATCGGTGGACGATCGTTAAATTACATAATATTAATAATTCAAACGACGAAAACATTATTGAAAAGTCAAATCGATGGTTGTTCCAATCGAGTGCAAGAGTGATGCGGCGCAAGCGTACAGTGAGCGTAACGGGACACATCGTAGTGGAACAATGTGCGTTACGAGACACTTTTTTAGTGTGTGCAGCCGGCGTTCATCGATTTATTAGACGTTGTCACGTCAAAAAATATTCTTATATAATAGCGTAGCCACCACCTTCACCCTCCGCCTCTCAGCCAACCAGACAATTGGCTGCGTCCTAAGCTCTTTGACGTTCTCAGCATTGCTGGCGCCTTACCCGTTTTACCATTATCGCACTGTGACCCCTCAATCACCCAGTGAACCCGTGTTCCTGTGGAGGCCTATCCAACCTCTCCTAGCTTACCAGACTAATAACCGGAGTTAATAATAATAATAATAATTTCCCCCCCCCCCTTTTTTTTTAAACTTTGTTAACAATATTCACTTGTATCTCCACTCACTGCGTCGACTCCGCGTAGGGCTGGAGAACACTAACTTGGAGTCTGCTCCAAGAGATCGGAGGCCAACCCACTCAGAATCCAGGGCCTAGAGGTGACGACAACGGGGAACCTTTCACTTTCATGGATTCTTCCCGTAGGTACTACTTCCAACTTCGGTGCCCACTCCTCACCAGCAAGCGTATGTTTGAGGCCCGGTCGCGCCGGTTGGCCCGTTGTCGCTCCGGGGCTGCGGGCGTCGTGGCGTGATCAGGGTGGGGGGGGGGGGAGTTAAGGGAGGGGAGTGTTTGTGGGCCGGCGACCGGCCACGCCTCCTAATCGATGCCCCTGTCTTCCCGCGCGCTGCCGCTAATCTGGCGACCGGCACACCGTAATTACCGCCTCCAGACGTCCACAGACGGGCGGCAATCCAGCGTTTCCTGATTGCGAGTGCGACGTCGTAAATAGCAGCACGAATACGCGGCTGTTTTATTTTTTTTTGCAGTGTGCAGAGCTTCGGAAGAAATCACGTGATTTTTTTTTTTTCAAACAGCTCAAGAAATTAGAGTTGACGATAAGCATTCAAGAATTCTCTGAGGGCGGATGATTAGTTCTGGTTCAATATTCCATTTTTAAAAGAGTGAAAAATGGTGAAACGCGTGTTTTCGAAGTGATTTTTTTATGTATGAATCACAAACACACCGTATAGATTCTTGAAAGCACTTCAAGGGACTTGCATTACACTTTTATCTTCATTTATATGCCATACAATGTTATGTTTATCACTCAGCTATAATAGTTGCCCAGTGCACGACGAGAAGACTGCGCGCCAGTTCAGAGCTTTGCGCTTAGAGGCGATGCCGCGCTTGAAGCACCGGTGAACGTCGCACTTATCATCCTGCCTCAGTAACACAGCTTACGCCCTTGACTAAGGCGGGCCTCTCAAGGATGAAGTTTTAGTGCGCAACGGAATGCGCACGCATCATGGAACGGATATTTAACAGTTGAAGTCCAAATGAGTATTCGTGTTTCGTCCAGTTGTGTTCAGCGGTGATGAAGTACATTTATATATGTAACAGAATAATTTTACTATAAAATTGTAACGCAATACATTTAAGTTTTGCTAACTTTACAAAACCATTGCCTATGACGTCCGTCGGTAGAAGTAGCGAAAACCTTTGTTGTGGTAAACCTATAAATTTTAAATTAATTTAAATTCATATATATTTCATATTAATTATTTTTAGTTATATAATACCCTGAAATATAAAACAACCTATACTAGAGTTAGGTATACATATGCTTATAAATTTTACACCTATTTAATCATTTTACGAGTATGCTATGAAGAAAAAATAAATTTTTTGTGGCTATTACATTAATTTCATAAAAGTAAAATAAGTATTAAATAATTTATGTTTTTAGTTTATTGCACTCTCCAAATATTTTTTTCCAGCACATTCAGTGGTCTCGTGGGGTAATGGTTAGTACAACATGATGGAG
Source organism: Bacillus rossius redtenbacheri (assembly GCF_032445375.1). Lineage (NCBI taxonomy): Eukaryota > Metazoa > Arthropoda > Insecta > Phasmatodea > Bacillidae > Bacillus > Bacillus rossius. Next base: position 352,227,997 of record NC_086330.1, read on the forward strand.
CAAATCCTGCTCTCAGTAATTTTTTAATCGACAATTGGTATTTCGCTCTAGAATGTGTGAAGTAACAGGAATGGAATTAAAGTTGGTTAGAATTTTAACTTATTCAGCATTTTTCCTTCGCAGTTTAAAAAACATTTCATTGCAGATCACGGCATTTTTTATGTACCTACATTGTCGTGCAATTTTCCCTTACGTAGTAGGTAATGTTCCTGTGCTTAAAAAAAATATTACAGCTGTATGGCAATTTTTTTTACTGTAAACTGATTACATGTGATGTGAGATTAACTACAGTGTGAGATTTTGAAGGCAAACGTGACTATTACAAGCGTTTTAATTAACATTAGATAATTTAAATTATTTTTGAACAATGAACAACATAAATTAACAAATAATTGTGTTAGGACGAAGCGGTGAGAAAGATATTTTGAAAGTTGCCGGACAGTTTTTTTTTTTCATTTTATTTATTTTATTACATTTGGGTACAAATCATTTTATTTCTATTGTATCCAGTGATTTTGTTTGATGTATTAGGTTTCCGACTCATTTCCGTATATGTGGATTTATTTCATTTCCATTTGTATCGTTTAAGATTATTTCGGTTATTTCACATTAATATGTTTAAGTAGATAACATTTCCACACATTTCAGTCGTTTCCTTTGATTTATTTCGTTACAATTCATGCATTTAATCATTGAAATTCGTTTCTATTAAAGTACACTAATTTCGTTATAAATGAGTTCTTTTCATGCTGCTTGTTTTTTTTACTTCATTTTATTTATTTTATTACATTTGGGTACAAATCATTTTATTTCTATTGTATCGAGTAATTTTGTTTGATGTATTAGGTTTCCGACTCTTTCTTTTCGTACGAAAAATGGTCGGTTATGTTTTGAATAACTCGAGTTCAAATGCTTGCCAGGCAGTCGAGCGTAGTTCAACAAACTGTGGATGAAATATGATGTAATATTTACTTTTTTTTTGGGGGGGGGGGGGCATGGTGCTTAGTAAAGGGGTAAAATGCTTCTGATTAACATCATGTACATTGCGTAAACTGCTCAAAATTGAATATCATGGTGTCCTTATCGATATTGGCAGTAAACGAGATATAAAAAAAAAGTTGTAGCGCTTGTGGAAGTAAAATCCCTGTTATTGTTCGCGCCAGCGGCTTCGATGAAGAGCCGCCAGAAGGAAGAAGGAAGAACACGTCTCTGCGGGAAAGCGCCGGGAACTCTCGGTGAACGAGCGGGAAGAGCCTTTCACCCTGCTAACATTTACCGGGGCGTAAAAGTGCTAATGCAACGAGGGAAGGAAGGAAACGTGTTTTTCAGCGAGTTGGAACGGCTCACACCTACCTCATTCTGTTTTCTTTTTTGTTTTTTTTTTGTTTTATTGTGTGAGAGATCCCTGCCAGTTTTCAAGCATGTATTACTCAGCCCATTTTAATGCAAGAATAACGTCAGTTAGGGAAGCCTTCATTTCACAGACGAGAGAGCCACACCCGAAGTTCCCCGAAGTTTACATGATTTCACAGTATCTTTAATGTAGCTATCCTAACCAAATCAACCGTCCACAATGTTTTAAAGTATTTATAATGTAGTTAACCTAACCTAATTGACCATTAGTATCTATCCTTTTATCAACACCGCCATATTTATTTGCAATGAACCAAAAAAAAAACCGAAGATGCACGATCGGGAGTTTGATTCTCTAGTCTCTGAAAAGGATTCCCTAGTTATTCACATTATTTTTTTACTAAATTTAACTGCAAGTCTATTATTTTGAGGTTGGAATGTTTTGTTACGACCGGCGATGACGTCACCAGATAATAACTAATGTAACCCACAGCGTTGAACGAAACGTGCAACGATCAGGAGTGGGACGCTCGATGGCATGTTTTCATCCTAGCACTTTCATGTTTTGCACACTTTCATACGAGCACTCTTGCATACCTGCGCACTTGCATACCTGCCTAAGTGCTTACTTGCGCACTCGCATTCTTGCGCAAATTCTTATACAGTCTTATATCTCCATCTTCAAGTTTCACTTCAAACGTACTTGATGCCCACGCACCCTATAATTTTTTTTAACCTACTTAGTCTATCCTACGAAAAAAAAAAATGCAATTTCAGTGCCTTGAGGGGTTTATCATAACCATGTCGGGATCGCCTTTGAAAGCGAGCTCAAGAAATGGGTAAGGTCTGCTATTACTCATAAACGTCCAGAGTCGGAAAACAAAAGAAACTTGACAACAAGATGAACTTGACAGCAAGCCCTTAAATAAAGGTAATGATGGGAAAATGAAAAAAAAAAAAAAGAAAAAAAATCAACATGGCGTGTGACACTGGTCCTGGGTCGCCAGATTGTTGCAAATGGCGCCGAGTGCTAAAAGACCGCTGAAGCAGGGACACAGGGCGAGATGGAGAAGTAGCTGCGTTAACATTCAGGATGGAGCCTGGACTCCAGCCAGACAGCTGTTAAAAAACCCCAAACTAATCGCACCCTGGCCCATGCGAACTGCAAGGAAACGGAACAAAAATTGGATGTAATCTACTTGGTATGCGTAAAAGGATAATATAAGAGTGTTTTATTTTTTTACATACTTTGCTTATTTTGTATTTTATAATATTCTGTTTTGACGAAGTTCTGATTGTAAAACGCTCAAAGTCGTGTCAAAACAATGGCCCGTACCTACCCTTAAAGTAAAACTTTCAAGCTCTAATTATGATCTATCAATATGAGACTGGAAAAATTCGCGCTTTCGATGACGTCTAGGATAGACTCCACAACCCCCTACATACTCTGGCAAATGCCACCTGCTCATTAGCTATTGACTCGTGACACCTGTCAACTGGAACACTTGCGATTCGATACTTTTTTTTGGTTGAAGGTTTTCCATTGGCTCAAAGTCCTCCAGATAAACTGTGAGCCAATCACAGAAGCAATATAAAGGTACAGTTGTTTGAATTCTAACATATCGTGAAATGAATCCGCGAATTTTTCCGGCCTCTATCTATCAATCATAATAAATGAAAGCTACCGTTTCAATCTCCTGTGGCTCATATTGTATGACCATTCAACAAATTTCCAAGATTCCTTAAATGTAAGATATAATGTACTCTTGCTCATGGGTGACTAAAGAATCTGTGGATGACTTACGTGCACACACGAGCCAAGTTTAGGCTGTTCCAGGAAGATGAAAGTGTTACCAACAAAATGGCGGCTAGTGCGTGGTACCTTTGGTAAGTATATTTCCTATGAATTAACGGGACATTACAATTTTTTTTTAACGAGTAGATTGTATCCATAGCGAATTTACGATTGGTGGCCGTCTGCAAGAGAAGACATTGCCTTTTTCTTTTCTGGCCATTTAGGATGCGTTTGGTTTCACATTGAATGAATGTGATTCATGTACAAACAGCAAGCCAGTACCTGAAAGAAATCCAACCAATCACCAAATACAGACTATGCTACAATGTTTTAAGACTCAGCTAGACTCAAAATCTTTTCGCGAAAAATACATGAACCTATGTATATGTTAATAACTTACATTGCATGTTTAGAACGCTACAAAAAAAGTACTTAGATCTGGGATATTTCGGTAAATTTATTTACCTTATTAAATTGTAACGGGACTAAAACCAGTAGGCATTATAATTTTGCCTACTCGACGTGTGTTTAGTTACAACCAAACAAATAGTGTAGGACGATTAATCGTAAGGGGCAAGTATTAGCATTCCAGCGCTAGCGGTTGTTCTTTTGTAATAGGCGGCCATCTTCAAGAGAAGTCATTGCCCTATTTTTGGCCGGATCATTCAGGACGCGTTTACTTCTGCACTGGATGTATATGATTGATGTGCTGACACTAGACATGTACCTGAATTAAACACAGACAATACATACTACAAAGTTTTAAAACACAGCTGATGGTCTGGAAATCTTTCTTGCGAAACATACGTGACCCTTCAATACGCTGATTCATTTCGCGATATGCTTCAAATACATATACATTTGAGCTGCTTTCGCTGTTGGCTCACTGTTCATCTGGAGGGCCCTGGGCCAGTGAGAAACCCTTAACCAAAGAAGTATCGGATCACTAGAGATCTGCAAAATTCGCGAATTCATTCGGGGGTATGCTAGAATTCAAACACATATACCTCTTAGATAATTTTGCTATTAGCTTACTGTTCATCTGAACGAATCTCAACCAGTTATAAATTCTCAACCAAAGAAGGATCGAATCACAGACAAACCAGCTGAGACGACTTACAAGTCGGCAGCCAATGAACTGCGTTATTTGCCCGAGTGTACAGGGGTATGTGCAGTCTATCCTGAAGGTCATCGAAACCGCGAATTTTGCAGGTCTCTACGGGATCACAAACAACACAGTTGAGACGACTCTCAAGTCAGCAGCCAGCGAACTTGTGCTATTTGCCAGCGTATACAAAGGACTTCCCTGGATGTTATTGAACCCGCTAAATTTCCCGGTTCCTGCCTATCAATGGTCATTTATAACTAGGGACCGGAAAAATTCGTGAGTTCAATGACCTTCAGGATGAACTCCATAGTTATACGTACACGCGGTCAAATGTCACCCACTCATTGGCTGCTGTGTTTTGAGACGTCCCAACGTAGCAGCCTGTGATTCGATAAAGCTTTGGTCTGGTGTTTCTTATTGGCCCAGAGTCATCCAGGTGAGTTTTGAGCCAATAGCAGAGGCAGCACTGAGGTATATAACTATTTGTATTTTAGCCTATCGCGAAATTTTCCGGTCTCTATTTTTAAATGCAAGGTTTGGCTTCTTGAATGACTAGAGTAGTTTAATAGTATTAAAGTGATTTCGTGCCTATCCGACGACAGTACCTGGGAACAACCTTTCACGCCTCTCTTGTCGGGGCCGATGACAATAGAGCATGCATGATCCTGATTGGCAGCGCAGCTGCTGGAAAAGTGCGGCGTGTAATTGGCTGGCTTCTATTCCCCTTCCAAAGTTCTGTCGGCCCGCAGTTTTATTTGGTCGTTCTTCTTGCCCAGTGCGGTTCTCTTTTTGAGTCCGTCGACGCGCGTTCCGCGGACGCTGCGCTGTATTACCGCGCGGATTCGTGTTTTCTCAGTCGAACGGGCGGACCAGGCAGGGGGGGAGCTTGAATGAGCGATTGTTGAGACGTCGGCTTGACTTGGCACAGTTCCGGGGCCGCGCGGCCGACCCCTGTCATTTGTTTTATCCGCTCCTTTGTCGCTGTAATTACACTTCCCCCCCCCCTCCTTCCCCTCCTTTTCCCATCACCTTCTCTTGCCCATTACACAGATGCAGCCGTCCCCCCGTCTTTTGTCCTTGGAGGCACAAAGGATAATCCCCCCCTCTCCCCCGCCCACCGGCTCCTTTTTTCCATTACCCTGTCGCCCACGCGGACAGGGGCAGACGCCCCCCCAAAGTTTGCCCGAACAGTAGGTTTTTCGCGCGGCTCGTGTCTGGAGTCTGTCTGCCGGCGCGGCCGAGCGGAGGTGGTTGTTCTGCTGCGAGGAAGCACGTGGAAACGAACTGTTCCGGCGAGAGTGTTTTGAGTTAAGTGCCCGGTTTATGATCTACGCAATTGACGCAAACTTCTCAACACTTAACCAACCACGGTCGGATACAGAAATTTTTCGTTATCACTATTTTGTATGGATACAAAGAAGGAGTGAAATGAAATCTACAATTTAATTGATAAATTTACTTTAATTTGCACTCATTAATTCAAATACGTTTATTACTTTAACGAACAGATTTTTTTAACTATAAATTTTATACATGTGTTATTCTGTTAAGGATAGGACGATGATAATAAAAGTAGGAAACGAATGGGAGTGTTTCAAGTTTAATGTGCCTTGAAAAAGTCAAATCGATGGTTGTTCCAATCGAGTGGAAGAGAGATAGATGCGGCGCAAGCGTACAATGAGCGTTACGGGACAATGTGCGTAACGGGACAATGCGTCATGCTTTTTCGTGCGTGCAGCCGGCGTTCATCGATTTATTAGACGTCACGTCAAAAAAACGATAAGTTTTAACACGTGGATTAAAAAATTCTTAACATTTACTCGCTGGCATATAGGTCTACAGTAGAAGCCGTAGACGATGTGGCTTCTCACACAGTTGGCATTTATTTGCAGGTGGTGTTACATCTCACCTTGCATCACTCAAAATAACATTCTGTCTTCACTGGTATTTGCCAAGTTTTCCATTACATCGAGGGGGAAGGGTGATATCCCCTCTATTCTCCCCCCCCCCCCCCCCCCCAAACATCGCCGCAAGGAAATCACGATCTTTTATAAAGCAGAAAAGTCGCAGGACGTCATCAACCTTACAATTTGAAATTGGAAATTCCAGAAAACAAATTTCTTCCTTCGGCCGTTTTTTTATGATTCAAAATTTTTTTCTTGCAAACATATGAAATCGTCAATAATTTGATACAAAAAAGTAATTTCTTTCCTGTGTGAAAATATTAAATGTGGAAAAGTGATGTCCAGAATAAAATCAACATCGTTGCCTTTAATGCAAATAATCACTACGTTTTTAAGAATATTCTGAACATAAATTACGAGAAAAATAAATTAAAATGCATTTTTCAGTTTAAATAAATTACTGATGTATTCTGTAAATAATAATATATTGTGATATTCATATAATTATATTACCTGGCCTTAAAATTAACAGTTGTTTAGTTTAGGTACGTTTAAAACATTGTAAAAAATTGTGACATTTATTTAGGATAGGTTAACTACATTCGAATACGTACTATAAAAATTATTTTGATAGTTTGTTAGGTTTGGTTTTGTGGGTTAATCAAAGAATTATAGTTGTAAACTAGACAATTTTCAGATTTTTCCTATGGAGAAATCTCCACTTTTACACCATAATTCTCAAAACTATTTAGGGCCCTAGCCTAACTTCGTCATGCATTTGGTCCATGTAGACAACTAAAATTGTGATTCCAATTATATTAGTTAGCTTTTCAAGGATGGATATTTCAACAATTTACTGTTGATTAAATTATTATTAAATACCCTTGTGTGTAACAACCAATAATAATGAAAAGCACACCTACCTTCATCATAATATAAATTTAAAAATTTCATGGAAAGTTAACATTTATCATGACACGCATTAACATAGAACAACCGTGCACCTAGAGATTAAAATGTCCCTTTTGCCGAACTTGCCAATGACAAAATCATTTTAATTCCTTAGCTGTAGTAGAATAAACATGAATCCATGTTAATATTTTAAAAATCTACATAAAACACAATGTACTGAACTAAATTAGGGCATTTACATTTAATAAATTACTGTAAACCTGTTTCAACTTATTAACTGAGGAAAACAAAACTCAGAAACATGTAAATTCAACGACGCATCTTTAAATTCTTGAAAAATTTGTAAATGGAAATAAAAACTATAGAACTTAAAATAAACGCAATAAAGTACATTTATAATTGCTATTTTCCATCACCTCTAACCATTGTTATAATTCCCATTGTCCAAATGTTTAAAAAAAATTTTTTAAGGATGAATAGCAAGGGACTGTATAGTAGTATGGATATGAATCAATACTCATTGGTGTTTGTGAAGCTAAGCTCCCAAAGAGCGAAAGAAATGAATTTTTTATAAGTCGATGTAAACCTTTCTTCGAAGGTCTGTTGTGGACGAACATAATCACGTATGAAAACACAGATTGAACCGTCGCGTCGTATCAAATTTTGTGAGATCTTATAGTTCGGTCTCGTGACATAATATATACGTTGGAAATACCTCAGATACCGCTAACTTTTTACATCCAAGATAAATTTTCTCATTTTTACGAATGTTATATATATTTACCATGCTTAACTTATGGTTGCCTTATTGAAATTTATGAGATCTCTAATTTTTGTCCCATTAAGATTTATCTTAGCATCATCGGTTGTAAGTAAAAATTTAGTTTGAAATAGATTGTGTTTTTTTGACCGTTTTTAATTTTTTCCTATGCTTAAGCGGCACATAAAATCAACAAATATATCATATTTTAGCCAGTTGGAAGTGCGTATACTTCTGCCAAATACGACTCCACCTGTCCTATAAACTTTAAATAAATAATTTATTTTTAATATGTATATAAAGAAATTTTAATAAATATGTAAAACACACAAAACAAGTATTTTTCCAGTAAATATTCAGTTGCATACCCCGTGTAGGGGTGGTGTGGGGTGGGGTGTGAAGCCTACAACGAGCTAATGCAAGTTTAATTGTTTATAAAAGTCTTATTTAACTACACAATTCCTTATTTAATGGTTTTTATGTTCTCAAAGGCAGAATTTGATGTCATTCCTTATATGTACCGAAATCATTTTGTAAACAGTTATGTATTAACCTTTTCCATGAAGCCTTTGTCTTAAAACATTTTTTTTAAATTTTTTGTACATTAATCATTTTCAATAAAAAAAATTCCTAAAACCATATAAATCTTAATTGTTCAGGGTATATTTATAGTAAATGTAAACGTGGTTGGTCCATGCTTGCCGCTACAACTCCGCAACCCACTCACGCAGCCCCATGGGGGTTATGTGGTATGGTATCCCTCCATCCCCCCCAATCCATGAAGAAGGTTTCAGTTTGGAACTGCTGGGGTTGGGTGCGAAGATATGAGTGTCAAAAGAGGGCATCACACCAATGTGTCAAAATAGGGAATCGTACCACCAATGTGTCAAAAGAGGGCATCGTACCACCAATGAGTCAAAAGAGGGCATTGTACCACCAATGGGTCAAAAGAGGGCATCGTACGACCAATGTGTCAAAAGAGGGCATCGTATCACCAATCTGTCAAAAGAGGGTATCGTACCATCAATGTGTCAAAAGAGGGCATCGTACGACCAATGTGTCAAAAGAGGGCATCGTACCACCAATCTGTCAAAAGAGGGCGGGCATCGTACCACCAATCTGTCAAAAGAGGGCGGGCATCGTACCACCAATCTGTCAAAAGAGGGAATCGTACCACCGATCTGTCAAAAGAGGGCGGGCATCGTACCACCAATCTGTCAAAAGAGGGCATCGTACCACCAATCTGTCAAATGAGGGCGGGCATCGTACCACCAATCTGTCAAAAGAGGGCGGGCATCGTACCACCAATCTGTCAAAAGAGGGCGGGCATCGTGCCACCAATCTGTCAAAAGAGGGCGGGCATCGTACCACCAATCTGTCAAAAGAGGGCGTGCATCGTACCACCAATCTGTCAAAAGAGGGCGGGCATCGTGCCACCAATGTGTCAAAAGAGGGTATCGTACCACCAATGGACTTCTTATTTAAAGTCGGTGAAGCAGCTGGGAATCGAGTGCCTTGTGAACGAGACTGGCCAAAATTTTCCTGAATGTTTTAGAACGTTGTAGAATGTTCCAGAAAATTATAGAATCTTCCAGAAGATTGAGAATATAGTGGTTTCGTTTAGCTTTATAATTTCTGTATTTAAAGGATTTTTTTTAAATTCACATTTGATTGGATCTAGCTGGCTTTTGTCGGAGCAAAGCGAGGGTAATTGCGGCTAGTATAATAAAATTACCTCGAATAAATGATAGAACATTTTAAATTCTTGTACTTGCAAACAAATTTGACTAAATTAAAACGTAAACAAACATGGTTACCGTCGCCGCCGCTTATATTAATCTCACGTAGTAACGTAAACGGAAGAGCTAGGCTTTGCCGAGCTAATCCGTACGGGTTCGTGTCTGCTTGCGTGTCGTTGTAGAAAGGGCCTTAAGTTGGGTCCAAAATTGGGGGGAAAAAAACAATAATAGGTCGTGCGTACAAGATTTGACCGCCATGTTTTCAAACCGAATGATTCACGATAGCGCATAGGACTGTCGTGTGCATGGGAAAGATGTCGAGGACAATAGCTGGGAAATGAATATATATTATTTCTGTTACGGACGCGTGGAGCAACAACCAGTGAGAGCAGAGTAAGGGAGCCATTTTGGCGGGAATAGAGCACTGTTTATATTTATAAGTAGAGACAGGAAAATTTCGCGGATTCATTTCACGATATGCTAGAATCCAAACAACTGTACCTTTATATTGCTTCTGTGATTGGCTCAAAGTTTATTTGAAGGACTTTGAGCCAATGGAAAACCTTCAACCAAAAAAGTATCGAATTGCAAGCGTCCCAGTTGACAAGTGTCACGAGTCAATAGCCAATGAGCAGGTGGCATTTGCCCGAGTGTGTAGGGGATTGTAGAGTCCATCCTAGAGGTCATCGAAAGCGCGAATTTTTCCAGTCTCTTTTGATAAGTCATCTTGTGGCGAGAAATCGACGAGATATTACAATGCTCAGTTGTAATTCCTGCTTTTAAAAAAAAACTAATGCTATTACTTATAGGTAGGGGCATGCATTTTTCGCGAAAAGATCTGAACACGTATTAGACTGCAACAAGGTATACCCCCACCTGTGGTTTCTTCCTTGTGATTGGCGGCCGTATGCGAGAGAAGTCGTTGCCTTATTTGACCGAGCCACTCAGGACGCGTTTGCTTCCGCACTGGATTATCGTGATTGGTTTTGTTACGAAATACGTGTACCTAAAAGAAACTCATTCAATCACGAAACACAGACGATGCTACAGTGTTTTAACTTTCAGCTAGTCTCGAAATCTGTTCGCGAAATCTACATGCCCCTACTTATAAGTCACTAGCAAAAAAAATGTAAATAAAAAAAAATGTGTCGCGGTTAGAATGGTTAACTCAAAAATTTATATAACCTTTATATATTTATGTGTTAAATAAAATGTGCTCAAAAATTGCCCGGTCAGATGTCACAGGATAATCATTTGGTAGGTAATAAAATTACTTAATTACACTGCCAACAGATGTCGGATACATCGCGAAATTTCATTGGGCTGAAATTAACAGTAAGTTTCAGTTGTGGCCCCATTTCGCACAAGTTGTGCGCGTGGCCTGCTGTGCACTCGCTCGTGTTTTTCAATTATTGTGGGCCCAGCCTTCTATGACGTGAATCAAAACCCGCGGTGTCACGCGACTGCCGACATCTCGTCGATCCGTTAACACCGGGCAAACGTACTATAGACGAGGCAGGTTGCATGCAAATTGGGCCTGTGGTGAGGAGGGGGGGAAGAGACACGGAATCAGGAACAACATCATGGGGTTGGTGTGAGCGCTGTAGGATGGGAGCGCTTCGCGAATCGCAACACTCCCCCCCAACTCTCTCGCTGGGTTTTACGACCCGTGTGGAGGGGGAACGTATGTTACGGGGGCAAGGCGAGCGACGTCGTAAAAAAAACCCTGCGAAAAAACAACGTGGCGAGAGGCGACGAGGGCGCTGGTTTGTCGTGTGACAGGCGTGGTTGACCCTCCCCGCCCCGTCTCGTTCTAGAAGCCGCGCTGCCCCGTCCGCGCGTGCGGCGTGCTTCATCATCAAGGTTAAGGGCCCCGCCTACCCGGGCACACACACCAGTCCATTGAAAAGTTACATTTGGGGTTGCGTTTGTCAGAGGACGCAATTTTATTTTTTAGATATGATGGGGGGGAGGGGGGGGGGGGTTAGTGTAAAGTTAAATCCAAGTTTGTGGGGTTGCAACCCTTGTCCCACGGCCGCCATCTTGGAAAAAGAGGTTCAAATGGTTTTTTACGGTTTATCTGCCAAACTATAGGTCTCACAAAAAATTATTTAACATTATTTTTTGTTGCATATAAAATTATCTACAACTTTTGTCCAGTAACCTTTAGTCGTAGAACCTTAAAAAAAAATTTTTACAAGCGAAAATCCATTAACATTTGAGAAAAAAAATCTATTTGTCGATATACCTTTTTTTTCTAATCATTTTGCAAAAAAAAAATATATCAGACAATTTTTATAGATGGTGTTTTAAGGAACAATTTTTACTATAATCATTTTTAAATTTATTTATTAGCTAAGGTTTTACAGCGCTGCGAAATGAATACTATTCTTCAATATTCATAACTATACATAAATATAAATATTAATGATTTGCCATAATTTTTAAACTTCTTTTTATTTTTTATGATAAGTTAAGCATGAAAATTATTTGAAAAATTCTGTGAACAATTTAGAAATTTTAGCTTGGATTTAATAAGTTACGAAGCTTTAAGAACGGTTACTAATGTAATTCAGACGCATACATGATAAAAGTTACGAGACCGAAATATTAGATCCCACAAAATCTGATATGAAGATTCAATCTGTTTTTTCATACGTGTTACCATTCGTTCCAAATGACGTAAGAAAGGTCTGCATCGACTTCAAAAACGGCGTTTCAATCTCATCTCTCTTTCGCTCTTTGGGACTTAACATCCCAAACATCGACAAAAACAAAATAATAAAAACTAATTAAAATGACATTACTATTTTTAACCATGATATACTTTACATTTCACTCCTGTAGCAATATGCTCTCTCTCTCTCTCTCAATGTAAGTAATTTTTGTAAGTAATTTGAGAGTTTTGTGGCTATGTATACGTAAAGTATTTTCTGTATTCTGTACTTCTATGTTCTGGGACACTTTTTATTGTTTTTTTTTTTTTTCCTTTTCAGATGACCGTGATAATGTTTATATAGCAATGCTATTAAAAAAAATCCTTACATTAAAAATATTTTAAGTATAAATTACATAATCAAACACTTTATGAAAGTGGAATATTCCAAACATTAGTTTACAAATGGTTACTTTTTACACGTTACTACGTGATGTTATTTATGTATACTAATTTAAGGGAGGACTCCCTGTTCCCATGAGTTTGGAACCCAGGCCCGTTCTTTAGAAATATGTAACTTTAAAGCCAACTTATATTAGTGTTTTCAAAATGCCTGAAGTACACAGATGGTTTTATCTCCTGAAGCCGGCAGCACTGTGGACCACCAGTGACGGTCCTATGGGAGGTGTGGTGGTGGCGATGGGGGCCGCCCCCCCCCCCCCCAAACCCGCACATAGAAATATTACTACAAATAAAACAAAGAAAATATCTGGAGTGATAAGAAAAATAATCTAATCCAGGCAGCACTTCACCTTCTAATTCTTTTAATTTAAAAAATGTACTAGCAATTTTTCATTTTATTTTATAGCTGCTGTTTGATTTAACTTATGTTTACATGAAGTTAGAAATGCATTAAAATATCCTTTACTAGAATCTATTAGTGTTTCAAAATTTCTGACTCGCCATTCATCTGAGAGGTATTCAAAACCACTTTAAACCGTCCAGTTATCCGCCCCTCCCAAAATTCTATGCTGGGTCCGCCACTGAGGGCCACCCAGGTGCCTGGCCTCCGGACTGGGTTTTGCACGCGGGATTGATCGTCGGCGTGCTAATTACGCGCCAGCTCCGCGGGAGACAAGTCGGGCCAATCAGCGAAGTGGTGTCTCCCCCTCCTCCCTCCCAGCACCATCTCACATCTCACACCGGTCAAGGGGGGGGGGGGGGGGGGGAGAGAGTGTGTGTGTCAGGGTCTGCGGTGTGATAGAGACCGCAGAACAACGAAGTGTTGCGGGAGGGGGGGGGACGTAGAAGAATTTCCTCCCCTCCGCCCTTCCTTCACCCTGCCGTTAAAAACGCGAAACCGCCAAAGCATTGAATATATATAACTTATAGAAGTCGCGAGGGGATAGGATTTATTATTCCAATTTTCGGATCCAAAACTGTGGTAGTTGTTAGCTCCGCCGCTAGACAGCTCTTCTTTCCACAAGAGGGTACTCGTAGTTACCAGCTTCCACGCCAGAGCGCTGTAGCGTCGCTTTTTTCAAGGTCGTGCGCGTAATTCTCTGTCTCACTCTATCGAGAGGCGGTGCCTTTTCTTGAAATCCGAGCGCTTAGATACGGGCGGGCGCAACTGAATTGGAGGAGTACGGCCACCGAAAAAAAAAAAAAAAAAAAAGCGCGGTTAAAAGATGCCAACATCAAAAATTAAGTTTTAACAATAAGAAAACTACAGAAATTTCTTAAAGCGTACCAGATTGGAATGTACAGTATAGTGTACATTCCCACTGAGGAGGATAAACGAAAAAAACGTAACGTAAAAAAAATACTGACATTCGTAGTTCAGAATTTATAAAATGTTGTGTTAACGGAGTAACGCATTGAGTAAAATGGCAAAACATAATTTGGAATAATTCTTGACAACGTTGAATGATTTTGGTAGCTATGAAACAACTATGGCTGCGATGACTGTTCAAACGCGTGCACGTGTTGTTATTAGTAACTGAAACTAATGGTATGATGTCATACTTTGTGGCTATGCAGTTTATAATTTTTTTAACATAAGATGAAGCATTTTTACATAATGTTTTGGTTGTTTCGTAATTCAAAATAAATAATCTTAAACGTTATATGGTGAATATTCCCAGTAACGAATGACCACAAAAAAAATCAATTTTGCCAACATAGATCTGAAAAGTTAACGATTTACTATGTTAAGTTGCTTATAAATAACGCACATTTCCCGGATCTCCAAAGAAAATAAGAGTGTTTGTTATAGCATTGAGTTCCCACTCTTTATATTCCTTGCTTTGAGGTTAGATACACAAGTTAAGCCCGGGCTACATTCGCAATAGCACGCAAACAGCACAGACGCACAGAAGTTCAACATACACTATTAGATATGAGCTGCCACATTGGCAAATAGCATGCGCACAGAAAAATAGCACAGGATCGGCGCACAGAAAGTTCATTTACTTTTAACTTTTAGGTTATTTTTTGTGCGCGACCATGGTGGTAGCCAATCAGCAAACAGTTTAAGTACTACTCTAGTGGGCTTATAAAAGAACAATTGTCACGAAAGTATTGGTGCTCTTGACTTGAGTAGTTTGTTATTGTTTTCAAACACGCGATAACATGAAAATGGAAGGCACATTTGATAGCTTTTTGATAGCTGTAATAGAAAGTAAAAATATTTTGTATGACAGGGGATCCGCAGGATACAAAAATGAAGAAGCTAAATTAAATGCTTGGAAGTCTGTGTCTGAATGTGTTAAAGAAGCCGGATTTGAAATAAACAGTGATATATATTTTTGAATGCTCGTTGTGTTTTGTACGTAAACTTTGAAGTATATAAAATATTTCTGGGTTTAACGAAAACGGTACCACAATAACAACATACGAATCTAAACAAACGTCACGTATGCCAACTTCAGTGACCAAAATTGAGGCGGTAGCTGCAATAAGGGCCTACATTCAATAATTGTGTTTTGAGATATCGGCTGTCAAAGTTTTCATACATGTAGTGGAAAACTGTAGTGAAGATTAAAACTATTCAACCCTATGTGTTTGATTAGTTATAACTTTTACTATGGAGATCTGACATTTGAAAGCCAGACAGTTTATTACTCTGATCTAGAACAAATAAAGAAGAGAACCATGTCAAAGGCCCTTTTGTTAGAGAACAAGAAAAAGACCAATTTTCAGTTCTCTGCATTAAAGGCTTTCATTTTTACATCGGTTAGTTGATGCAATAAAACTTCAGAAACTTGAAATAGCATGATAAGTAGGCATATGAATATAAAAAAAATAATTTTTGAAACCAATACAATATTTGTTTATTAGGCAAAAATAAAAAACGAAAAAATCAATAAAAATCATTGCAACATTCTTATTCATTAGCCAAATCAAGTTCTTCATTTACATCTCCGTTCAAACTATCTGTTTCATTGCTATCATCTTGTAATACCGCATCTGCTAGAAACTTTTCATAAAAAACTTTACTCTCCTCCTTTAAATAAATGAATAAGTCTTGCAAATCCTTCACTTTAGCTGCTTTCAGTGGAACTCTTTTGGCTGTTGTCAGCTGGATTTCTTCAGGGTGTGTCTTCATAAATCTGTACGGTGTACATACAAGATTTCCGTATGCTGGATATGCCACCAAGGTTCCATCCCTTTTGTATTTTAGTTTAGAAAATTTTTGTAGTGTAAATTTGTTTCTTAATGATTGTGGGCTCTTAAGAAAATGAGATCTTAAAGCGTCTTCCCAGTCGAGAATATCAATATTGATTTAGAGTTCAAATGGTGATGGTTCATTGCGGCATTCAACTATTTTGGAATAATACACATCAGGCACCTCACACTAAAATGTAAATAATAAAGTTTGAAGAGTAGCCAGATGTTCTCTGCAAGAAGGGCCTTTGACATTGAACTATTAAAACAGCTGTAAAATCTTCCAAAGAGGTTGGAAATGAACAGAACTTGGTGAGTATACTAAAAACAACATGGAGATTCAGAAAATGCGTTCTCCGAAAAAAGGGCCTTCAATCACAAAGGCCCTTATTGCAGCTAGTGCCTCAATTGTGAACGGATGTTTTACATTTAAAAAACTTTTTTGAATGTTTCCGGTATTATATTGTGTTGTGTTGTGCGTGAATGTAGCATCAAGCTTTGTGCTATCTCTGTGCGTGTGTGCTATCTGTATGCTGTTTGCGCAAGTATTTTGAATACAAATATATTTTCTTTTAATAACCGAAAGTTAAATATTATTTCCATGAAATATAATACAATTCTTTAAACACAGACAACATATAAGAGCTATTTTTTGTTTATTATTCCATCTGGCGTGATAAAAATTATATTTTAAAAACAGTTTGTGGATTTTTAATATAAAATAAATATTTATTTATGACATCAATTTAAGTTGTTCAAAAAATTCACTTTGGTATGAATTCAACCAAATTCATGTTATCCAGGGCACAAAATTAGAAACTACCAAAAAAGATTATTTACATTGCTGTTTTGTGTAAATCTGTGCACGGACTTAGTAAGTGACATATTTATAATTCCTCATTTTAGCAACCCATTTTAACACAAGAGAAAAATTATTTTATACTAAAAATTATTATTTTAAACCATTAATTAGCAGGAAACATGCATGAATAATCTATTTAAATTTGCATTTGAACAGTGAATATTATTTGGCAATAATAAATATTTATCATCGTATATTACGGATGAAAAGTTTGTATTTCCATCTAATCAGAAGTATTATGACACAGTTAATTAAATTGCTTTACAAGTTTTTATTCACATGAAAATCATTAAAAATTGGTTGGGAAGTTATATAAATATACAAAAACAAATCATTATACATACAATTTTATTATCTTAGTGGATTTAAATTAATGGTGTCCCAGTGACTACTGCGAAGAAAAAAGTCTTGCGAAAGGTTTCCTCGTAATTGAAATTCGTCAAAAAAAATCTATCTATCATTTTTGGTGACATTTCTGACAAGTGGTACGATGAAATTTGAGACTGGCAAATGAATGTTGTGAAGCAATAAACAAAATATCACATTCGTGAACTACAAATGTATAATTGTTTTTATTTTATAATAAAAAGTGTATCTAATAACCCGTGGCTTTGCTCACGTAATTTCCGGGTATTGCTGATATTCTACCATTTTAAGAAAAGTATGTATTAAATTTCAAAGATTTTTGAAGAATTATACACAAAGAACTGTCAAGTATAGAACATATTTAATAAATAAAAATATTTTTACGACTTATTTTTAATTGGTTTAACGTAAGTCTATTTTAACTTTTATTTAAAATTAAGTACCTACCTTATTTTCTATCTCCCGGTTTAGTGACTTTGAGAATATATTTTTCCTTCTCTTTTCCATCTGACGAAGAAGCCAATTAAAAAATAAACTAAGACTCGCGCACTTATTGTATGTTAAGACTGCCATCGTTTTAAATTACTGTTTTTTAGTTATAGTCATGCTTAGGATAATAACATAATATGCCTTATTACGCATACATTTCAGTATTCATGAAACCAGTGCATTTTTATTTGAAATGTAGAGCAGTTACCAAATTTCTTATCTCGCATATTGATTTTTTGGTATGGCTAGTATTACTTAAACTAAATTTTTGAATTTTCACTGATGTAATCTTTTCCCTTTTCTATGTGATTTAGAAAATATAGCAATATACGTAAACCAATTAAACCAAAATCATACTGAATTTTTATTACCGAAAAAAGTTAAATACGAAAAATTTTAATATGCGTATTTTAATATTGAATTTATATATATCTTGCCAATACTGATTTTGTGGGTTCCATTTTTTTTTATTTTTAAAAATAATATCTACCCCTTTTACTACTTAATAGATAACGTTGAATAAGAGAAGGTTGTTTAAGGTATGTTGATTTTCCTTGCCAATATCTAAAAGTAAATTTGTACAAACGCGAAATATAGTTTAAATAAGTATTTTACTTTTAAAAGAAAACCATATTTTGAACGGAACACTGACTATTGGCCCAATACAAAGTTTTAATAGCTAATTTTCACTTCACTCGAGTACAGAATCCCATCATTCAGTGATTTCCGTGGCTAGCTTCTTTTGGGATTTCATCATTCTCAAAGCGACGGTAAGGGAAGCTCCTCTTCAAGGTCGCCTAACGATGCTGATAAGACCTGCCGGGTAATTTGAATCGTTGGTCTGGGATTTTAGGGAGGGGGGGGGGGGGGTTGAAGGATGATGTCACGACTGGGCTGGTTAACCTAGTTCTGCCAAATACCGCCAGGGGCGTATACGGCCGATACCCAGCGATGAAAGCGATCGCAGCGGCGGAGCTTGGAACTACAACAATTCTTCTAAGAAACCGGACAGAAAATTTAACCTGGGCTCGCGACTTCTATACATTATATATATTCAATGGCCAAAGTGAGTCGCGTAATAACGTTTTACGAGCAACATAGTGCGGGTTTCTTCGCATCTACATCCGCCTCCCATCGACGGAGGTCAACCAGCTGTTGAAACTCGTCCAGACAAGAAAGAAACAACCACAATTAATTAATACACACATGGAAATAAATAGTGACCGCGAAATCCTCGGTTCCTTTTATAAAAAAGTAATTTTCCCCTTGGTATTTCACGACATGTTGATTTTTTTTTCGACATTACTTTTATTTAATGGCTATTTCTAAATTTTTAACTTGATACTTCCCTTGCATTTGTTGTTATTTGTTGTTATCACTTGGTGTCATATCACAAATTTCAGTAATTTTCATTGCCACGGGGTGCCCCTCCTCCCTCCCATGTAGTGGCGTAGCTAGGACGTCATTGTTCTGGTAGCTTCAAGTTAAGTCGGGGATTGTGATGACGCGAAACTTCGGAGGGCTACGAGACCTCAACAGTGCGGGGACTTCGCAGAGATGTGTAAGACGACGCCGGCCTCCGACGAGGATGTAAGGACTGGTGACGATACCTGCGATGCAGCAGTGAAGAGTGCGAGTGGCCTCTTGGCGAGCGATAGAGGGGAGACGAGCGACGGGTTCCGTGTGCGAATATCAGAGCATCTGGGACGGCGGACGAGAGAGCAGTGCGAGGCAGCGTGTTGGGACCTAGGTGCGAGGTAAGAGACCAGCAGTAGGGAGAGTCACTGTCGAGCCGAGCTTCAGAGGGGAGAGTCAATAGTGGACTTAACGAATGTGCGAGTAATTTGTGGGCAGATAATTTAGTTTGTTTTAATTGAATAAAAAGTATAAATATTAGCTAATAAATAAAACTCTAAATTAATTAATTGGGTTATCCTTCCGGACCTGTCTTTTCTACGTTTGTACGTATATACTTATATATGTGTGTTTAATATACAAACATAATGTCACTAAAATAAATTAGCAGAAACTTTTACGTGTCCTAAATGTATAAAGCTTGCTTTTGTAACAATTTTTTCTTCTTGAGATGTTTGAAAAATAACTTGCTACATTAACGAAAACTTACTGAAATATATATTTACATATTTGAGTGTTACCACAGCTTGATGGATCGATAGAGATAGAGAGGAATAGAGTCATTTGCTTTTTCTATGTTTGCAGTTGGTAGGATCAGACTTTTATTTTTGCGGAAAATTGTAGATGTTCATTAGACTGCAACATGGTATGCCCGCGCCAGCTGTTTCTTCCTTGTGATTGGCGGCCGTCTGCAAGAGAAGCCACTGCCTTATGTGACCGGGCCACTCAGGACGTTGTTTGCCGCCGCTCTGAATTATTATTGTTATAGGTAGAGACCGGAAAAATTCGCGTATTCATTTCACGATATGATAGAATCCAAACAACTGTACCTTGATTTTGCTCCTCTGATTGGCTCTCAGTTTATCTGAAGGACTTTGAGCCAATGAAAAACCTTCAAAGAAAATATTATCGACTCACAAGCGTCCCAGTTGACAGGTGTCACGAGTCAGTAGCCAATGAGCGGGTGGCATTTGCCCGAGTGTGTAGGGGATTGTGGATTCTATCCTAGAGGTCATCCAAAGCGCGAATTTTTCCAGTCTCTAGTTATAGGTGTGCTGACAAGTAGACGTGTACCGAAAAAAGAAACTCGGCCAAGCATGATGCTGCAGTGTTTTGTCTCTCTGATAGTCTCGAAATCTTTTCACGAATTAAAGACGCACCATCGCTAGGGACCGGAAAAATTCGCGAGTTCAATGACCTGTAGGATGAACTCCATAGTTCTGCGTACACTCGGTCAAATGCCACCCACTCATTGGCTGCTGCTGTCTTGTGAGACGTTCCAGCGTAGCAGCCTGTGATTCGATAAAGCTTTGGTTGGGTGTCTCTCATTGGCCCAGAGTCAACCAGGTGAGTTTATGAACCAATAACAGAGGCAGCACTGAGGTATAACGATTTGTATTTTAGCCTGTCGCGAAATGAATTCGCGAATTTTTTTTTCCGGTCTCTAACCATCTCCCTTTTTATAGACCTTAAATCGGATTTTTTTTTTTTTGGTACGAAACGATGAAATTTTGCATGCTTCCCCCGGCCGGTGGCGCGCCTGACGGCAGACCCAGCTACTCGCAGTGCGTGGCCCCAGCTGTCGGCCAACAGGGGGAAACGACGAGGGCGGAAGGTCTTGTCTGGTCACCGCCGGGGGTCGGCCAGAGGAGCGGACGGCAGGGCCCCGCCGCCCGCCGGAACGAGCCAGCCCGCGATAAACAACAGGCGTGGCCGCGTGTTCTGAGGCAACCCCCGGATGACGCAGGGGAGCGTGACGTCATCGTTCGCCTTGGCGCCACACGCGTCGACTTGGACGGGTCGCCTCTCCCTCCTCTCTCTTTCCCCCCCCCCCCCTTCATCACCGACCAACAACTCCTCGGCGAGTTGGCGCCATCGCCGGCGGCCACTCTTATCGAGTTTCCGTGCGACCGCGTTGTGAGGCTCGCAGTTCATTTCTCACGAGTGACGCTTCGTGTTCTCTAGAAAGCTTTTTTTTTTCTTTTTTTTTTTTTTTGAGTGACGAGGGCGCCGGTTTTTTAAGGTGTGTTTACGATTTAAAAAAAAAACTAAAGAATTTTATACTCAACCGGTACCCATGAGAATAATCAATTTCCGAAATCTTAACGTATTTCCTACTCCTTTCGTACTAGATCATAACCTGCCCCCCCCCCCCCCAACCAAACATCACTTTTCCGCCATCAACACATTCTACTGTGCTCTTTTGACTGGCTCTTCCCTTAATTCTTAAGGAGAAATATAAAATGCAGCCAACCATCATCTTAAGTCGTTAAGTCAACATATGATTCGCACACGATATGTCAAAATTTCTATACGACAATCATAAACCATTCCAATAGGATACATAAAGTCATACGTTAAGTACACGACTAATTCTTAATTTTCATTCGTAAGCCCACCTGTACACCGCGTGCGGGTCGTGTGAAAACTCGCTAATTCCACGCTTACAGTACAGAATATATAGTTCCCAATGTTGCCAGATTGGAATCATTCCGAAAGAAAGAAAGAAATATGAGAGAGTCTTTCAGTACTAACCTGTAATGTGTAAACATATAATCTCGGCAACGTGCAAATTAATGTATTCTCACGTTGTTCATGTTGAAAATATCAAGTTATAAATATGAAACTCGGACACAAATTTAAAGTGTACATCTTTAAAATAATGCCGGGCGAGATAAATATAGTGCTCAGTAAAATATTCGTTTTTTTTTTCAAATACATACCAAAATTTCTAAACGCGATAATAACACCGCTAGAATTCGCTGTCTAAATCGCAAACGTTGCTTGCCACTCATCCACAGATAACAGCACGGCTCCTATAAATGACTAGAAAAAATACCAAACCCCGGATTTGGACTGAATTTCGACAAGGTATTTTATTAAAATACGGCCCATCTTGTTAAAACTCACAAACTGTTAATGCTATAAAGCTTCCGCACACGTTAGAAGTTATGTTTCTATGACATTACTAAAACATTTAACCTAAAACATTTAAAAACACAGATTATAACACAAAGTATATGTTTGTATATTTGTTTTTGCTTAAACGACTGAAATCAATCGGTAAATAATTCCTGTAATTAAATCTTAACCTTATTTAGCTGATTAAACATTACTGTAATATAATTTTGATAATAATGTAAGGTTATCAAGAAAGGTTACCACTGAGAGATTTGAACCACGTCCCTCGAATTGACGAAGCGTGTGCTTTACCGCTATACCACCAAGCCCGTTGGGAAGTAGGAAGGAAAATATGTATGAAACTATTTGAAATGCCAGTAAACTTAAGGAATTTTAAAACTTGGGATTACATTTTACAATGACTATTTTAGTTTACCAAATATATTCCAGGGTAGTTTCGCTATCATAAAGTTTCATTTGGTAAACCAATAAGTTAGGTATGTCCCCTAATTCTTACGAAAGTGACTATATACGGGTTTATGTTACTACACGTGGGTCCACATTTCCGTTCATCGACTTCCGTTCCATTTTCACGAAATTACTCCAACCAAATGCCGTATTCCCCGAGAGCTAAGATGTTACACACAAAAATAATGCGAAACACCAATTATTATTTCCCAGGAGGAATTATTTGTTGCACTCGGTCGCTGTTAATAACAGACCATTCCATTAAATTCTGTGCTATGCTCAAGCAAAGCCAAAATTTTTAATATTATATAGTATATTAAAAAAAAATGCTATCACAAACGTTTGAAACCAAGATGGCGTATTTCAGTTACGTCTCCTTAGAAGTAAAACTTGAATATTATTATATAATGCTCTTGATTAACTACAACAAGAAAACATATTTTTTTTAAAAATCCTTTCTCCAATTTTTCTTTAAAAATAAATTGATATAGATACATAAAAAAATAGTACATTATAAAAGTGTGTTCAATACGTTTGTGCTCTATGGCGTCTATCTGGCAAAGGCATTTCTTCCGTTTTGATTTCAGTTCGTGCAACCGTTTCATTCTCTGTACTAAAATAGCACCAAAAACCGAACCCACGGCACCACAACTCTTAATGGTCGGTTTTCAGCCAACAACTGAATAACGCTTTCGAAGACTGTGCAGTCCGTGCGAACTGCCCACGAACCCGCGACTAATGCGGTCTCTCCCGCAGATGCACGACAGGAAGTAAGAAAGTGTGGCACACATCCGTTTTCAAGCCCCGTAGGGACGATGCTTAATACAGGCCTTTGTATTTGTATCCGTACCAACAATACGTGAGACATGATATCACAAAAAATTTAAAAATTTTCTTCCAATCTGTCATTTTATTACTCAGCTATTTTTGTACACAGTATTAACATTTCGGACGCGAACTGATTGTAGTTTGAACTAGATATTTTTTTCGCTTTAAATATATATATTTCATTTATTAGAGTTAATATTATATTTTCAACAGAAATGGTGTTCTATTCCTTTACTTAATATATTTAAATAATAATGTGTCTTAGACTTAGTTTTGTATACCACTATAAAGAGTAACATATTGGTCCAATCAAAATGAAACGTGTACTTCAAGTACTATAAAGACATATTGTTTTATGTTTTGGATATACAGATAAGTATATATGTGTATGCATGCTCAAGGACCCACTTTAATCTCGGATCTTTTGCCCTCATGACTTTACCATTTCCTTTACTCTGTCCCTTGGGGTCCTTGGACGGTAAATAATATCGTCAATAGTATTGTGAGTGATTGTCGTTGAAGCGACCAACTGACCGTGCACGTCGATTGACGGACACAAATAGAATTTTCGATGAAAGCACAGTGACGGGCGCCAGTGACGTAACCGATTGGTCGTGTAAAATACATGCAGCTGTCAGTCGTTCGGACAGTTACGCCCGACAGAGAACTTGACGGATACATCGGGGCCCACGGCAGTGGCGAATACGGGAATTTATTTCGGAAGGGAATAAAAAAACTAATTAATGATATAAGACTTTTAGTATTCAAAAAAACCTTGCGTCAAGAACAAGGAGTTTGGGCAGTTGCATTATCATTCTCAACATTTGTCACCGCCTTTGTGGTAAGGTTTCCGGGTGTTGTAACAGTTCACCTTGCATCGCCCAAAAACAACATACAGCTTTCACCAAGATCTCGCATATCTTTCCATAACTTACCATGGAGAGGAGGGGGGGGTGGTGGTATATATACCCCCTATCTCCCTTCTCCCCCTTCTTCTTCCTTGTGGCCGTCACTGCGTCCTCGGATAGCGATCCTGTCAGAGGACGGGTGTTGGTGAGTTTTGGAAAGCATTCAGACAAAGACAAAATAGGCATTGCTTTGCAGAAATTGGTGATGTGTTAAAACTATGCAAACCAGGTTATACTTAAGAAATATTAGAACGAAAAAAAATTAGAATCGGAAACTTTTTGGAAACTCAAAAAGGAATCACGGCACATCCCTCAGAAGGAAATTGAAGGGCGACGAAGCCGATTGAAGCTACATTGTTTGTTTTATAAGCTTTTTGTTGCTGATATTTACATAGTACATCCAATTTTACAACTGACAACCCATACATACACTGTTCCAGACAGTTTGTCTCTTTCGGTGTTGTTTGGAGTTAGGTATATGTAGTGCTTGGATTTGAACAAAGTAGTGACTGAGATAAACCCCTATCAGTGTAAATCGTCAATCAAACTAACAATAGTATTAATCGTCTGAGGACCCCTTTTATACCGATGTCATTGACTTGGGAGGAAAATGGGACCAGGGAAAATGATAGTGGCGCGGTTTTTTTTTTTTTTTTTTTCCTGGTGGTGGAAAGAATAGACACTCGGGCGTCCGGTTTCCTTGTTTTGTTTTCCTGATCTGGGGGAGACTTGCGCCCAAATTACTGGGCAGCGAACTTGTCCTGCCCGGTGGGGGGTTAGAGAAAGAGAGAAAAGGAGAGACACAAAAACATCAGCTTCTCTGTGAATGTGGGTAAATGTTTCGTTGGGCGTGAATTCTTTCTTCTCCGTCCACCTCTTAACTGATTAATCTCGCGTTAAAATTTTCACTTATTTGTGGATTGGATTAAGATTTTTTTGGGGCAGTGTTCCTTTCGTACGTCGCATGTCAGTACTGCTTGAGGAGGAAAACCTAGCCTTTTTCGATATTTCTTGTCAAAATCAGTGCGAATTTTACGTACCTACGTTTCTTTTACTAACTAACGCAATACTATGGAGGTTACTTAATTGTTTATTTTTAGCTTATCTTGTAACTTTACCTCCGAATTAAGAGATTGGTTAGTGAACAAAATTTGAATACTATAGATGATCTTTTAGAGTTGTGTAGATTATAATTCTGAATCCCGAGAATATGTGAGAATTAAACTTAGCCTCTTGGTAAATTTAGGGCTCCTAAATAATGGATTCGCATATGGCGTATGGCCGAAGTTTTTTTCTCTCTCTTCACATTATGAACTATTTTATCTAAGTAACATAATAGCTTAATTTTTTTATAGGTTGACAGAAATATCTATTCATCGAAAAAAGTGCTCAGTAAATCTGTTATTCAAAACTTCGCTGTAAGACAGGAAAGCGTACATATTAGTTACCGTTAGTGAGCCGAGTTGGTCGAGAACTAGAGTTACGAGACAAATTAGCTCGCTAGTTAGCTATATGCTGGATGTTGGAAGACTTCCGTGAATTATAAATTCGCCTTATTTCTTGGGTGTCAAAGTACGTGGCGAATAAATTGATGGTTTCTTGGTATTTAGACCATTATTTTCCCATGTAGAGAAAACTAGTCACTCTAGAAATTTATGGCTTTATATTTAGCTTCTTTTGGTATTGCCTGATTAATTTAAATGAATTTATGTATCCAAATAACGAAATAATGTTTTTTAAGTAATGTATTTTTAAAAGCACAACTAAAAGAGTGTTTCCATTAGCCTAAACAGTTCTTTGAATATTTCGTACAATGGAAAAGTTTGATATAAAATAATTTCATGGACATACGCCATTGCTGGTTTACATCGGTTCTCAAAGAGAAACCTTAAAATGCAAAACAAAGATGAATAATAAATAAACATACGTGTTTATGTATACATATTTGTAGTTCATTCTTGGGGTTTCTCTATGGCAGCCATTATAAACCACCACTGGCATACGTCCATGAAATTATTTCAAATCAATAAAACTTTAACTTCTGTAGATGATAAATTAGTAAAATCTACAAAAATAGAATTGCACTAGTGTCACTAGAAACTTTAATAGTATTCCTATATTTGTGCATGCTAATTGGATTCTAAATGTGTCCCGTCAGTTTGCCTCACAGCAGACGTCTGTAGTTTGAGACGTGAATACTAGTTGTAAGATGACCGCTTAGGACTTTTCAGATTGTAAAATTAGTATTGAATTAGATTAATTGAATTTAACACATTAATTTTCAAATCTCGCGCCAGTTACTTTTAGAGATTTGGTATTTAGACCATTTTTTATTGAAAGTTTTATTGAAAGGCATTTCATGCACTTTTTAACTTACACAATTCGATTTAACGTTTTCTGGTAAATAATTATTTATTTTCTTTCACAAATATTTTTTATTTATTTATTTTTATTTCCTGCTAAGGAAACTACTATTAAACAGCTTATTAACCATTAGCAATGTAAATAATACAAATTAATATTGGCTTAATTTGGTTTTTCATTTACTTTTATTTCACCAAGTATGGTTTAAAATAATTTCCCATTATTATTTCAATAGTTTTCGGAACATTTTCCATTGTCGCGGAAGCACTGGATATTATATTAACGAAGAAGGAGAAATCGCATTCAAGAAAAATTTACGTTTTCGAAACAGAAATCGTTGGCGTTCGCTCTGTCGGCAAAATGGCCCCGGTTATGTCATATTAGTCACAGTATATGCGGTAAGAAGCTGTATTTGAACATGTTAAATGCTCTTTGAAGTGTTATAGCGGAATTATATAGCACGCCAGCTCACCCGCTGCTTTGGGCATTGGAACTGCGGGACTTTTCACACACCTCCCGCTGTCGCGTTAGGCCCTTTCTGCAGTGGCACGCAGACGGAGACGGACCCGTACGGATTAGCTCGGCAATGCTGAGCGTTTCTGTATACGTTGCTCCGTGCGCTAAAAATGCAAGTGCAAGAATATCTAGTGTTCTTTTATTACTTTGTCGTTTATTTTTTATTATATATGTAAATATTGTCCGTGCTATGATCTTGAAGTAGAGACCGGAAAAAATCGCGAATTCATTTCGCGCGATAGGCTAAAATACATATAGTTATACCTCAGTGCTGCTTCTGCTATTGGCTCACAACTCACCTGGATGACTCTGGGCCAATGAGAAACACCCGACCAAATTCTTTATCGAATCACAGGCTGCTACGTTGGGACGTCTCACGAGACAACAGTAGCCAATGAGTGGGTGACATTTGACCGAGTGTACGTAGAACTATGGAGTTCATCCTACAGGGCATTGAACCCGCGAAATTTTCTGGTTCCTAATCTTGAAACATATATATTTTTTTCAATTTAATTAAATTAACACTTTGTAACCTTGAAATGCAATCACATAGTTTACCATTCGTTACGTTATCCATGCATCGCGGAAGCAGCAGACGCGATAGTTAAATGTTGCCGTTAAATGTCTCCGTGTACGTGATCCGTTTCCGGTCCCGTGATTTTGTAGAACGGGCCTTAGCGCTTCCCTTGCTTCAGTGCCGAACAATGACTCCAGGCGGAGTAACCTCTTAACTTAACTGCAGCACACATTTTCCTGAAGTCGGCGCCTCATCAGGTCAGAAAGACGAGTTTACTCCAGCTCCACAGAAGTTTTCACAGAATCGCCGCACTAATCGTATCTGTTGTTTTTCCCTCCGTTTTCATTTTATTTCCTCTTATTTCCCTTCTTCTTGTTACAAGCATTCGTTTTTCTTTTTTACATGCTGCACACAAAGAATACACTTGTTGTTTCAGATGCTTAGTGAATTCTCTTGAGTTTATTTTTAAAAATAAACTTATAGTTTTTTAAAAAAATTAGAAAAAGGCCATTTTTATTGTTGAATGAACTAAAAATTGAAAAAAAAATTAATTTAAATTTAAGTTTTTTGTCCAACAGCCAAATAATGCACCACGACTCTGTATAACTAGAAACGTGGGGTGCTTGATATTATTTGTCTTAAATTTTCTATTAGTAATAATATGATTTGTAATGTTCTCTATCACTAATTTTAGGTTATAGTCCATACAAAAATTTAGGATATAGTCATTTCCAAAAATTAGAGGATATAGGCATTACGAAAATGAAAGAAGACAGTACCCCACGCATTTAGTTATACAGAGTTGTGGTGCATTATTTGGCTGTTAGGCAAAAAATGTAAATTTATTTTTAGTTTATTAAACGATCAAAGCGGGGTTTTTCAGTTTTTCAAAGGATATGTTTATTTTATTCTTTTGTTACAGTGAACTTAAAATTAGTAATTAATGTTCACGTAATCTAGTCATTTCAGCTAATGCGTCAACATTACATGGAACTTGTTATATTAGAGCAGTTAATTTCTACTTCGAGACCATCCAGTGACTTTACGCGAAGATTTACATAGGCCTGTCCGGCAGCAAAGTAACGCGATACCAAATAAACAACTGCACAATCTACAGTGCAGCCTTGCATTTTATGCACAGTAGATGCCCAACTCAGTAATAATGGCAGCATTCGCCTTTCAGCAGTACCATAGCTGTATTTCGCTGGAAATTGAAAGATTATTTGTTTAATTATCTGTACACCATCTGTGCCAAAATCAACACGGACTGATGGAATATCCAAATCATACACTTTATCACGCCGGAAGAGTGGCCACATAATTTCAGATAAAGTACCCATATTGCCATAACTAACCCCGGGCACATTTTCCACCATAACCCGACATCTGAAACACACTAAATCGAAAAGAATATATTTTTAAAATTTTCTAAATTCATCCGACCTCAGAAAACTAAATCCAAAATATATATATTTAAAATTTTCGCTGGCCTATAAGCTGGTTGTTACAGATTGCGTTCTTTAACATACGCCGCATTTACGCGAGAAATTAAATTGATTTTACGTTTCACACAAAAAAAGTTTAAATATTGTTTTAATTTTTCGTTTATTGCATGTTTTGTAATTTTGTTTTGGTAGTATATGTTTCTTAGCTATCCGTAATTTCCGGCTTTCTTTCAAGCCTCCTTCCGGCTTGTTGATATTCAGTATATATTATATCACAATACCGGTCAAAAGTTTATGACCACTGTGTAAAATAATAAAATAGCACATAGAACCTAAAGATTTGCCGAAAAATATATTAAATTTTTTTGAAATATTATTTTACATATAAGTAAAGAACACCTACATCTGCTACGATAGGCTATGTTTAGTTTAGGTGTTATTAATTTTTAAAGATTTTCTTGTAACCACAAAATTACCACATTTTGCGACATACAAAAATTTTTGTGTCCTATACTGTTAAAGTTACATCTACATGGAATTTTTTGTTTTCATAGAAAAGTGTGGTTTTCAGTTTTGTTAAATAAAAAAAAATCCGAAATTATATCCAAAGAAAAGCCGGGCAACTTTATTGAAAAAAAAAAATATTCAAAAAGAGCACTCTTTTACATGATTTTTAAAAATTCATAACTTAACTATCGTATAAGCTACAGAAGTCTGCTTTCTTCCTTGAGCAGAATATGAACTACGCGCAGGAAGAAAGCAGGCTTCTGTAGCTTACACGATAGTTAACTTATGAATTATTAAATATCATGTAAAAGAGTGCTCTTTTTTAATTTTTTTTTTTTTCAATAAATTTTTTTTTTATTTAACCAAACTGAAAACCACACTTTTCTATGAAAACAAAAAAATTCCACGTTGATTTAACTTTAACAGTATAGGACACAAAAAAAATTTGAATGTCGCAAAATGTGGTAATTTTGTAGTTACAAGAAAATCTTTAAAAATTAATAACACCTAAACTAAACAAAGCCTATCGTCGCAGCTCTATGTATTCTTTACTTATATGTAAAATAATATTTAAAAAAATTAATATATTTCTCGGCAAAACTTTAGGTTCTATGTGCTATTTTATAATTTTACACAGCGGTCTTAAACTTTTGACCGGTACTGTTAGACATATCAAACCTTCATTAAGACTGTGGCTTTGCATCAAGGATTCAATCGATTTTTACATGCTTTAGGTATATTAGCTTCACCTGTATGTTTGTATGTCTGTCCGTCTGTAACTTTTTCGACTAAGAGTGAGTGGCTCATCACTGTAAAATGTCCCACCAATTTCATTACGTTCGTTAGCCGAGCGGTCTAAGGCGCGCGACTTCTGTGACGTCAACTTTCGGATTCAGCGATCGTGGGTTCTGCTCCCGGCCACGTCGAAAAAAATTTTTTTTTTTTTTTTTTTTTTTTCCCCGGTAAATTCTAAGATTATATCCATACATCTAACTGTAAATGTTTCGGAGAGACTTTACCATTTCTTTGTGACGTTGCAACTCCAAATAGTTATCTCAGATGGTAATAGGTAGTGTCGGTAACTCATTTCCCTATGATAATTATACATAAATATAGTTTAAAAAACTAAAAAAACATGCTTTTAAATAATATCAAACTACAAAGTTAAAAATAAATATAGTTAATAAAACTAAAGAAACATGCTTTTAAAGATTATCAAACTAAAAAGTTAAAAATAATTTTAAAAGCATGGGGCGCTTAATATACAAAATATATGGCACAAAGCGCCTCAAGCTTTTTTCTCATTTATACTAGTATTGCTTATATACTATTGTCATAAATTAAATTTTAAAATTATTTTTTACTTTTTAGTTTGATAATCTTTAAAAGCATGTTTCTTTAGTTTTTTAAACTATATTTATTAACACTGTTAACTTAGCGATACTATTGAATTTATGGCGTAACTCATACTTTTATTTTTTAGTCCTCGGAACACGATTGCAATGATTTCAGAAAAATTGAATACGAGGGACTTTTTTTTTGTAAAAATGTAATGGTTTATTTTGTTGGCTGGAAAAAAAAAAAATTCGTGATCTCCTTGGCGAGTTGCAGACGAAGCGAACTGGAATTCACTCCGTCTCCCCCAGACACCGACTTTGTTTCTTTAAACGCAAGCGGCCTTTTGCAGATCGGATGCGCGTGACATTTCAGCATGCTGTTGTAGCGTCGTCACGGGTACTTATATATATATGTGTGTGTGTGTGTGTGTGCCGGCGCGTTC
Organism: Bacillus rossius redtenbacheri; assembly: GCF_032445375.1. NCBI lineage: Eukaryota > Metazoa > Arthropoda > Insecta > Phasmatodea > Bacillidae > Bacillus > Bacillus rossius. The sequence goes on from NC_086330.1 coordinate 352,259,476, forward strand.
AAGCAGAAGGGCCTTGGAATATAAACGTGTTATTTTTCCTGTCGCGAAGCTGGAGAAGTTCAATTTTCCGTCCTGGTGAATTCTGCTTGTGTCCCCCCCCCCCCCCCAACGCTCTTATTATTTTTTTTTTTTTTTAATGTCAGCACCCACAGTGACGTTGATCGCGTGGGCGTAACACCACTCCCACTGTGTTGGGAGGGGGATGGGCGAGAGGTTTGGAAGTAGGCTAATAGTTGTAATTGCGCAAATATACGTTAAATATAGGGTTCGTGTCATGTGCATTTCATGTATGATGTAGTTGGAGGTTAATGGCGTGAATTCACTCGTCCTTTAGTACCGGATGATTTTTTTTTTGTTGCTGTCACGTTGGAAACTGTTTTTTTTTCCTGCCTCATTCAAACTAGATGATTTTTTTTTTCCTGTTGCGTGTTTGAATGTCTCGTTTCACGAACGGGAGCGTGTAGTTAGGTAATTGTTGGTACATACGCATCGCGGACGATTTAAACAAATGTTAGAAACAATTAATTAATTAGATCGAAGTGGTCAAACGCTTGTGTGAGGTGTGTTAATTTGCCACATTTCATTTTCATTTAGTGTACGGTGGCATTTCAATAAAATACGATTTGTGCATTTATTTTTAATCTATTCGCGTGCTCTTGCGTCATTTAATTTGCTAATTTGCTCGTTTTTGTTTTTGTGTTCGTGATATCTTTTTGCCACACAACCGTTTATAAACATGCATACCTATAACATGAGAATTAAACAATTTACAGTAGGTTTGGTGAAATAAATGTTGCACTGTTCGATTAATTTTTTATTGTGATTAATAAATACATTAATTAATTAACTGTTTCAAATTTAAGAGTTGTTAGAATATTTACCTCTGTAAACCAAAATTTTAAAGAAAAACACTTATGATTGTAAGCATAAGAACAATTCGTGCACTCAACAATGATAATGGAATTACTTGTTAAGGAGGGGGGGGGGGTTATATGAGAAGCGACTTTTTCTGTAAATGATTCGTAAGTACTTGTGTTTTACTGGTGTGTATTTGTTAATGATAACAAAAGTTCACGGACACTAAAAATTTGTTCAAAGCAAGGTGTCACATGCCGTTTTGGTTATTTCATTATCTTGTCATTAATATTATTTAAGGGCTGTTCCTGCTGTAAATTTTTGTCGATAGCTCTCTTGCGTTTTGTATTTTGTCACCAAATATTAATTCGGTTTGATATAATACAGTATGTCCATAAAATAATGAAGCAGTTATAAATTTTAATAGTATCAACTGTAAGAGTTGTAGAGTAACTCAAACAGTTTCATATAAGCTCATGCGTGAGTACTGCTATAGTTGTTTTCTTGCTTGCAGCACCACCCACGCAAAATGGCAACTCCTGAGCGTAAAGCGACGTGTGTTCTGCAATTTGCTAAGCTAAGAGTGAATCTGTGATTTCAGTTCCAATCGCGTTTCGTTTAAAATTGATTCGTTATCCCCCCATGTAACAAAAACATCCGACGATGTTGGCAATGAAACAGCTCTTTTTCGCTGGCCTCCACGTTCACCTGACATAATGCTATGGTATTTTTTTTCCCCCTTTGGGGCTTTGTGAAAGATAGTGTGTACGTTCCGCCGCTACCCAATGATTTGCCAGAGTTGAGACACAGAATTGAAGAGGCTATTGCTTCCGTTACTCCGGACTTGTTAACCAAAGTGTGGGAATAATTGGACTTCAGGTTGGATGCGTGCCGTATTACTAAAGGTACACATATTGAACATTTGTAATAATAAAATTTTTTTTTTAACCTTCAATTTGATATATGATATGTTGTAAATTGTTTTAATTACTGTTGTATACCATTGTAACTAGGATATGTTTCAATGGACTCCCTATAGAGGTAATTTGTTGCGCAAGTGTTCATAATCATGATTAATTGGGTGTTACATTAAAGCTCTCAAACAACGTTTAGCAAACATCTGCTGTAAGTATTTTCTATCACAAGCAACAAATACAAAATGTCTATTGACGTTAGAGGCAATGTATGACTATAAAATGAAATAACCAACATGGTGTGTGAGATAGCGCCCCTAACTGTTGCCAAGAAAATATTTCAAAGGTTTAGTATCGTAAATCGGAGTGAATAGAAAAAAAAGCTTGTTGAATAGAAACGGTATGCTCAAATAAACTTTAAACACAAAACTCTGCATTAGAAATTACTCAGTGATATTTGTGAATAACTTACGCAGTATGCAAATTTCAACTAAAGATATGTTAAAAGATTTTTTTTTTATTTATTTACCCTTGTTTGCTGTACTTATACAAATATCCCGTGGAAGACTAAAAAAAAATTATTTTTGCAGTGTAACGCAAACCGACAAACACATTACGCTTTACGGCGTGCCTGAGTTCCGAGGGTGATGGGCGATAGCCATCGACCAAAGTGTCGTCGACTCTCGGTATCCGCGCCAGCTGACGACATGTTTGCCAAGGCATTCGAAAGTTTCTGCTCTTCCGGCGCCCGGAACTTCCCGAACTGAACACGACGTAACTCCCAAGTTGCGCCCCTTTGCGTGATTCCCGTTCGGCGAGTTGGCGCGCCGAGGACAGAGGGGAGTCCTGGAGAGGCGAGTTGTACTCGGCTCGTCGTGCTGTGAATGATTGCCGTAACGGGAAATGTTTCCCTAAAGAGAGCCCACACAACCATCCTAACGGAAAATGTTTTCCTAATGAGAGCCCACACAACCATCCTTAAACTTGGTTTATAAACTACGCAAGATCTCAAGACACAAAATTCTCAGCAACCACATTTTAGAGTACAGTTCTACAGGGACGCAAATCTGTTGGATTCGTAAGGGGAGCCCGTGGATTTCGCTTTGGTAAAAGATCCAGGGGGACGGGGGGTTGGCGCGTGTGGATTTTAACCGACATATGTCGTCATCTCTGGATAGGGTGCTCATGTGTTGTACACTGCCCATATTTTGGCCTAACTGAATACATTAAGCAGAAAACTTTCAACTTGCTTGCGGTTCGGCTTGCGTTTCCGACGGCGATATTTGAAGTGTTCCGAAAACTGTTTAAAGACGCAGATGTTAATTGTGGAGAAGCCCATGATGTTTAAACTTGTTAAATTGTCACATACTGGAAGGAAATAACACATTTAAATCAAATTTACGGACAATTTAATATAAATTAAAATTATCAAAAGAAGCCCGAAGGTTAATTTTGTTTTCTACTGTTTTACAATTTCAAGTTGCAAGGTAGGTGACATCTTGCGACTTGCGAGTTTTACAAACGACCATGATACTTTTTACTTTTTTTTTTGTGTTGTGTTGTCGCGACGTTGCAACCCTTGATTAGTACATAAACGCGGATTTAGGTCGGTGTTACACTATGAGTTTCTGCCGCTGCGGCTAACGCAGCTTTTTTTTTTGCCTATCATTCTATCGAACTTTTTTTGTTAGAGTGCAAAATGCATGTCTCTCAAGCAAGTACTTAGTAAATTTATCAAAATCGAATATACAAATAACAAAGCCAGAAGATATCCCCGAGTAGGAAATGGCAACCTCTCCGGGTCAACCGAATAGTGTGATATGTATTACTGTATCATTCTCGTCTTGGTGATAATTGCTTTATTTTAAACAATTCCAGGCTCCTATAATATCATAATAATATCTAATATGATAAATTCAACGGTCTGCTAACAGGAAGAGCCTGCTCCTGTGGCCTTAGCAGTAACTGTCAGCAGTAAACAGTTTTTGAATAAGTTATAATTTTCCAATTATTGTAGGTAAAATGCGAACACGTCATTTGACTTATACTCTTTTTTTTTCCTGGCAGCCTAGAAGTATCGACTTGTGATAATTTAATTTTGTGCCATAAATTAGTACGTATACTATAAAAATGAGTCCAAATATGCAAACGCGAAGAAAACTGCGCGTTCCGGACTGTTCTCGCAGGAAAGGCGGATATTGCGCTCGATGTAACTTTTGGATCCTTCTTGAGCATTAACATCTTGTCTTGCGGAATTGTCCTGCCGCCTTTCTTGTTAACTGTTGGATCCTTTGAAGTGACCGAGCCCCGATTCGAGGGACGCCACAACATGTTGAGGTTGGAAAATATACAACTTTAACTTTTTTTTTTAAAAAAAAAAAAAGGTGGCACACCGAGAAATTTTGACAGTCACCATTGGCCAATTATCTCCCCCTCCCCCTTAATGTTATATTTTCATGTCACCCCGAGTCATTGAGAAATTGTAGTTGTGGTTGTTGGTGTATTAGGACAACACAAATTACATCCATCTCTTACCCGGGATTCGAACCCAGAGCCCCCACACCGTAGCCCGGTGGGCCGTCGACTGCGCTACCGAGGCCGACCTCCGCTCGGCTAGCAGACCAGTTCCAGAGTTAAAAAAATAAATTTAGGTATATATGCTTTCATAGTTTGTCTTTAAGCCAACAGTAGTAGTGACGTGAAGCAGGGAACGCTATGTTAAAAAATATTTTCCCAGACGGCGCCATCTTTAATTCAAGGTGTTGCTACCAGAGGGCGCCATCTTTTATTCCAGCTAAGGCTACCAGAGCGCCGAATTTCAAATTTCAAAATATTGGTTGACAGATAGCGCCATTGTCGACCATCTGTAATTCATAATGTTGCTAACAGAGCGTGTAAAATTTAAATTTCCAAAAATTATTTGGCAGATAACGCCACAGTCAGCCATCTTAAATTCAATATTTTGTTGCCTGAGGGCGCCACCATCGTCCATCTTTAATTCATGGTGTCGCTACCAGATAGCGCCACTGTCGGCCATCTTTAAGTGTCAGTGTCGTCTGCTAGAGGGTGCTCTCTAGAATGTGCTGAGTTGTGTTCTTGGGGCGACCTCGCTAGTGCAGTCGATTGGACGACTCAGCCAGTAGCGGGTGTCGACGCGGTTGCGGGTGAATGCGGCGCGATGACTCTGTGATCTGGCGTCCGTCCATCCCTGTCGGTCCACGGCGTGCGTCGCACCCTTGATGAATCTGTTCGCAAAGAGCTTAGTTACAAGCTGACATTATGAAGGTAGGGACTGGAAAAATGCTCTGTAGCTACACACTAGTGGAGCTCTGATCGCTTGGAGCAGGCTCCAAGGGTTCCCTAGCCCGATGCGGAGTCGACGTGGTGAGCGGCGACACAGCTCCGATACTAGCCTGGACAGCTGGCAGAGAGGTTGGATAGGCCTCCACCGGACCACGGGTTCACTGGGTGTTTTGAGGGGGTCCCGGTGTGATGTGGGAGATCGGGGAAGGCGTCATCAGTGCTGATAAAGTCTTAGAGCTCAGGACACAGCCAACTGTCTGGTTAGCTGAGTGAGGTACGGGGCTTAGGCGGTGACTATGCTGGGTCGCTGTCTCTATAAAAAAAAGAGGGAGTGATCCCTAGCAGTTCTGTTTAATTTATATAGCTCTGGAATGTAAACAAAAAACTAACTGGAGTTTTTCTTACTCTACCTTGATAGGGCGCGCATGTAGGAGGGATTGTGAGAATGCCGGCCGTAGATCGGAACAATCTGTAGCTACACATTCCTTTGTATACTCGGGTAAACAACGCCAGTTCATTTGCTGTTTACTTGTGAGTCGTCTCAACTGGTTTACCTGTGATTCGATACAGATTTGGTAGAGGGTTCCTCATTGGCCCAGAGTCGTCAGAAACAGTGAGCCAGTAGCAAAAACAGTTTAAAGGTTAATGTATTTGAATTTTAGCCTATCGTAAAATGAATCTGCGATTTTTTCCGGTCCCTATGTATATAATATATATCTCAATTCCTTATGGTCAGGCTCTGGAAATCAATCGTTAAAAAATCCTGGAAATATAACGCTCTTTTAAATGGTGTAGTATAATTTGTCATAGCCCAAGTATACCTGAAAATCATTAGCATTTTTATACGGTTAGGTATACAATAGTTGAAAATAAACACTAGTGTGAAATATCTCCTTAACGATGGATTTTTTTTTAATTTCCATTGATTTATTTTTTGCATCCCGTATATAGGTACTAGCTGTAACCTTCCGGTCATAGAAGAGAAATCGTGTCAGACAGATCTACAGTAAAACTCGCCTACTCTCGTTTGGTAGAGTTACCATGGTAGGTTTTTATTTGTACTTTTTTTATATATATTACTGAAAACTAAATGAGACAGCTAGAGTTGTTGATTATTTTTTTTATCGCACCTCCCCTTTTTTTATAAGTGATAGGCGATCAAGCAAACAAACAACCAGAGATAAAATTCATCAACGTCACTGCCTGAAGCAAAGCGAGAGGCCATCTAAGTAATTATTGCGGGGCTTCGTAACCTTCGCTATCAACACGTCTCCACCAGAACGTTATTTTTTGTACTAAAAAAAAAAGAAAGAAAAGGAAAAGCAGACCTTGCTAGTATTGATTTCTTGTAAGTTAATTTTCTGCTAATCTTTAGTAGTTCGTTCTTGGATATTTTGAAAAAAATAAAAATTTATTTCTTCCGAGGTATCGAAGTTACTTAAAAAATGAAGCTTTTTTTTTTAAATTTTATTAATAACCATGATGGTTAAATTCTACGTTGTAGTTCAGTTGTGGCTTAAAAAATTTTTTTCTGATGCTATCTACTAAAAGTTTCCAAGTCAGCGTACAAATGTCTAAATTGTTTAGAATTGTATCATTTTAAATAAAATAAATCACCTGTTCGGGATTTAACTATAAAAGCTTTGATGACTACTATTAGTTATACTAAACTGTAGAAAGTAGGAACTCTGATATAGGCAATGAGTTTTAAGACTTACGTATTTCTATTTTATTTTTATTTTATTACCTTCAGCTTTTCAAATCTTCGGTTTTATAAATTGTTAAAGTTACTAAGATCATTCTGTTTTTGTTTGGGACAATTGTAATCCATGTATTGTGTTATATTTAACTTGTTTTCTTTACGTAAAAATTAGTTTATATTACAGCGCCTGTTTTTTTTTATCGTATACCTATACTGTTATAAGTTCGAAGATTTTCTCATGGCTTGTGTTCGTCCCGTTACGGTGATCGCTAGGGCGTCGCTCTCATGTGCGAGGGTCGTGGGTTCGATCCCCGACATCGTGGCATGGCTCAAGCCAGTGAGCAAGCACAAGAGTCCCAGGGTTCTAGTAAGTAAGCAGACAGGGAAAATTTGGAAAGCACAAAAAAAAATTTCAGGAAATTGAAAAGGTCTCTTCGAAACCCTGGAAAACGACGGGAAATTGCCGAGCATCAGTTACTAGACTGGATAAGTAATTTATAATGCTTATTTTTTTCCCCTTATAATGTCTTAAAACCAGCGTGTATTTTAATCACAAATTCACGTGTAGTTGAAAAAAAATATATCTGTTTTCATAATTTATTGAATACAAGTGAAATAGCCAATGAATAAACTCTGCGTTGATTTAATTATTCGAAGCACGATAAAATGCCGATTGTCACTCGCATGCTCTCAATCAATTTATTTTTTTCAAAGTTCGATCAAATTAAGTGTTTTAATGTACAGGCTGGCAGCGCTGGTTGCGTAACATTGATGAAAATTATGACAGTGCGAACTGTGTATTGCGCGGGAAAGGATTTCGTGGTAAATTTAATATGTTATGTGTGGTTTGAAAATATTTGGATTCTTATTTGTAGTTAAACATTGCTGTGTTGTCTTACAAGACTGATCTGTGAGGCAGGATAATAATGCTTTATTGTACATGAGAAACAGGGAAACTCAGGGAATGTTTTTTTTTAGAATACGAGAGTGGGAATCCCGTTACCATAACCCTCTGTGCATAACCGTGCGACCTAAAAACCGTATCAAATAAGTGTTCTCCTGCGTTTTAATTTGAACAGTGAAGCAAGCTGTAGTGTACACTCGGCCACACGATTTGGCGCACACTCTATAAGTCTATAGCATGTTCCCGAGCCACACGCGACGGCGACACTTTCTATACTGCTGCTGTCGCACACGGAGTGTATGTATTCACAGGCACACTTGGTGAGACAATTGTGTGGTGCAACACACATAAAAAAGTTTAAATAGCTCGTGTCGAAATAATTAAATGGATAACTCTGTTTCTTCACTGTATCAAAATAGGATAAAATCAGGGATTCAATATACCTAGAATAAAACAAAAATTTGCTAGAGGAAAAAAGGAAATGGTTCACAAATAAAGCACTTTCTTCAATATTAAAAACTATTTAAGAATTTTAAATATTCATAATATATTCCAATTGATCCCATAAGAAAAAATATTAAAATTGCATAAATAGTATCGCTAAAGTTGCCGGTATGTTAACATCATCACAAAAAAATTATCGATTCTAATGATAATTGCTGTCAAATACGAATTTAGTTCAGTTAGTTTACATTAATCTCAGGGTCAAATCTATTTGCAAGTTAATTTTTTGCACCAGCTGAGTACCTTCTCTCACGCCTCTGGTCTTGAAAAAATTCGTTTATGCACATAACATTAATTCACGTATTTTTAACGGTTCAATAATCATTCCTGACCCCCTCACTGCGATGACCCGAGATTCTGACCCCGCCAGAGCAAACTCAGGAAGGAAGGGGGAGGGGAAAGGAGGGGGGATTATACAGGAGTAAAGTCAAGATCGCAATGGGCGGGATTTTGTGTCTCTGGATGTTCGTACTCAATCGGTTAAGTATTGCCTTAGTCTAGGGAGTCAATAAGACGTGCTCAGATACTACTCCAATGACTTTTCGGTTATTCAAACACCCTTTTTTTGTACCATTTGCACCTTATAGCTTCGGTGGCTGGATACTACTGCTCTCCCTAGCTTCAAACTGGAGACCCACAACGTGCGAAATACACCCTCCCTGATCGGGTATGCAATCCGCAGTACTCGTTATATCTGAGACTCTATAATGTGTGTGTATGTGAGACTCACTTTACATCACCAGCATGGCTTGAGTCAGTGTCACTGCTTTTAAAACACTTAAAATAAAGACACACCACTAGTGAAAAAAAAAGTTAAACAAACTAGTACAGAAGCACTGTTATAATTACGGGCATACTATGCACACGTTAAAATAGCGCAGATATCACTGTATTCAACTGGCTGATATCCGATTTACTCGGACTTAAATTCTGGACGTTACTTAGCCATCTTGGCCCGAAAATCACTTAATTCCATTTAACATCATGCTCTCTGGTTTAATATTCAAATATTCAACAATCTAAGCTAGACGTATACAATTAAAATAATTGCGTGCTGCATTGGCGGTAGTCAATGACTACATTTAAACCTGATTTACGTGTGGGTATTTAAAAAAAAAACTAGTCAATTAATTCATGTAGGTGTAAATTAATCACGGACAATAATTTAACACAGTTAGAAAACAGTTTCGTGTATAATATTTACGTGAAGCAAGTACAATCGTATATAAAAACCATTGTAAATACTGTTAACATAACATTTCCTTTAGATGTTGGTGAAATTGAAAAAAAAAAAAAAAACAATGTTTCAGTAAATATGCACAGCTGTACTTGTACACAGCGCTCGAATCTGTTAACAGGAAAGTATGCTTGCCTTAAATGAATTCCCGTGACCAAAATTTATTTGTGTGTCGGTATTATCATGAATGAAGTTAATTAGCCGTAATATTATAAACACCAGAAGTGTTTTATTTTCTCATAGCACGCTATTTGGATTTGAAAACCACACATATGTAATTGTTGGAAACAATGGTTATATTTCAGCTGCCTTTTGGAAGGAAGTAAAACATCGATGTTGTTTAATTTATTAAAAAAAAAAAAAAATAGAAATCTCACAAGTTTCGTAGAAACTGAAACAAGGAGGGATAAAAGACCTCAGTCTCACTTCTGAAAACAGCCGGGCGAGTTTTTTTTTTTTTAAGTGGCAGTTATTTTGGCGTTATAGCCCACCTGTTGTCCATGGGAAGCCAATAAAAATAACGGGAACAAGGCGTTGGAGCTTTGCCGCAGTGACGTCACGTCGAATGCCAATACATTCGTTGTTCAGGGCGACCCACATACCGCCCTGAAATATTTGTTTGTTTGGGCAGCGCTTAGTAGTGATCTAATTCAACAGTTGGTAGAACAAACTAAATATTTTTTTTTTGTTTTAAACTCTAATTCACAGGTTTTCGTTGAAGTGATTTGGCTGTTCAGCTACATTTTCTTCAGTCTATAACTTCAGTTTTCTTTACCACATTATTTTCAGTCAAAAATTTTACGTTTGCACAAAGGTTTAGCCTTACACCAGGCCCAAGTTTTGTATTGATTTTGTACCTTGAAATAAGAAAAACTTGAATTATTTGGGAATGAAATTTGTAAGGGTAGGGAAGAAAAATGAAAGGGTCTTTATTGAAATTAGACCAAAAGTCACTCAGGATGCATTACTGAGTTACAAACACTTGGATTATTTTTTTGCAAGTCAGGGCCTGCAAATAAACATTCGTCAGTTAAAATGTAATTTAAATAGTCATATGTATGAAGTGCTCGGTTGTTTGGTGATAGGCTAAAGCACTCACATTCCAACCCCTTCTGAGCCGTGGTAGGCTTTTGGGAGTTGTGGCAACAGGACATGGATGTTTGTGTTGTCCCTCCGACTTCATATTGCAGGAGGCAGTGGGGAACCACTGCAAAATCAACCTGCCTACGCTCTAAAAAATTGTGTGATTTTAAACTAAATGTATGTGGCAACAGTCTCCGCAGATGTTAGTGTAATTTTACAGCTACACGTGTTTGTGAATTTTTACTTAAACACAAGAGTAAAAATACACCAACAATTGTAGGTGTAAAATTACACTAACATTAGTAGAGACACTGCTGCCTCATATATTTAGTGTATTTTACAATTTCTTTGGTTTGGTAAATATGCCACAGCTGTTGGTGTATTTTTACTCGTAAATTTACAAATGCATGCATGTGTAAATAACCACAACTAACAGTTAATTTTACCGCATAATTTACTAAACTCACAAGAACATTGACTATGTTAATTTGCACTACTTCCAAAAAATGTTAATTTAGCTACTTCCAAAAAAGGTTCATTTGCACTACTTCTAAAAATTTATAATTTTAGTAGGTTATTGTGATTCGTGTGTAATTTGAATTTAATTTCATCACCGTTTAATGTTCAAGTAATAACATCCTGTAGTTACAGTAGCGGAGGATCGGACCAACAACCCTCTGATTTAAAGTCAAGTATCTTAACGTCATGACCACTGTGAAAAACTGCAACTGTGATGAAATAAGTGTTATTCATTCGTAACCTAATGCAAATTAATTGTGTTTTCTTCAGTATAAATAGTAAAATATTTTTTTGTAGTTCCTTTGTCGTAAATTATTGTAACAAATTTTATTTACTTTAAAAATGACGTAAGTGTGTATATACAACTACAGTGTACTGACAAAAAATATGACGATTAATTTAACACTTGTTGTGTAGGTAACTGTACATATACATCCAAACGTGTAATTTTACACATAATTTATTGAAATAAAATATTTACATTTGTATTTTTTGACCCGAAACCTGTTGCACATTTTGGTTATCTAGAAAACTTTGTGTAAGTACACAAACTATACATTTTTTTTTAAAAATCATACTACAAATGTGTCAAAATTATTAAACGTTTGTATATGTAATTTTAGGAAATTTTTTTTTTTCACCGAGGGTGTAAGATTTTTAAAAGAATCATTTATTTACATGTCAACTGTGTATTTTTACACAAATATTAATTTTTAGAATATAAACCTAATTTTGGTGTAAAAATACATTAGTATTAGCAGTTTTGCACTTGACATGTGTTAAAATGCACAAACATTGTGTGTTTTTTTTCCGAATAATACGAGAAAATGTTTAAAATGCGCTACCTTCGAATGTATAATTTTACCAAATAATTTTACAGTGTAGTTTACCCTTCTGAGGCTTCTCTAACGTAGCTTACCGTACATACACTGTTCTAATCCAGTTTCAGCAGTCTGTAATGCCGGTTTTTGGCTACTTAATTAGTTTATATTGAATTTTTTTAAAAATATGAGTGACATGTATAGTTACACATCCGGGCACACATAAGGTATGCAGATTTTCAGAATTAACCACGCGATTTGAAAACTGCTCAAGATATTCGAGTGGTGTCTACGAAAAGCGTTTAAAAAAACGCTGAGGGTTAATGAGTAGTTTTGTTTTCGTATTTTGTTTTTAAACTGTATTTTTTAATTTTTAGACATGAAATGTCCGTTAAAGGTTCTTGAACGCACTCGAGGGACTTGCATTTCACATTTATCTTCATATCCCCGCCATATTATGCTATGGTTACCACTCAGATCTCATTGTTGCCTAATGCACGACGAGTATGCTGCACGCTAGTCCAAATACTGCTTTTAGGGCGGGATTCATAGTCGAAGGCTTGTTTGGCGAATAAGTAATACTTTATAAAGTAGTGCTTATTCTTCAAGTAGTACTTATTCCAGCAATGAATTCATAAACCTATACTTGACGAAGTAATACTTGAACAAGCACTACTTATATTGGCCATGCTGTACTTGATGAAGTATCTCAAAAAGTAAAGGACGAATTTGGTGTCAAAGTAACGCAAGCAAATATACCGCTGTAAATACATAGTTTACCTGTTTGAAAATAAAAATGCCCAAGTTTCAAACCATATATGCGTTTAAAATAATGAAATTAATACGTAAGATGATATTTATACTTTATTTGATAGTGAACTTGAATAACATAAATATGAACATGTATTAAAAACGAACTTACAACTACATAAATATGTTTGAATCTTTGTGTTGTTAAATTATGTTGGCCATATTGTGTTTGTGATCTATAAGCAGGTGAAGTTAACCACGTGGTAGCGAAACAACTTTCATGATTCGTGATGGCTAGTGGGAAAGAAAAGAGAGGAAAACATTATACTGATTCGGAAATAATTTTGTTTAAGCAGTTGGTCTTAAAATACAAAGCAGTAGTTTCTTTCCTCAGTGCAGGTTCAATTAACGGCATGATAATTTGGATGACTGTGTTCTTGCTGAACCTGAAACGTCGCTTGAACTCAGAATCACTATACCATTCGAAAGGGTTTAATGCATCTTGTACGTAGTGCTTTGGTGTCCGTACATTGACATGGTCCTCGTAAACTTCATCCGCAAATTGTTCAAAATCGTCCCAATCACCAAAATCCATCACGCTAGATGCAGAAGAGGTTATGTATGTAGCCTGTATTGTTTACAAAACTAAGCGGCAACGATTTGTTTCGTTTCTTTCCCCAAATTGAATTTGTTTACTCTCTCAATTTTAATTAAATATATGGAAAAATTAACGGGAATTAATAACTTACATAACCTATTCCTTACAACACCCCACACGATGCCCATTTTCTGCTATAACTTCTGTTATACCCATAGGTATAAAAATTTTCATAAAAATTTGTATAGCAGAACCGCAGAAAGATTTCTTAACTCCATACACACGATACCTAGAATGCTAACAGAAAACCAGCCAACGCAGTTGCCGACCAAAGCAAACATATCAGGGGAGGATAAACCTGTCGAAGTCAACTTATCAAAATACTGAAAAAAAAAGTGAAAGTTACACCTGTTTGTGTTAAAAATTATGTAACTTGCGGAAATATTATTTGATATTTTATCTTATATTTTTCATTTGCAAATAAATAACAAAATTGGTTTAGTATTTAAAAACAAATTAAGAGAAATTTTGGAATTACAAATATATTTTTAAGTTGTAGGTTAATTTCAAAATCTAAAAATATATAAATTTAAATGATACAAGGGACATTAGGTTTACTAAATGTAGTTTATGTACGGTTTAAATTCTAATATTAATTTAGTTATACAGTTAATCAAGCTAATTTCATTGTAATAGTAAAAAAATGCTACCGATTCATATATGTTATATATAAGATTTATTGATTACTTATATATTTAACTACATAATTAGAGGAATTGTAACTAATATTTTTTGTAACCCAGTGAGACATATAAACACGCACATACCGCGTAATAAATTTAAATCTTAGGTGAAGAAAAACATTTTGCATGTTTTTTTTTACCCTCACAGGTGTGTCGCTATGAAGTATCAGTTTATTCATTATTAATTTATGGACACTCGTTTCTTAATAAACGTTGGCGTTTTAATTATAAAATTAACTTTTAGTTTAAATTATTTGTGAACATGTGATTTTACTTTACTTTTTTAAAAGTAAAAATAAATCTAGGTAGGTAGTACTATGAATAAAATCAATGGACTGAGACACCTAAATGTAGTTAATAATATTATATCATAAATTAATTATAATAATTTATATTTGCAGAAAGCACAGTATGTACAATTTAATTATCTGTTATTTAAAAAAAAACTAAAAAAAAATTGGACTGATGAGGATTCGAACTACATTCAAAATCACCCTTCTACCTCTGCCATCGTGCCCTTCGCCACTACGCTACCGCAACTTCTACTCATGTGATAGGAGATAATGGGTAATATACAAGCAACGTATTTTCATAACGTATTTTAAAATTTCCGATTACTTCTTTCTGTGGCAATTTCAGCTTAACAAATATATTCCATAGTAGTTTTACTATTATAAAGTTTCATTTGGCATACCATTACATTTGTTACGTCCCTTAATGTTGACAATACAGACTATATACGGGGTTATATTGCAACACGTGGGTCCGCCATCTTGACGGCGTACCGGTACTTGAGTCACCTAGATAGACGACTTCATGAAGTATTACTTATATCAATGAATAAGCACGGCTTATTTGATTATGAATACTTGCGAAACAAGGCAAACTATTTTCATGGCTGTGAATTCGTATTGAGCAGTACTTATTTGACGCAGTGCTTCGTGAAGTATTACTTGAAGTAGTCCTAATAAGCAGTGCTCTGTTTGTTCGCTATGAATTTAATGCCATACTTAAGCATGCATATAAGCAGTACTTTTTTCAAGTATTGCTTATATCACCACTATGAATTCCGCCCTTAGAGGCGATACTGCGTTGGAACCACCAGCGACCGTCGCACTTATCATCCCGCCTCACTAATAACATTTAAGAGGCCACTCCAGTGTTTCAGGGGCACTACGCAACCCGCGTTAACCTCATAAGATTCCATGCTATTTTCATTTTGCTTATAACTTATTAACTAATATAAATTTCGAAATGATGCTTGCTTGATATGTAAGACAACGATGCTCTTATCAAAGCCCCTTTCTTCAAAAACGTGCATAAATTATGGTTCAAACCTAGACAATACACTTATGCATATTAGTACAGATTAGCTTCATTTCCAGGCCATATAATGTCACCGCCCAAATTTCACAGTTATCCTGTGACGACGAGAAGACTGCGCGCCAGTTCAGAGACAATACCGCGCTAGAAGCACCAGCGAGCGTCGCGCTTATCATCCCGCCTCACTGACACACATACACCCCTGACAAGGCGGAGAAACACGCTGCAGGTTCGACCTCTCGCAGCGTGATCGCAACCGACTGCAGATAGATCGACCGGCGAGCGCGCACCCCCCCTCTACACGGTAGCTGACTGGCCTCGGGTCAATTACCGCCTCCCGGCCACTCGCAGCTACCGGCGAGTGACGTCACCAGGCGTGACGGGCCGCGGACCCGCTAAGCCGGGAGGGGAAGTGACCGCAAAGGTTAACCGCCACCCGGAAATTGCCGAAGAAAGAGCTCCATTACAGCCCACTTGCCACCCCCCTCCCCCCCTTTTCACCCCAAGGAGTTAGATATAATCTCCAACACACGAACTTCGCAAATAAAAAAAACAATAACAAACGGTTACGCGAAGTTTTAAAACTGCCCGCAGGGGTACCACCACTTAATTTCGTTGAGAGATAAACAGGTGGGGATTAAAAAAAAAACACCGCAAAAGAAAGAATAAGCGAAGATAATTCCGTGTAATTTCGCGGAGAGCGCGACTATCAACGTTGATTCTGCTTTCGATGTTCATGTGTCATTTTATTTTTTTACTTTATTATACAGGACAACGGACCCTAATTAATGTCATCACGAAAAGTATTCCACCGTTTTGAAGGCTGCTTGTTTCCTTGGTAGGACTATCTAAATAATTCTTTTATTTTATTATAATGTTATTATTTTATTTCTGTGTGCCAAATCTTTTCTTGCAAAACGACTGTTACAAGCATAAGCACAATTGTGTTACCTGCGAACAGAGCACGAGTTTGAAGAACCCGCCTGGTCAGGGATGTAACTGTATTGGCGTGTTAAGAGGCCACTCCAGTGTTTCAGGGGCACTACGCAACCCGCGTTAACAACATAAGGTTCAATGCTATTTTCATTTTGCTTATAACTTATTAACTAAAATAGATTTCGAAATGATGCTTGCTTGATATGTAAGACAACGATGCTCTTATCAAAGCCCATTTCTTCAAAAACGTGCATAAATTATGGTTTTATACTAATCTTTACTAATATGCATAAGTGTATTGTCTAGGTTTGAACCATAATTTATGCACAGTTTTGAAGAAAGGGGCTTTGATAAGAGCATCGTTGTCTTACATATCAAGCAAGCATCATTTCGAAATCTATATTAGTTAATAAGTTATAAGCAAAATGAAAATAGCATTGAATCTTATGAGGCTTACGCGGGTTGCATAGTGCCCCTGAAACACTGGAGTGGCCTCTTAATGAGCATCGCGGAGGTCTCGTTTCCTCAGAGCCTCGCGCACGATCGTGCGTGTATCTAGGTGTGTGTGTGTGTGTGTGTGTGTGTGTGTGTGTGTGTGTGTGTGTGTGTGAAGAGAAGCTCCACTCAGCTATCTGCCTTGGTTCTCAGTTTGTGCGAGGGAACATGAAAGTAATCAAGAGTTTTAACCGAGAGCGAACTCTTACTCAATACTAATACCGGGGTTGTGTAGGTGCCCATTGCAATGTATAACTGTAGCTAGTCAGATTGAATTACACGAACTTCAATTGTATTGTATAATACGGTGTTGTGCTTGTGAAAAGCTTATGTTGATTGTTTACAATGCCATAGAGTTTAAAAGAAAAAAGTTTAATTGGGTTTATGGTTAGGTTAAATGACATATCTTCCCATTTCACAAGATAAAAAATTTATTAACATGTTTATTTAAAAAAAAATTATTTCCTACGTATAAATGGGCTTAGGTTGTATAGGTTAAACCATAATAATTCAAGATTTAAATGTTTCTTGTACGGGGGAAAATTGATTTTTCCATTATATGACGGATCTAGATTTTAGGTCAGGGGAGAACCGAATTAAATTTTCTAATACAGTCTTAGTAAATTTACAATTTAAATATTTAGTACTTTTTATTTGTGGTTCAAAAAGACCTGTTATCTGTAGCACTGCAGTAAAATAATACTTGAGTAGGTTTGGTAAAATGTGATAAGGAATTAGGAGAAATTTTCAAAATTATTCAGGGTTTGGTGTGATGGGGTTGCCGCCATGGCCCATCCTTTGGATCCGCCAGTGGGGCATTAGCCATTGATGGTTCCAGTTTGTTTGTGCCTGATGACGGCAGCAGGTGTTGTTCCCGAAGTGTCGCAACTGTAGAAAGCCTGTTGTGTTTGTGCTGTCGTCGCGTAGTTGTGTCGTACCGATTATCTGTTTAGTCACTTGGTTCGTTTGTTGCATTGTGGTCCGGAGTTCTTTTTCTGAATTTAGCTAATATTGGCTGGTTTTCCATGTGTTGATGTATTCATATTCGTTGTCCCTAAACCATCAGTGGCGTATGTCCAACATACTCTGGTAAATAGTGTTTAGTGATAATAAAATTGTTTAGTCTTTGTGCGAATCATTATTGCATATTATTACACAAATTACCTCGCATAATTTGGTAGGGATAATTTACACAAAGTATTTTATGACGGACACAATTACTTTTTTCCCCACAGTGTATAAAGAAATTAAACTTTATAAAAAACAGTTCTGGAGTAAAATGTTTTGGCTCAGTCACATTATTTTAGATAATTTTCTTTCGCTGAACTTAAACTGCAATTTCACCGGAATTCACTTGCACTTTTATAAGGATAGTCCTTAGAAACTCTGTTGCCCAAAAATGAATATTTTATGAATTGACGCCCTCAGTCTACGCTAACGTCAAAACATAAACCGACGTATTAAGATTTTAGAAACATTTAAATAAACACTCATTGACGCGTTTAATTCGTTTATACCTATATTATTTCCATACCTATATTATTAATTAAATTATAATCACTGTAAAAATTAAGAATCAACATAAGCAAAATAATTTAGAAAATACCCGATTAACGGGCGTCGTCAAAGGTTTGTGTATTTATGCGCAGTGCAATGCAATCCGACAGTGGTCACAACTTTGGCCAAAGGGCTTCAATATTCTTAATTTGGCATCTCACTATTACATATTATTTGTAAACTTTCACCACAGGACACGCTTAAAAGATGCAGGCTGTTAATATGGAGCTTGTACTCTGTAATAGTTTTAATGTTTAACATCTCAGCTCTCGGAATATGTCATTTGGTAGGAGTAAATTCTCATGGAAATGAAATGTGTAACCACGGTGCTGCCATCTGCGGCGGATGGTGCGAACCAAAATCTGCAAAGCCAAAGGAAATCTTTGTAGTTTGATGAATTTTAACGATATGGGCAGTATTTTAATGATATTCCTTGTCAATTTTTTTTTACAAAGCTGGGGTTAGTATTTTTTTTAAATTCATCGTGACTAATATATGTCAAAACCAAATATCTAATTAGTTGTAATATACATTATTTTGGTTAACATTTCAACAGCCCGGCTAGCGCAGTCGGAGTGTTCCTTGGGAGTCCGAGGCGCGCGGACGTGTCTACACGTGTGCGCGTGAGTGCGTTTCGACATACGTGAGTACGTTCGTGCCGCGCGATTAGAGGCTGTTTCAGCTGGGCCCTGCCTGTTCACAAATACTTGCACAGCAAACACCGCCATACTAGCCTGTTATTATGGGTGTGCGTACACACTTCCACACAAAACGCGTCAACACTATTTCGTGTGAATTGTCGAACAAAGCCATTGGCCATGGATAGAGAACTGCAAAATTCACGATTTCAAATCCCTAAAGGCTAGACTCCGTGATCCTCTATGCACTCGTGCAAATTACATCTGCTGATTGGTTACCGACTCGTAACACCTGTTGACTGGAATGATCGTGATTCGCTAATTCTTCTGTTAAAATTTTTTCATTGGCTCAGACTCCTTCAGATAAACTGTGGCCCAATCACCGAAGCAAAATAATGTCAAAAGTATTTGGACTCTATCATATCGCGAAATTAATCCGCGAATTTTACAGGTCTTCTAGCCATTGGTCTACACAACTGGATGGACGAGACACTCTACACAAAAGGAAGATGAACTGGTGGCTGTCCAGATGGACGGTCGCCAAAGATGCATCTTCATCAAGCTGACTTTTATGACACACTGCGAGAGGACCATGCGAACGACTGACTCAGATTCTAACAGCATCGGGGGAGTCCATTTTGGCCGACATTGAAACTGTCATAGACAACCTCAAAACAGTGTGTGTGATCAACCTGGATGTTGAAGTTAAAAAAAAAATGACAATATTTTTTAATGCTCTGACACCGTAGGTAACGTTTTGTTTTTAACTTGACAGTTCTATGTGTGGTGGTGGGGGGGGGGATGAACATGAGAACAAACACAATGCACGGATGAAAGGGAGTACCGAGGATTTGCATGGTGTATGTCGTAAAGAAATTTTTTTTTCACAGCAGTCGTAGCCCTCAACGAAATAAAATTGCCCCCGGCTGTCTCAATGACAGAGAGCTATGCATACCATTGAACACTATAAGGAGGCTCGCCTTCGGTGGGAAATCAATAACTGTAGAAAACGAGCCGAGTGTAATGGCCAGCGTTCTGACAGTTGCAACGGTGAATGTCTGTGTCATGGAGATGGCACACAAATATCGTGCATTATACAATCTAGCATACACCCGTGCCATTGATGTCATTTTCATACAAGAATTAACTCTAAATCAGATCCCGCACTTTGAAAACTGCAATGTTTATACAAATGTTGGCACACAAAGAAGAGAGACGGGCATTATTACACGTAATGGTTATCAGCTCATAAATATGAGGGAAAATCCTTAGGGAACACTTGTCATAACATCGCCACCGCCGGACAATGACTTGGTGAAGTTGGCTCTGTGTGTGAATGAGTACGCTCCTTCGAGCACACGAAACAGGCAAGCCAGGACAGACATTTACAGGCACCAAATATTACCGTTCTTAGAAGGTGACCGGAACAAGTTAATATTTGGCGGTGATTTTAATTGTGTGTTAAACCCCATTGACCAACATTGTGGAGCATTTCCGACTGACACAGCATTACAAGACTTAGTCACTGCCATTACAAGTTGAAGATGTTGATATAGATATTACAAGTCGCTCGGCCACACTATATGCATTCCATGGCCATGCTTTCGGCACGATGCTAGACCGATTTTACTTTTTCAAAAAAATAACCGCAATTCAGTCAGAAGCCATGATGTATTCCCATCAGCTTTCACAGATCATTCCCCTTGTCCTCTGCATTCTACCCATTTCGCGGACGAAACTACTGGCGCCTGCAAACTCGATTATTTCGACAAGAGGAGGTGGATAGGGACTTTCCAGCAACGAAGGACAACATGGGCTAGGTAAAAAAAAAAAAAATAACGTTATGGGGATGTAGCGGAGTGGTGGGAAAATTGTGTTAGAACGGGCATCCGGCGCCTCTTTCAATACCACGGCGTAAGTGTGCGACGAGAGCAGGCCTCCCTCCTGTGCCTGTAATAGCGAGCTGTCAGAGACCTCAGCACTGCGCCGCCGTCAGTGACAAACATCAGGGACAAAGAGCGTTCCCTCAAGGCAAAAATCATGGCCATCCATCGAAAATACACGGAAGAGCGGCTTTAGTATCTTAACTCCAAAAAGCACCTTATGAAACGAGAGGCTCAGCATATATTCTTTGGAATGTCACATCTTCTTAATATATATAAATCTCGTGTCACAATGTTTGTCCTCAATGGACTCCTAAACCACTTAACCGATTATAATAAAATTCGCACACCATGTGCAGTTCGATCCAACTTGAGAGATAGGATAGTTTAATTCTCAAATTATAGTCGCAATTTTAATTTATTGCGATTTATAAAAGCGAAATACCACTCACTGACTCACTCATCACGAGATCTCTAAAACTATAAACCCAATTGACTTGAAATTTAGCATGATTATTCATTTTGTGATGTAGACGCTCACTAAGAACGGATTCTGCGGAAATCCGATCCCAAGGGGAGTTTCGGAGGGGGGAGGGGGGAGGGTAATATATCAAAATTTCCATTTTTTGGTAGGAAATCACCATGGCAACGGCTGTTGCTTCGTTGATGCTTCATTCGTCTCTATGACAACGACTATTTCATTGTTAGTGCAGTCCTCATCACCGTTGAAATTTAGCTGGTATCTAAATATCAAAAATTACCCTTTTTTTTTCAAGTATTTATATTTTACAGACTTGAAACTTCACAGTAATGTTCCTTATGTTACGCAGGATGACATTTTCCGAAAATTAGATCCCATGGGTGGTTAAAACAAGGCAACAGGATTTTGCATTGTTCATGCCTTCTGCGTCTCCATGGCAACGGGCATCGCACGGCAGTGGCGTACCCACAAGGAGGGGCAAGTATAATGAGCGGCGGAAGCGTGATCTGCCTGTAGACTGCCGTAGCGAAGTACGGGTACATCAGTTGTACGTTGCGTGCACGAGTCGGGAAACCATCGGTGCTATTCATTTTCTCTCCGGTACATTATACAGTATTGTAATAAATTTTCACTGATTTTTTTATTATTTACCATTACTGTAAATGGGTGATGTGGCTTAATTTTTTTCCATTAGTATAGCCGTGCGAAGCCGGGTCGGGCAGCTAGTAGTATATACGGTTCAAGAGTTGCGTCGGACAGTCATTGAATTGCCCAACTGGGAGTGTGTATCCACCCGGCTGTTATATAACAAAATATTTGCCAAACAGTCAAAATTACTCCCAGAGTACAAATCAAGTGGAGATACTTCAACTGGACACGTATCTGGAAGAGCGTAGCGGGACGTAGATTTGTCGTCAAAATTTCCGAGCGTCGGCATATATGCATTCATCAATAAACGCACTCCTACAAGAATGTGAATACATCAAAATTTCCCTGGACAATGATAATCGCTGTGAAATCTGTGGACGTTGTGATACAACCCTTCACCGAGTCACAAACTGTGTGTATTCCGAACCCCTTTGGGGCAACAAGTCAACTCGCTGTCCCGACCTTGACATTAATGAAGATAAAACATGTTTTCTTTATTTTTCAATGTTTTCCACTGTAAAAATACCTTTTTTTATTTTGATATGTAAATACAACAATATCATTTTAATGAACTTGTGAATGTAAATTGTGAAAAGTTTGGGTATGCGTACTTGAGCCTCTGCCCACAAATGTACAATTTGTCAACTGCTTGAAACTATTTGTCTATAAAAATAAATTTAAAAAGAAAGCAAAAGTCGGTAGAACTTGAGACTTAATCTCAGGGTCGTAGGTTCGAGCCCCACGTTGGGTGGTAGATTTTTATTATGATATTTCCTACATTTATTTTAATTTTTTTCATTATTTTTTTTATCTTACGTTGTCTGATTTAATTACTAATTAAAACATACAATCACAACATCGTTTGATTCTCAGATCCGAAGATTATGTCGATCCGTATCAAGTTACAATAACAGTTACTACGTAAGTAGTATAGGAATGGCGGAACTAGATCTGGCGCCGGCGCGTGGATTGTGATTGTCGGTCCGCCATCTTGGATTTGTGACGTCACGGCGGCAAAAATTCCTCAAAATTCCTCAAAAATGACTCAAAATGACTCAAAATTTCCCGTTTTAAGAAAAAAATTCCCGTTTTCGAGGGAAAAATTCCCGTTTCGAGGGAAAATTTCCCGATTTAGTCCTTAAAAATCCCAACGGCTAGAAATGTCCTGATAGAGGCTTAAGCATCCTTAACTCAAGCCTCAGTTAAGCCTCTATCAGGATGTGACCTTGACCTTTGACCTTGACCCCGACGGCCATCTTGGATCCACCATCTTGGATGACGTCATTTCGTTTTCTCGAACATTCCGTCATTGTGTTATCGGCCATATTGGATGATGACGTCACCGTTGCAATTTACGTTACGACCGCCATCTTTAACTTTTTTATTTATTATCCGATTTTAATGAAATTTTTTTTAAAAATTATAAAAAAAATTAAATAATAAAATTTTTAATAAAATATTTAAAAAACAAACATTTACAACACGGAGCTCGGAGTCCTCGGTTCAAACCCGGTGAGGCCAAAAAAAAAATTAAAAATGGCGACCGATCCTCCTCCCGTGGTGACTTTTGGCAGACTGACTCCCACCACTTTTCTTAAAGCATATATATATCGTCACCTAGTATGACGTCATGTCCGCCATCTTGTCTTCGATGCTGGAAGCCATCATCATCATTGTATCGTCGACGAGAGTGCGCTGACACCATGTTAGTTTAGTTCGTATCCGCTAGAGTGCAGTAATCATTTATTATTACTGTGACACCCGCCAACTTGAAATATGGCCGCCATCTTGAAAATCCGTAATTATTTAGCTAGAAATTCGGGAAAAATTCCAAAATTCATTAAATAAATCACTCATTAACTTACATATTGATTCGATCCGCTCCAGTCCTTGGTTCGATCCCTGAATGATGCAAAACATTTAATTTTATATAAAAAATAATAATTTCAATAAACCATGTTCAAAATTCTTAAAGAGACTTTAAATTCTCTACTACCATCATCCTATCAGACACCAAGACCACCATATTGGAAATTCGTAATTGTAATGCTAGAGATTCGGGAAAAAGTTCAAAATTCATTAAATAAATTTGTAATCTATATACTGATTGATTAGATCGACTAAGGTCCTTGGTTCGATCCCTGGTCGATACAAAACAACGTTAATTTTAAAAAAGTACCAGAAAAGTGTAAGGTTCGTAAAAAAAAACACCTCAAAGTCTTTTACAAACATAATATTTATTACACAATTTCTATCCTACTACAGAATCACTTGCGAAAGCCAACAACAATCTTATAAACATTTAGCCCTGCATAGACGTGCAACGACTACTTCTTAGCTCCAAATGGCTCCCAAAGCTCCAACAGCCTCCAAATGCTTAACACAGCTCCAAATGGCTCCAAATGCTCCAAACGGCTCCAAATGCTCCAAATGTCTCCAGCAGCTCCAAATGCTTGACAGCTCCAAATGCTTCAAAAGGCTCCAAATGCTCCAACAGCTCCAAAAAAAGGCTCCAAATGCTCCAATAGCCTCCAAATGCTTAACACAGCTCCAAATGGCTCCAAATGCTCCAAACGGCCTCCAAATGCTTGACAGCCTCCAAATGCTTAACACAGCTCTAAATGGCTCCAAATGCTCCAAACGGCCTCCAAATGCTTGACAGCTCCAAATGTCTCCAGCAGCTCCAAATGCTCCAACAGCTCCAAAAAAAGGCTCCAAATGCTCCAACAGCCTCCAAATGCTTAACACAGCTCCAAATGGCTCCAAATGCTCCAAACGGCCTCCAAATGCTTGACAGCTCCAAATGTCTCCAGCAGCTCCAAATGCTCCAACAGCTCCAAAAAAAGGCTCCAAAAGCTCCAACAGCCTCCAAATGCTTAACACAGTTCCAAATGGCTCCAAATGCTCCAAACGGCCTCCAAATGCTTGACAGCTCCAAATGCTTCAAAAGGCTCCAAATGCTCCAAATGCTCCAAACGGCCTCCAAATGGCTCCAACAGCTCCAACAGCCTCCAAATGCTTGACAGCTCCAAATGTTTCCAGCAGCTCCAAATGCTCCAAATGGCTCCAACAGCCTCCAAATGCTTAACACAGCTCTAAATGGCTCCAACAGCTCCAAAAGACTCCAAATGCTTCAAAAGGCTCCAATTGCTCCAAGAGCTCCATCTTCAATTGGTTCCAACTGATTCATATTACTTTTATCGAACTTGGCATGATTACTAACATGTCTTTATCAGTATACTTTTTGACTGGCAGTGGTAACGTTTTTTTACACCTTTAAGTTATAAGTTTTATTTAGAAATCAGATTTCGATAAATGATAGCTTCCATCTGGAAAGAAAATATATTAATTTATCTTCAAGTTTATACACATACATTTAATTTAATCCATTATTGTATGTAGCCAGCTTCCCTCAGTTCTTTGAGTATGAAGGATATTTCTTTAATGTTCGAATAGTTTCCTGCACAAAGCGATCCATGTAGTAGTCGTAGCCTGTTAACCAATATGTTAGGATCTTCCCATGAGGTATAATCAATCTCTTCTGCTGCCTTCATCATCCTTGCATGTTTATAATAAATATTATCTCTGGTGTTTATCGTTTTAACACCAACCACAAGGTCACTTTCGTCATCTTGCCAGTGATTATCACAAGCTTGATCAGGATAATTTATTTTATTACGCCGTTTCCATCGTTTTGGTCTCAAACCACCATCACAGTCTTCGCTCTTGCATGCTTTTGGTGCTTCAGTACAGTACTCAATCATGTCAGCCTCAGATGTGTCACCACAATCTTCAATCATGCCAGCTTCTGATGTGTCACCACAGTCTTCAATCATGTCAGCACCACAAACTTGATCAGGATAATTTATTTTATTACGTCGTTTCCATCGTTTTGGTCTCAGACTGCCATCACAGTCTTCGATCTTGCCTGCTTTAGGTGTTTCAGTACAGTACTCAATCATGTCAGCCTCAGATGTGTCACCACAATCTTCAATCATGCCAGCCTCAGATGATTCATCAAAGTCTTCGACCTTGTAAGCTTCAGGTGGTTCTCCATCTTTCACATTTTCATGGAGACGACTAGATATTGGAGTAAATATATTTTCATTTCTAATGTGGCTACAACTTCCTTCGTTTGTTTTAAATTTTAAATTATTATCTTGATCTAGATCAGTAATTTTAGCATTAGCTTTTTCGCCTTCGTTCCTCTTCCGCGATGTTGTAGCCCAGTCTTCGTTATCTTTATTCATCTTAATTGTACAGGTCTTGTAATGTCTATCCAAGTAATATCTTCTACCAAAGGATTTCTGACACTGACTGCAATGAAATGGTTTTTGACAAGGACCCAAATTACACTCGCTTCTCTCATGTCGTTTAGCATTCTTTCTCAAGGTAAACACCTTGCTACAGTATCTACAGTGATGACGTTTTGATACAGCAACAAATCCCGTTTCAGGATTCATATTAGTTATTGAGACTAATGCCAGATGCAAACTAAGAGTTTTAAATTAGATATATTACTTAAATATAATTTTTTAATTATTTCATCAGCGAGAATTAATTTATCTCATTCAAAGGTACTTGTTGCAAGTAGTTCTGCTTTTCAACAACAGATGTCGCCACATGTTACTTGCAGGTAAATAATATTTAGTTCTTTTATGCGGGATGCGGGATGCTCACTAACGATCGCAAAAGAAGGATGGCTTCGCTAGACTCCAAGGAGAAGGAAGTTCGTCCATCCTGTTAGTGCTTCTTAGATTTCTCAGAGATTATTTGACTGAGTAATGATATTTTTTTTTAAATTTCCACCTGATAAAAATATTACAAGTGCTGATTTATTGGCAGAATTTCAATAATTAAATGCGACCTTGAATAAAAAATGACATGACTCATTAAGTAAAAAATTCTTCATGCAGAGATCAATTCCTCATCAGTAACCAGAAGCACCCAGAGAAAACCATCAAAATATTGTCAAGAATAATCAGGAGCACACGGAGAAAACTACCATAATATTGTCAAGAATAAACGGGAGCACACGGAGAAATCCACCATAATATTGACAAGAATAATCAGGAGCACACGGAGAAAACCACAGCAAGTTTTCTTTGATATCATAAAATTTCAGGAAAAAAATAATACTAAAAATAAAAATAAATTAATAAAAAATTTAAAAAAATAAAATAAAAAAAATACATAAAATTCTGGCTTGTACTAGAACTCTATCTTTGTTCAACAATGAGAAGTTCACAAGCTAGCAGAATATATTTATGTATTTTTTTTATTTTATTTTTTTTTAATTTTTTATTAATTTATTTTTATTTTTAGTATTATTTTTTTCCTGAAATTTTATGATATCAAAGAAAACTTGCTGTGGTTTTCTCCGTGTGCTCCTGATTATTCTTGTCAATATTATGGTGGATTTCTCCGTGTGCTCCCGTTTATTCTTGACAATATTATGGTAGTTTTCTCCGTGTGCTCCTGATTATTCTTGACAATATTTTGATGGTTTTCTCTGGGTGCTTCTGGTTACTGATGAGGAATTGATCTCTGCATGAAGAATTTTTTACTTAATGAGTCATGTCATTTTTTATTCAAGGTCGCATTTAATTATTGAAATTCTGCCAATAAATCAGCACTTGTAATATTTTTATCAGGTGGAAATTTAAAAAAAAATATCATTACTCAGTCAAATAATCTCTGAGAAATCTAAGAAGCACTAACAGGATGGACGAACTTCCTTCTCCTTGGAGTCTAGCGAAGCCATCCTTCTTTTGCGATCGTTAGTGAGCATCCCGCATCCCGCATAAAAGAACTAAATATTATTTACCTGCAAGTAACATGTGGCGACATCTGTTGTTGAAAAGCAGAACTACTTGCAACAAGTACCTTTGAATGAGATAAATTAATTCTCGCTGATGAAATAATTAAAAAATTATATTTAAGTAATATATCTAATTTAAAACTCTTAGTTTGCATCTGGCATTAGTCTCAATAACTAATATGAATCCTGAAACGGGATTTGTTGCTGTATCAAAACGTCATCACTGTAGATACTGTAGCAAGGTGTTTACCTTGAGAAAGAATGCTAAACGACATGAGAGAAGCGAGTGTAATTTGGGTCCTTGTCAAAAACCATTTCATTGCAGTCAGTGTCAGAAATCCTTTGGTAGAAGATATTACTTGGATAGACATTACAAGACCTGTACAATTAAGATGAATAAAGATAACGAAGACTGGGCTACAACATCGCGGAAGAGGAACGAAGGCGAAAAAGCTAATGCTAAAATTACTGATCTAGATCAAGATAATAATTTAAAATTTAAAACAAACGAAGGAAGTTGTAGCCACATTAGAAATGAAAATATATTTACTCCAATATCTAGTCGTCTCCATGAAAATGTGAAAGATGGAGAACCACCTGAAGCTTACAAGGTCGAAGACTTTGATGAATCATCTGAGGCTGGCATGATTGAAGATTGTGGTGACACATCTGAGGCTGACATGATTGAGTACTGTACTGAAACACCTAAAGCAGGCAAGATCGAAGACTGTGATGGCAGTCTGAGACCAAAACGATGGAAACGACGTAATAAAATAAATTATCCTGATCAAGTTTGTGGTGCTGACATGATTGAAGACTGTGGTGACACATCAGAAGCTGGCATGATTGAAGATTGTGGTGACACATCTGAGGCTGACATGATTGAGTACTGTACTGAAGCACCAAAAGCATGCAAGAGCGAAGACTGTGATGGTGGTTTGAGACCAAAACGATGGAAACGGCGTAATAAAATAAATTATCCTGATCAAGCTTGTGATAATCACTGGCAAGATGACGAAAGTGACCTTGTGGTTGGTGTTAAAACGATAAACACCAGAGATAATATTTATTATAAACATGCAAGGATGATGAAGGCAGCAGAAGAGATTGATTATACCTCATGGGAAGATCCTAACATATTGGTTAACAGGCTACGACTACTACATGGATCGCTTTGTGCAGGAAACTATTCGAACATTAAAGAAATATCCTTCATACTCAAAGAACTGAGGGAAGCTGGCTACATACAATAATGGATTAAATTAAATGTATGTGTATAAACTTGAAGATAAATTAATATATTTTCTTTCCAGATGGAAGCTATCATTTATCGAAATCTGATTTCTAAATAAAACTTATAACTTAAAGGTGTAAAAAAACGTTACCACTGCCAGTCAAAAAGTATACTGATAAAGACATGTTAGTAATCATGCCAAGTTCGATAAAAGTAATATGAATCAGTTGGAACCAATTGAAGATGGAGCTCTTGGAGCAATTGGAGCCTTTTGAAGCATTTGGAGTCTTTTGGAGCTGTTGGAGCCATTTAGAGCTGTGTTAAGCATTTGGAGGCTGTTGGAGCCATTTGGAGCATTTGGAGCTGCTGGAAACATTTGGAGCTGTCAAGCATTTGGAGGCTGTTGGAGCTGTTGGAGCCATTTGGAGGCCGTTTGGAGCATTTGGAGCATTTGGAGCCTTTTGAAGCATTTGGAGCTGTCAAGCATTTGGAGGCCGTTTGGAGCATTTGGAGCCATTTGGAACTGTGTTAAGCATTTGGAGGCTGTTGGAGCTTTTGGAGCCTTTTTTTGGAGCTGTTGGAGCATTTGGAGCTGCTGGAGACATTTGGAGCTGTCAAGCATTTGGAGGCCGTTTGGAGCATTTGGAGCCATTTGGAGCTGTGTTATGCATTTGGAGCTGTCAAGCATTTGGAGCCATTTGGAGCTGTGTTAAGCATTTGGAGGCTGTTGGAGCATTTGGAGCCTTTTTTTGGAGCTGTTGGAGCATTTGGAGCTGCTGGAGACATTTGGAGCTGTCAAGCATTTGGAGGCCGTTTGGAGCATTTGGAGCCATTTAGAGCTGTGTTAAGCATTTGGAGGCTGTCAAGCATTTGGAGGCCGTTTGGAGCATTTGGAGCCATTTGGAGCTGTGTTAAGCATTTGGAGGCTATTGGAGCATTTGGAGCCTTTTTTTGGAGCTGTTGGAGCATTTGGAGCCTTTTGAAGCATTTGGAGCTGTCAAGCATTTGGAGCTGCTGGAGACATTTGGAGCATTTGGAGCCGTTTGGAGCATTTGGAGCCATTTGGAGCTGTGTTAAGCATTTGGAGGCTGTTGGAGCTTTGGGAGCCATTTGGAGCTAAGAAGTAGTCGTTGCACGTCTATGCAGGGCTAAATGTTTATAAGATTGTTGTTGGCTTTCGCAAGTGATTCTGTAGTAGGATAGAAATTGTGTAATAAATATTATGTTTGTAAAAGACTTTGAGGTGTTTTTTTTTACGAACCTTACACTTTTCTGGTACTTTTTTAAAATTAACGTTGTTTTGTATCGACCAGGGATCGAACCAAGGACCTTAGTCGATCTAATCAATCAGTATATAGATTACAAATTTATTTAATGAATTTTGAACTTTTTCCCGAATCTCTAGCGTTACAATTACGAATTTCCAATATGGTGGTCTTGGTGTCTGATAGGATGATGGTAGTAGAGAATTTAAAGTCTCTTTAAGAATTTTGAACATGGTTTATTGAAATTATTATTTTTTATATAAAATTAAATGTTTTGCATCATTCAGGGATCGAACCAAGGACTGGAGCGGATCGAATCAATATGTAAGTTAATGAGTGATTTATTTAATGAATTTTGGAATTTTTCCCGAATTTCTAGCTAAATAATTACGGATTTTCAAGATGGCGGCCATATTTCAAGATGGCGGGTGTCACAGTAATAATAAATGATTACTGCACTCTAGCGGATACGAACTAAACTAACATGGTGTCAGCGCACTCTCGTCGACGATACAATGATGATGATGGCTTCCAGCATCGAAGACAAGATGGCGGACATGACGTCATACTAGGTGACGATATATATATGCTTTAAGAAAAGTGGTGGGAGTCAGTCTGCCAAAAGTCACCACGGGAGGAGGATCGGTCGCCATTTTTAATTTTTTTTTTGGCCTCACCGGGTTTGAACCGAGGACTCCGAGCTCCGTGTTGTAAATGTTTGTTTTTTAAATATTTTATTAAAAATTTTATTATTTAATTTTTTTTTATAATTTTTAAAAAAAATTTCATTAAAATCGGATAATAAATAAAAAAGTTAAAGATGGCGGTCGTAACGTAAATTGCAACGGTGACGTCATCATCCAATATGGCCGATAACACAATGACGGAATGTTCGAGAAAACGAAATGACGTCATCCAAGATGGTGGATCCAAGATGGCCGTCGGGGTCAAGGTCAAAGGTCAAAGGTCAAGGTCACATCCTGATAGAGGCTTAACTGAGGCTTGAGTTAAGGATGCTTAAGCCTCTATCAGGACATTTCTAGCCGTTGGGATTTTTAAGGACTAAATCGGGAAATTTTCCCTCGAAACGGGAATTTTTCCCTCGAAAACGGGAAATTTTTTCTTAAAACGGGAAATTTTGAGTCATTTTGAGTCATTTTTGAGGAATTTTGAGGAATTTTTGCCGCCGTGACGTCACAAATCCAAGATGGCGGACCGACAATCACAATCCACGCGCCGGCGCCAGATCTAGTTCCGCCATTCCTATACTACTTACGTAGGTACTAACTATTTTTTATATGTACATCTTAGCTTTCCATATACATTTGGTTCGAGTAATTTCGAGAATGTAACGGAAGTCGCATGGAACGGAAACGTGTAACCACGGTGCTGCCATCCGTGGCGGATGGCGCGAATCAAAGATCACAAAGCCAGAGGGAAACTTTACGGAATTAACTGTTTAATGAATTTGAACAATATGGGCAGTATTTTAATAAAATAATGTGTCGAAATCATGTCAAAAACCGGGGTTTACTATTTTTTTTCAAATATGTTTCGCTTTTATCGAAGCTGATTTACTATAAAGTTTAACATTTAGGTATGCTAATTAAATGATTCAATATTCAAAGGACCTGCTCCGACAGCGAATTCTAGCGGCGGGTGTGGAAACTACGTGTGATTAGTTTGAAAACGCAATTTACGTATATTATTTTGTGTCCGAGTTTCAATTTATAAGTATATTTTCAAAATGAGAACACATGAGTTTTCACCTTGCCGAGTTTAGATGTTGCACATCTCTGGCAATTACTGAAAGACTCGCTCTTTTATTTAATTTTACAAGCATATTCTTTTATGAAACTAGTTTCCAACATATTTTTTTTAAATATACAAATATCTAACTGTAAGTTCATCTATGAATTCTTGTGAAATATTAAAATTCTTTGATTTACGTGAACAAGAAAATATGATAAACATTGAGATACCTATATGTATATAATATATTTTGTATGTTTCACAACAACAAATACTTTCCTCTTAATATTTATATCCATAATTATGCAACTACTTTTAATTTACAAACAACATTCCTTGTCCAGTATGCGAAATTGTTTCGCTGTGTAGCTGTGGTACACGTGTGTCACAGCTTCCAAGTTTGCACCCCTGATAGACAATGGCTCGTGGTGGCTTTCACAGTAATTTGGTTTTCCAACCGGCGCGCGTGATTAAATTTCCTCCCATTTGCAACCGAATCGCGTCCTCTCTAACAAAAAAAAATTACTGGTGGTGTCCCTGTTCGCTCAATTTTTTCATGCGGAGATATGCTCGTAATGCAATTGGTGTGCACTTTGCCAGTAAAAAAAAAAAAAAAGGAACGAGAAATGAATGAGATTGGTTTGTCAGGATGGCAGGGAAACAGTTTTTTTGTTGTATTCCTTGTTCATCGCAGGTATGATGAAGCTGATTAAAAATAATAATTTTATAGACATGCATACGCCTTTGCGTGGTTTGGACTGGCTTTCATAGAAAAATCTCAAGAATAAACTACTAGTGTAAACCAGCACTTTTGTTTTGCACTGTTTTTCATGGGATGAATTTATAAATGAGATAGAGAGAGAGAGAGAGAGAACAAGCCTAAAAGCTGATGTCAAACAGATAAACACAGCGATGAACCTAAACAGGTATTATTGACTACACAACGATGTGAACACCGACCTGCACAGTAGGTTTTCTACGACAAAACAGTTGCGAAAATCCGGGAACTGGCAACATGTGTTCCCGTCATCAGGCACAAACAGACTGGATTCTTGTGCTGTCTGATGTTTATGTTTGAATGTGTTCGTCTGTGGTGTCGTCGTTGTGTTATCCATAGGGGCATGCATTTTTCGCGAAAAGATCTGAACACTTATTAGACTGCAACAAGGTATACCCCCACCTGTGGTTTCTTCCTTGTGATTGGCGGCCGTCTGCGAGAGAAGTCGTTGCCTTATTTGACCGAGCCACTCAGGACGCGTTAGCTTCCGCACTGGATTATCGTAATTGGTGTTGTTACGAAATACGTGTACCTGAAAGAAACTCACCCAATCACGAAACACAGACGATGCTACAGTGTTTTAACTTTCAGCTAGTCTCGAAATCTGTTCGCGAAATCTGCATGCCCCTAGTTATCCATAATACCTCTTAAGGTTCATCGTTGAGTCTATCTGTTTGGCATTAGCTGACTTGAGCTTGTTTTCTGGAAGTTTACTTTTTTTTTCAATTTTTTGTTTGTATTTATTAATTTTCTCACGACATGCAATGGCGTATGTCCAAGACATTGTACTAAATTAAAATGACCCGTTGCATGAATCATTTAAGGAACAATAGAGCTGGATCCGAAAATGTTTGTGACGTGCCAGAAATTTGCGAATGTTTTTGTTTCAGACTAAGAAAGGTCTAGGCTTCGGATAATTTACTTATCATGCTTCTAGTGTAATTCATTGAGTGTAGCGGAGAGTGACGATCGAACACGAATGGACAATGGATTGAGCGCAAGACGTTCGTGACTGGTTTAAAGGGAAATATTTTAGTTGGGCCGAAGACACGACTTTCGAGTTTCCAGTAACATGTCGTTTGAGATGACGAAAAAGTAGTAGGTAAGTAATATATATATTTTTTTAGCTATATCTCCAGATGTGATCATATCTACTACTGTTAAATACGACGAATTAAATACACACACATATATACATTCATACACACACACACACACACACATATACACATATAGTGCGACAACAAGGAAAAGAACCTGCGCAGATCTCACTGCCAGCAGACGGTCACATGATGAGCGCGTCAGGAAGTAGAGGGGGTTAGTAATGGAGCCGCTGTCTGGCTGATACCTTCGCGCTCCGCTGTCTCGCAGTCCGTATTACACGAACCGATCTACGTAATGGCTTCTTTCTACGTCGGGATTTAAATCACGTATTAAATCTGTATTGTGATGTGGCCAGTTTTTAAGTACTAAAACTGTTAAAATTACGTTGTGAAGGAATAAATTAAAAGTGAACGACGGATGATAGTGAAGCTGGTGACAGATGAATGGAGGTGTGGAGAAGACTTTCGGGCACTGTTCGCCAATACGTAATTTAATTGCAATCACCGCCTTCGCCCGCCAGATTCACATCGCCGCGCGTCGCCAAGTGCTGTGGCCATATGCAGCGGTAGTAGGGAGGCAATCTGAAACTGAATTGGATAAAAATAGTCCCCTGCCCTTCCCCCACCCTACTTCCGAACCATACGCTCCCCCATCCCTTTCACATCGGGGCACGCGTACACGATATTTTTTTCCTTAGTCAACTCTGAATAAAAGGTTTGTGCGTGAGTGGGGTTCATCCCTACTTCTTTTTTTTCGCCCGTCTTGTCAGAGATGTTTCTATGTTTTACCTACGTTAACCCTCCCCCCTTTTTTTTTAATTTCCTTCTACAAAGCAAGTGCTAGTTTGCCTTGACTAGCTTTAGCCGTTTTGCTTTCCAGTCAGTCGCAAATTAACGTTACAGTCTCCAGTGATGATCCACTTACCATGCAATAAAGTACGACGCCTTGTGTTCGCGTGTGTTGTTGTGTTGTTCCTGTTCGTGTGCACATCGCATTATTTCTTTACTTTCTTCGCTTTACTGTCCATGTTATTATTCGTTATGTTGATTTCTGTGTCGGCGTTCGTTTTGTGTAGGTATCAGTAGATGTATATAGTATGTATGAGGGCACCGGTGGGTGGTGGGGGATCCGGGGATCCGCGGCAGCTACCTTAAGGCTTCGCTTCATCAGCCATGTTGGATTACGTCACTTCCGCCGGCCATGCACTCACGAAAAAGTGTCCCGTTACGTTCATCAGCCATGTACGAACGAAAAAATGTCCCGTTACAGTAGTTGGAAATAGGGGGTTCAAGCACAGGCGCAGGAGCCAGGAGCCCGCCATCTTGGATGACGTCATCGGCGGCCATCTTGGATGACGTCATCATGACCTTTGACCTTGACCTTTGACCTTGCTAATCTATGCTAATCTATGCCAATCTATGCCAATCTATGCTAATCTATGCTAATCTATGCTAATCTATGCCAATCTATGCTAATCCGTATGCTAATCTATGCTAATCTGTATGCTAATCCATGCTAATCTGTATGCCAATCCATGCTAATCCATCCGCCATTTTGTATTTCTAGAAATTTCCACCAACTTTGAATCGTGACGTCACCGTTGCACTTTGTGTCACGGACGCCATCTTGGATTTGAATTTTTTTTTTTCGAACTTTGAAATTCGATGTAAACATCAACCACCATCTTGTTTTCGTCTGCTGGTGGCCGCCATATTGTTTTCGTCTGCTGGTGGCCGCCATCTTGTTTCGTCTGCTGCAGGCCGCCATCTTGTTTCCGTCTGCTGGAGGCAGCCATCTTGCGACGTCATATAGTTCTGTTGGTCGCCACCAGATAGCAGCAGGGATTATTTTATTTTTTTTCTTTAACTAAAATAATTTCAGTGCCGAGGCTGGGATTCGATCCATGGGACGTGAAAACTTCCAGGATGTCGTGGTTACGAGGCGGACACCTTGACCACTAGACCACGAGACCAATTGGGATATGGTGGAATAAATAATCTATATATGCCACGTACTGACGTCAAGTTTTATGATAAAAGGGGGGAGGGTGTCTTTGCCTTCCCAAATGCATGAAATTCAAATTATTATTATACCATCGCCATCTTTAATTCCAGCACAGACTACCAGATGGCGCCAAATTCAAAATATTAGTTAGGGAGTCGGCAGGCAGGTGTCGCATGCCGCCATCTTGGTTCTCAAGTTGGCTGGTAGATGTCGCTAGTATCGCGCGCCAAATTCAAAAATTAGTTGCCAGAGGCGCCGCCATCTTGGTTCTCATGTTGGCTGGTAGATGTCTCTAGTATCGCGCGCCAAATTCAAAATTAGTTGCCAGTTGACTAGCGTATTATTCCATACGGTGCATGTATATAAGCGAGTCCTAGACAGCAGGATGCTCAGTTTGTTACTGACGTCGGCGGTGTAAGGATCGCCTAGTTTGTTTCTTCTGGTGCATGAGTCGTGTCAATTAGCTGTTCTTGAGATTTCGATGGCATCACAGAAATGGAAACAATACAACAAAAATTGAGACTATACAAAAAATTGAAACTATACAACAAAAAAACTGAAACTATACAAC
The DNA here is from genome assembly GCF_032445375.1 of Bacillus rossius redtenbacheri. Lineage (NCBI taxonomy): Eukaryota > Metazoa > Arthropoda > Insecta > Phasmatodea > Bacillidae > Bacillus > Bacillus rossius. Next base: position 352,295,899 of record NC_086330.1, read on the forward strand.
AAATTGAAACAGCAACATCCAAACTATTCGCAGAAAAATATTTACATGTCATCACCGACATACCCGTGGGGGACTGTGCGGATGCCGTCTTCACAGATTAAACGTTTGTCATCCTCCCACGTTATGGCTAGCTTATTGCTGTATTCGCTATACAGCACATGCTTTCTCGACCGTATGGCTCTAACACCTGCCCTCCTTGTGCGGTGGTCTTGCAGGGCATCCAGGTAATCACCGAATGTGATGTGGTTTTTGACCACACAACGCTGGATGCCCTTAGCCTTCTTCTCAACCTTGCCACCGCACATGTATGCATAGAGTTTGGCCCGCAGACTGACAAACACGCTCATTACTTCTCCCCCACATTCATCTTTGAATTTGCCAACAACTTTCTTGTTGATGGGGGAGAAGCATGGGTGGTCAGGAGGGTAGCAGCTGGTGTCGAATTCAGACATGAACTTAGGGTCGGCTCTTAGATCATGGTAGAAGTCCTGTGTTTGAATCTCATACACAAAGCTGTCTGTATCCATATATGCCAGATGAATATTTTCCTGATATTTTGGTTTCATAGTATTATAGTGGAAGTCGTACATGAGTGTTTTTGATAGATCAAGTACTGCGAGTCCAGCATAGATCGGCTTGTCGAAAATGATGGTCTCATGGTTCAGGTGGACAAGAGACAAGTTTGGCTCATACATCATGCGATCCTTGAAGGACGGACGACACACCAACTTCTTAAAACGCTTCTCGGAGCACACCAACTCCATTTTGAGCCTCCGTCTCTTGTTTTCCATTAGTTTACCAAATGTCGAGTTCACAGCGAGCTTGAAGAACTCCTTCTCGAACTCGTTGGCTGCTGCTTTGCGCTTGTTGGTGTTCAGCCGAATATAAGGCTCCAACCATGCCGACTGCTCAAACTGAAGAACTTTATGTATTCTTATGATTTTTAGACCATGCGATACTGCTTGCTGTAGGTTTTTGTAGTGAACGATGTAGTGCTCTTTATTTTCCAGCGTTGTCATCAGCTTTGATTGCTTTGAGCCGGGCGGACACTGATTTACGGGAAGAAATGGCAGGTCTTTGTGACTTTCGTGGAGTTCGAGAGGGTACTCCACATCACACTCGATAATGTAGCCTGTGGGTGAATTTTCCGGAATAGACATGACATCAATTGATGTGTCTGTCCATTGGAAATGACGAATGGGGAGCGGCAGAGACATCGCCCACCCGTACAAGTTGTTTGCATCAATGTACTCCAGGAATGTGGATGGCTTGGAAGCATCATGTGTTTCTGGTACGTATGCGTTATTGGCTACGCAATGACGTTTAATGCTTTGCGCTACACCACCACGAATACCAGCCTCCACAAACATATACATGTCATAATCTGTGAGTAGCTCTAGCTGTACACCTGTGGTTCGAAGCATCGCGTCGAAAGCGAACCCAGGACAAGAAATGTAGTGAGATGGATCTAAACTATATGTTTCCAAGCAAAGACTGCGGAAATTCTCGAATACGTCCGCCAAAATCAGAACATCCGTCTTTAGGTACAAGTCAGCGTACTCCCCTAAGGTAGCACACTGAAACTTGTCCCAGACATTTTGTGCGTGAGCGTAATCCGCCTCGGAAATACCAGAATCAGTCAGAATATTAAAGAACTCATCGATGGATGGAAGACTAGTATCGTCTAGTCGAGCAAAAGAATCAACGAAGTCGTAGGGGAAGACTCCCTTGCGGGTAACCAACTCCAACTCATCAGGAGCGAAAAACTCAGCAGTACTTATAAACTTGTCTGCAGGCAAGAACTCGGCGAGCGAAGCAAGACCCCGACTCATAAAACGGAACGTATCGACAAACTGAATGCTGAACTTATCATGTAACTTTTTGGAAAAAGTTATCAGCTTCTCCTCTGAATTCGGAATGATGAAGATGTCTTTACTATCATACCCCAACTTCCTGATAATGAAGTTCTGGTCGTATGCCAGGTTGTGGAAGAACACAATCAACTTTTTTGGTCTGCGCCTGAGAAGGTTGCAGTCATTACATGCAGACCCAATAAATTCGCCGGTGAAGTGATTGTGGTCACGAACTTTCTTTACAGCCCCTCCAAACTTTCCCCCACAGTAGCAACAACACCTTGCTTGCAGAAAAGCAGTGTTTTGTGCATGTGTGAGCGGAGTCATAGGAACATATGTAGAAAATATTTTCTGTACATCATGTCCAATCTCCACAATGCGGGATATGAATTTATCTTCTGCGTCACACCCCCTGTATATTTCAGGCTGTGAAGGAAGTGCAGAAGTTAGGTGTGCAGGAATGACGGAGTTATCTGCTTTCACATAAATGCAGTAGCTGTATGCTTTATGCTTTTGGTACTGCAGTGTGTATGGCTCATCAGGATTCAGGTGACAGGTATGGATTTTCTCCAGAATAGCTTCAAAGTCACAATATACCACGATGGACATCTTATCACTGTGATGGAAGTTTTTGAACTTCAGAACAGGTGGCTGGCCGTTTTCATCAAGCTGTGGCATCTGCATCCTAACAGCAGCATGTTGTTTGCAGAGCTCACTGTGTTTTACCAAACACTGAAGACCAGTGAGCCCACTAACCCTATCCTGATCATCATAATGCTTGAAGCATCTTTTACAAACATGAATAGCCTCAGTGTGTGTAGTGAGTTGGGACCGAACCAGAGCAGAAAAATTTTTAATGAATGTGAAATGGGACGAATTGTCATTGACCAAGAGCAGCAGATCGAAATGATGTTCTTTCTCTTCAGGAGCGACTCGTGCAGGAACAACATTCAGATTTTCGTCGATACTGTAAATGTTGATGGAGACTCCGGGGTTCTGTTTTTCAAACAGAGGTATTTGCTTGATTGGAGTAGGGAAGTCAATGTTGTTGAAGTTGAATTTATCTTCCAAGTCGTGGTAGCGCTGGTTGACACGTTCAGGATTCCATCCTTCCACGTACTTGACAAGAATTGACCACTTAAAGCACATGTGATCATCCAGGTTTTGCGGATTGATCACTGCGAATTTGTCTTTGATGGAAGTAGGTAGCTCGATGTAGGAGCTGGCACAGAGCGGATCGAGCTTGTTTATTCGTAGTTGAAGTCGCTTAACGGCCGACAAAGTCCATCCGGACCCCTTCCCCATGTAGTCTTCCTCCTCCTTGCAGATCTTAGAGATGGATTCAGTAACTGCTTCCTCCACCTCATGAACTGCGTAGAGGGGAACATTCATGGTTTTGAAGGCCCTCTTGTCTTCACAGGCATCTACTGGTTTTTCGTAGTCGCACTCAAGAACGACATTAAACTTCAGCGGTCCATTCTCTTCAATCTCCTCCTCAAGTTGGCTTATTATTTTTGCCTTGATGGAGTCCAGGTACGTACAAATGTCCTTGGCAGAACTTGACGTATTTACAGCAACGTAAGTCTTCAAGTTGCCCTTGAATCCCACTTCGGCGGTGATGAAGCCATGGGTATTGGCCAAATCCGCGCCGGTCACCACCTTTGTTCGGCTGGTCGATGGTTTAGGCAGTACTGCTGGCTTAACTGCTGCCATCCTCTGTTTCTTTGTTGGAGGCGGAGCAGGCCCCTTGCACACCTTAATGTGGTTGCGAAGAGTGTCAGCCCTGACGAACTCTTTAGGACAGTTCGTGCAGGAATGTGCTATGCGGTTAGGGTTAAGACCACAAGCCGACTTCTCATGTAGTCTGGCGACATCAGCACGGGCGAAGGCCTTATGGCAGAAGCTACACCAGGTGCCTGATGTCGTGGCGGCAGCACCAGTACATGTTGAAAGGTGCTGCTGCATCTTGTCACTGCGTGCGACCATCTTCCCACACAGGTGGCACTGCTGGAAGTTACGAAGCTGATTCTCAGCACACTGACGCTCGTGCCGGTAGCGGTTGTTGCCTGCCGTGAAGGTAGCAGGACAGAAACGGCATTTCTGCATGGTTGATGCCATCACAGCAATCGGTAGTCCGGTCTCAACGTACAGAACACGCGAAGGAAGCTCGACGTACGGAGAACTATAACAGAAGAATTAAGAATACAATGTAGCTAGCCATTACACGAAAACAAACATAACCTCAAAACTCTAGCCCTCAGGCTAACTAACCCAAACTGTTAGCAATGTTACTAAATAAAAAAGTTGCAAACATAACCTCAAAACTCTAGCCCTCAAGCTTACTAACCTAAACTCTTAGCAATGTTACTAAATATAAAAGATGCAAAAATAACCTCAAAACTCTAGCCCTCAAGCTTACTAACCTAAACTGCTAGCAATGTAACTAAATAAAAGAATTGCAAACATAACATCAAAACTCTAGACCTCACAGCTTACTAACCGAAACTGTTAGCAATGTTACAAAATAAAAATAGTTACACACATACCCTCAAAGCTGTTCCTTCATGTACAGTCCTAAAATTGGTAGAATATTTAAAGTACTGATACAAGTTAAAGCTGAAAAAATATTCAATGTTAACTAAAAATTATTGATTACATAACCTCAAAACTACTCTAATGCACAACCTAAAAATGCTATAATATTTAAAGTACTGTTAAATGTTTAAGCTGAACAATTCCTGGTTATCCACACATATATGTACAGAGAAAAAAACTAGCTATCTGATAACCTACGAAAAAGCTGAGAAACATAAAAATATTAACGAAACATATAGCATACCTCAGAAAACGTTGAAGTGGAGCTGCAGAAGATGATGTAGCGTTGGCGGTAGGAATCGTGGTAGCAGCGAAACTCACTCACGAACTAACTCACTCAAACTCTAAGAACACACTGAAGCTCCGACAGCTAATCCCGGCCTTTTATAAGCAGTTCTGCTTTTCAACAACAGATGACACCAGGTGTTGTGTTGAGTCATAATTTATTTAGTTCTTTTATGTGGTATGCGGGATGCTCACTAACGTTCGCAAAACAAGGATGGCTTCGCTAGACATCAAGGAGAAGGAAGTTTGTCTTTCATGTTAATGCTTCTCAGCTGTCTCAAAGCATATTATTTGTCTGAGTAAAGTTATTATTTTTTTTAATCCACCTGATAAAAATATTGTATGTTCTGATTTATTGACAGAATTTCACTGATTAAATGTAACTCTGAATAAAAATGACATGACTCAGTAAGTAAAATATTCTTCATGCAGAGATAGATCTCTAACAAATAATCAGGAGCACTCGGTGAAAACCATCAGATGTCTAGCCAGGAATAATCAGAAACACTTGGAGAAAGCCATCAATATAATATCAAGATTAATCAGAAGCACTCGGAGAAATCCATCAGATGTCTAGTTAGGTATAATCAGAAGCACACGGAGTAAACCGCCATAATATTGTCAAGAATAATCGCAAGCTCACGGAGTAAACCACCATAATATTGTCAAGAATAATCAGGAGCACACGGAGAAAACCACCATAATATTAACAATAATAATCGGAAGCACACGGAGAAAACCACCATAATATCGTCAAGAATAATCGGAAGCACACGGAGAAAACCACCACAAGTTTTCTTTGATATCATAAAAATACAGAAAAAAATATTTAATAAATAACTAAAAAAATTAATAAAAATTTTAAATGACAAAATAAAATACAAAAATACATAAACAGATTCTGCTAGCTTGTGAACTTCTCATTGTTGAGCAAAGATATAGTTCTAGTACAAGCCAGAATTTTATGTATTTTTGTATTTTATTTTGTCATTTAAAATTTTTATTAATTTTTTTAGTTATTTATTAAATATTTTTTTCTGTATTTTTATGATATCAAAGAAAACTTGTGGTGGTTTTCTCCGTGTGCTTCCGATTATTCTTGACGATATTATGGTGGTTTTCTCCGTGTGCTTCCGATTATTATTGTTAATATTATGGTGGTTTTCTCCGTGTGCTCCTGATTATTCTTGACAATATTATGGTGGTTTACTCCGTGAGCTTGCGATTATTCTTGACAATATTATGGCGGTTTACTCCGTGTGCTTCTGATTATACCTAACTAGACATCTGATGGATTTCTCCGAGTGCTTCTGATTAATCTTGATATTATATTGATGGCTTTCTCCAAGTGTTTCTGATTATTCCTGGCTAGACATCTGATGGTTTTCACCGAGTGCTCCTGATTATTTGTTAGAGATCTATCTCTGCATGAAGAATATTTTACTTACTGAGTCATGTCATTTTTATTCAGAGTTACATTTAATCAGTGAAATTCTGTCAATAAATCAGAACATACAATATTTTTATCAGGTGGATTAAAAAAAATAATAACTTTACTCAGACAAATAATATGCTTTGAGACAGCTGAGAAGCATTAACATGAAAGACAAACTTCCTTCTCCTTGATGTCTAGCGAAGCCATCCTTGTTTTGCGAACGTTAGTGAGCATCCCGCATACCACATAAAAGAACTAAATAAATTATGACTCAACACAACACCTGGTGTCATCTGTTGTTGAAAAGCAGAACTGCTTATAAAAGGCCGGGATTAGCTGTCGGAGCTTCAGTGTGTTCTTAGAGTTTGAGTGAGTTAGTTCGTGAGTGAGTTTCGCTGCTACCACGATTCCTACCGCCAACGCTACATCATCTTCTGCAGCTCCACTTCAACGTTTTCTGAGGTATGCTATATGTTTCGTTAATATTTTTATGTTTCTCAGCTTTTTCGTAGGTTATCAGATAGCTAGTTTTTTTCTCTGTACATATATGTGTGGATAACCAGGAATTGTTCAGCTTAAACATTTAACAGTACTTTAAATATTATAGCATTTTTAGGTTGTGCATTAGAGTAGTTTTGAGGTTATGTAATCAATAATTTTTAGTTAACATTGAATATTTTTTCAGCTTTAACTTGTATCAGTACTTTAAATATTCTACCAATTTTAGGACTGTACATGAAGGAACAGCTTTGATGGTATGTGTGTAACTATTTTTATTTTGTAACATTGCTAACAGTTTCGGTTAGTAAGCTGTGAGGTCTAGAGTTTTGATGTTATGTTTGCAATTCTTTTATTTAGTTACATTGCTAGCAGTTTAGGTTAGTAAGCTTGAGGGCTAGAGTTTTGAGGTTATTTTTGCATCTTTTATATTTAGTAACATTGCTAAGAGTTTAGGTTAGTAAGCTTGAGGGCTAGAGTTTTGAGGTTATGTTTGCAACTTTTTTATTTAGTAACATTGCTAACAGTTTGGGTTAGTTAGCCTGAGGGCTAGAGTTTTGAGGTTATGTTTGTTTTCGTGTAATGGCTAGCTACATTGTATTCTTAATTCTTCTGTTATAGTTCTCCGTACGTCGAGCTTCCTTCGCGTGTTCTGTACGTTGAGACCGGACTACCGATTGCTGTGATGGCATCAACCATGCAGAAATGCCGTTTCTGTCCTGCTACCTTCACGGCAGGCAACAACCGCTACCGGCACGAGCGTCAGTGTGCTGAGAATCAGCTTCGTAACTTCCAGCAGTGCCACCTGTGTGGGAAGATGGTCGCACGCAGTGACAAGATGCAGCAGCACCTTTCAACATGTACTGGTGCTGCCGCCACGACATCAGGCACCTGGTGTAGCTTCTGCCATAAGGCCTTCGCCCGTGCTGATGTCGCCAGACTACATGAGAAGTCGGCTTGTGGTCTTAACCCTAACCGCATAGCACATTCCTGCACGAACTGTGCTAAAGAGTTCGTCAGGGCTGACACTCTTCGCAACCACATTAAGGTGTGCAAGGGGCCTGCTCCGCCTCCAACAAAGAAGCAGAGGATGGCAGCAGTTAAGCCAGCAGTACTGCCTAAACCATCGACCAGCCGAACAAAGGTGGTGACCGGCGCGGATTTGGCCAATACCCATGGCTTCATCACCGCCGAAGTGGGATTCAAGGGCAACTTGAAGACTTACGTTGCTGTAAATACGTCAAGTTCTGCCAAGGACATTTGTACGTACCTGGACTCCATCAAGGCAAAAATAATAAGCCAACTTGAGGAGGAGATTGAAGAGAATGGACCGCTGAAGTTTAATGTCGTTCTTGAGTGCGACTACGAAAAACCAGTAGATGCCTGTGAAGACAAGAGGGCCTTCAAAACCATGAATGTTCCCCTCTACGCAGTTCATGAGGTGGAGGAAGCAGTTACTGAATCCATCTCTAAGATCTGCAAGGAGGAGGAAGACTACATGGGGAAGGGGTCCGGATGGACTTTGTCGGCCGTTAAGCGACTTCAACTACGAATAAACAAGCTCGATCCGCTCTGTGCCAGCTCCTACATCGAGCTACCTACTTCCATCAAAGACAAATTCGCAGTGATCAATCCGCAAAACCTGGATGATCACATGTGCTTTAAGTGGTCAATTCTTGTCAAGTACGTGGAAGGATGGAATCCTGAACGTGTCAACCAGCGCTACCACGACTTGGAAGATAAATTCAACTTCAACAACATTGACTTCCCTACTCCAATCAAGCAAATACCTCTGTTTGAAAAACAGAACCCCGGAGTCTCCATCAACATTTACAGTATCGACGAAAATCTGAATGTTGTTCCTGCACGAGTCGCTCCTGAAGAGAAAGAACATCATTTCGATCTGCTGCTCTTGGTCAATGACAATTCGTCCCATTTCACATTCATTAAAAATTTTTCTGCTCTGGTTCGGTCCCAACTCACTACACACACTGAGGCTATTCATGTTTGTAAAAGATGCTTCAAGCATTATGATGATCAGGATAGGGTTAGCGGGCTCACTGGTCTTCAGTGTTTGGTAAAACACAGTGAGCTCTGCAAACAACATGCTGCTGTTAGGATGCAGATGCCACAGCTTGATGAAAACGGCCAGCCACCTGTTCTGAAGTTCAAAAACTTCCATCACAGGGATAAGATGTCCATCGTGGTATATTGTGACTTTGAAGCTATTCTGGAGAAAATCCATACCTGTCACCTGAATCCTGATGAGCCATACACACTGCAGTACCAAAAGCATAAAGCATACAGCTACTGCATTTATGTGAAAGCAGATAACTCCGTCATTCCTGCACACCTAACTTCTGCACTTCCTTCACAGCCTGAAATATACAGGGGGTGTGACGCAGAAGATAAATTCATATCCCGCATTGTGGAGATTGGACATGATGTACAGAAAATATTTTCTACATATGTTCCTATGACTCCGCTCACACATGCACAAAACACTGCTTTTCTGCAAGCAAGGTGTTGTTGCTACTGTGGGGGAAAGTTTGGAGGGGCTGTAAAGAAAGTTCGTGACCACAATCACTTCACCGGCGAATTTATTGGGTCTGCATGTAATGACTGCAACCTTCTCAGGCGCAGACCAAAAAAGTTGATTGTGTTCTTCCACAACCTGGCATACGACCAGAACTTCATTATCAGGAAGTTGGGGTATGATAGTAAAGACATCTTCATCATTCCGAATTCAGAGGAGAAGCTGATAACTTTTTCCAAAAAGTTACATGATAAGTTCAGCATTCAGTTTGTCGATACGTTCCGTTTTATGAGTCGGGGTCTTGCTTCGCTCGCCGAGTTCTTGCCTGCAGACAAGTTTATAAGTACTGCTGAGTTTTTCGCTCCTGATGAGTTGGAGTTGGTTACCCGCAAGGGAGTCTTCCCCTACGACTTCGTTGATTCTTTTGCTCGACTAGACGATACTAGTCTTCCATCCATCGATGAGTTCTTTAATATTCTGACTGATTCTGGTATTTCCGAGGCGGATTACGCTCACGCACAAAATGTCTGGGACAAGTTTCAGTGTGCTACCTTAGGGGAGTACGCTGACTTGTACCTAAAGACGGATGTTCTGATTTTGGCGGACGTATTCGAGAATTTCCGCAGTCTTTGCTTGGAAACATATAGTTTAGATCCATCTCACTACATTTCTTGTCCTGGGTTCGCTTTCGACGCGATGCTTCGAACCACAGGTGTACAGCTAGAGCTACTCACAGATTATGACATGTATATGTTTGTGGAGGCTGGTATTCGTGGTGGTGTAGCGCAAAGCATTAAACGTCATTGCGTAGCCAATAACGCATACGTACCAGAAACACATGATGCTTCCAAGCCATCCACATTCCTGGAGTACATTGATGCAAACAACTTGTACGGGTGGGCGATGTCTCTGCCGCTCCCCATTCGTCATTTCCAATGGACAGACACATCAATTGATGTCATGTCTATTCCGGAAAATTCACCCACAGGCTACATTATCGAGTGTGATGTGGAGTACCCTCTCGAACTCCACGAAAGTCACAAAGACCTGCCATTTCTTCCCGTAAATCAGTGTCCGCCCGGCTCAAAGCAATCAAAGCTGATGACAACGCTGGAAAATAAAGAGCACTACATCGTTCACTACAAAAACCTACAGCAAGCAGTATCGCATGGTCTAAAAATCATAAGAATACATAAAGTTCTTCAGTTTGAGCAGTCGGCATGGTTGGAGCCTTATATTCGGCTGAACACCAACAAGCGCAAAGCAGCAGCCAACGAGTTCGAGAAGGAGTTCTTCAAGCTCGCTGTGAACTCGACATTTGGTAAACTAATGGAAAACAAGAGACGGAGGCTCAAAATGGAGTTGGTGTGCTCCGAGAAGCGTTTTAAGAAGTTGGTGTGTCGTCCGTCCTTCAAGGATCGCATGATGTATGAGCCAAACTTGTCTCTTGTCCACCTGAACCATGAGACCATCATTTTCGACAAGCCGATCTATGCTGGACTCGCAGTACTTGATCTATCAAAAACACTCATGTACGACTTCCACTATAATACTATGAAACCAAAATATCAGGAAAATATTCATCTGGCATATATGGATACAGACAGCTTTGTGTATGAGATTCAAACACAGGACTTCTACCATGATCTAAGAGCCGACCCTAAGTTCATGTCTGAATTCGACACCAGCTGCTACCCTCCTGACCACCCATGCTTCTCCCCCATCAACAAGAAAGTTGTTGGCAAATTCAAAGATGAATGTGGGGGAGAAGTAATGAGCGTGTTTGTCAGTCTGCGGGCCAAACTCTATGCATACATGTGCGGTGGCAAGGTTGAGAAGAAGGCTAAGGGCATCCAGCGTTGTGTGGTCAAAAACCACATCACATTCGGTGATTACCTGGATGCCCTGCAAGACCACCGCACAAGGAGGGCAGGTGTTAGAGCCATACGGTCGAGAAAGCATGTGCTGTATAGCGAATACAGCAATAAGCTAGCCATAACGTGGGAGGATGACAAACGTTTAATCTGTGAAGACGGCATCCGCACAGTCCCCCACGGGTATGTCGGTGATGACATGTAAATATTTTTCTGCGAATAGTTTGGATGTTGCTGTTTCAATTTGTTGTATAGTTTCAGTTTTTTTGTTGTATAGTTTCAATTTTTTGTATAGTCTCAATTTTTGTTGTATTGTTTCCATTTCTGTGATGCCATCGAAATCTCAAGAACAGCTAATTGACACGACTCATGCACCAGAAGAAACAAACTAGGCGATCCTTACACCGCCGACGTCAGTAACAAACTGAGCATCCTGCTGTCTAGGACTCGCTTATATACATGCACCGTATGGAATAATACGCTAGTCAACTGGCAACTAATTTTGAATTTGGCGCGCGATACTAGCGACATCTACCAGCCAACATGAGAACCAAGATGGCGGCGCCTCTGGCAACTAATTTTTGAATTTGGCGCGCGATACTAGCGACATCTACCAGCCAACTTGAGAACCAAGATGGCGGCATGCGACACCTGCCTGCCGACTCCCTAACTAATATTTTGAATTTGGCGCCATCTGGTAGTCTGTGCTGGAATTAAAGATGGCGATGGTATAATAATAATTTGAATTTCATGCATTTGGGAAGGCAAAGACACCCTCCCCCCTTTTATCATAAAACTTGACGTCAGTACGTGGCATATATAGATTATTTATTCCACCATATCCCAATTGGTCTCGTGGTCTAGTGGTCAAGGTGTCCGCCTCGTAACCACGACATCCTGGACGTTTTCACGTCCCATGGATCGAATCCCAGCCTCGGCACTGAAATTATTTTAGTTAAAGAAAAAAAATAAAATAATCCCTGCTGCTATCTGGTGGCGACCAACAGAACTATATGACGTCGCAAGATGGCTGCCTCCAGCAGACGGAAACAAGATGGCGGCCTGCAGCAGACGAAACAAGATGGCGGCCACCAGCAGACGAAAACAATATGGCGGCCACCAGCAGACGAAAACAAGATGGTGGTTGATGTTTACATCGAATTTCAAAGTTCGAAAAAAAAAAATTCAAATCCAAGATGGCGTCCGTGACACAAAGTGCAACGGTGACGTCACGATTCAAAGTTGGTGGAAATTTCTAGAAATACAAAATGGCGGATGGATTAGCATGGATTGGCATACAGATTAGCATGGATTAGCATACAGATTAGCATAGATTAGCATACGGATTAGCATAGATTGGCATAGATTAGCATAGATTAGCATAGATTGGCATAGATTAGCATAGATTGGCATAGATTAGCATAGATTAGCATAGATTAGCAAGGTCAAAGGTCAAGGTCAAAGGTCATGATGACGTCATCCAAGATGGCCGCCGATGACGTCATCCAAGATGGCCGCCGATGACGTCATCCAAGATGGCGGGCTCCTGGCTCCTGCGCCTGTGCTTGAACCCCCTATTTCCAACTACTGTAACGGGACATTTTTTCGTTCGTACATGGCTGATGAACGTAACGGGACACTTTTTCGTGAGTGCATGGCCGGCGGAAGTGACGTAATCCAACATGGCTGATGAAGCGAAGCCTTAAGGTAGCTGCCGCGGATCCCCGGATCCCCCACCACCCACCGGTGCCCTCATACATACTATATACATCTACTGGTATCTAACTTAATTTCTTATACGGATTTTTTTTTTTTTTTTTTTTGTAATTTTGGATTTGTATGTATTTGCATATGCTGTTTGCTTGTCGTTATTTTCTCCGACTGACAGAGGTTCTGCAATGGCGTAAATTCAATGATATCTCGCCGAATTAAGAAACTGTCTTGCTGTAGATCCAGACACAGGATGGCTTTTTTTTTGGTTTCGAAACGTATTTTCAAGGGGAAAAAAATTAAATTTTTTCTGTTGATTTTGCAGAAGCTGTATATGTGGTTATAAACCAAGCCCTCGTCGTTGTGGATTATAGTGACTTCTGAGAGGACTTAATTGCCCGTTTCTCTTTAATTTTGTGTGTACAGATAATAATTAGCTGGCACGATTCGTCATGCAACGTAAATTGACCGGCCGCATCTAGTTTTACAGATGAACATCACGACAGAAAAATCGTAAGTGAAATTTACAAAATAAATTAAAAGTTAGGCTACTTATTTTGAATACATTGGAAAACGTAATCATCGCGCACACTTAGTTTCAACTGAAAACATTCGCTTCGCTTGATAGAATGTTTGAATGACTAGTTATAAGCCCCGAGTTAAATTTTCGGCTGAATCGCAGAAAAAAAATAAATAAAGTTTGAAATTTCTTTGCCAGTTTTTTTTTTTTTTTTGGGTAAGCCACAGCAACATTGCCTCAAGAATCTTTAAAGGCCTCGCCTACCTGTGAACACACACGGTGTGCAGAGCTTCAGAAAAAAGAACGCAATTTAAAAACCACAAAATATCCGAGTGTTGTCTCTTCATAAACATAAATTAAGAGTACGCTAAGGGCGGACAACTAGTTACTTCCGGATTTTTTTTTAACAGATTTTAAGAACAGTGAAAAAAGCTACATTCGGTGTTTTCAGGGGGGAGGGGGAATAGGTATGAAACATCCGGTAGAGATTCTTGAAAGCACTCAAGGGACTTGCATTACACCTTTACCTTAATTTTCCGCCTTATAATGTTTTGGTCACTATTCAGATCTCATAGTTACCATATGAGAGAGCGCCAGTTCACAGAAGTTAGCTTAGAGGCGATACCGCGCTAGAAGCACAAGCGTGCGTCCCACTTATAATCCCACCCAACTAACCGCACACACACCCCTGACTAGCCAGTTTAATATACTGTAAACAAAATTGGTTGTCTGTAAAGTCGGTTTACGGACGATAGTTTAACGTGACAACGTCATAACAAAACATTGATGAAAAGATTTCATACTTTTATGAATAAAATTGAATCATTTTTATTGAATGATCACTATTTTGTATGGATACAAAGAAGGAGTGAAATGAAATCTACAATTTAATTGATAAAATTACTTTTTTTTGCACTCATTAATTCAAATATGTTTATTACTTTAACGAACAGATTATTTTAACTATAACTTTTATACATGTTTGCTGTTTAACTTCTTCCAATCTGTGTTATTCTGTTAAGGATAGGACGATGATAGGAAAAGTAGGAAACGAATGGGAGTGTTTCAAGTTTAATGTGCCTCTAAAAAGTAAAATCGATGGTTGTTCCAATCGAGTGGAAGAGAGATAGATGCGGCGCAAGCGTACAATGAGCGTAACGGGACAAAGCGTAACGGGACAATGAGTCATCCTTTTTCGTGCGTGCAGCCGGCGTTGATCGAGTTATTAGAAGTTGGCACGTCAAAAAATACGGAAATAGAACTACTTATCCGCTCTCGGCTTATTCTTTAATGCTTTTTGTAAACCGACACCGCTATGCTATGTTGGGCAGTTTTTAAATTGCGTGGGTTTTTATGAAGTTCTGCATACCTTAAGTCAACATTAGTTTATCATCCCGGTCGCTTGCATGAAATTATGAATTTTTTATTCTTGTAGGTTATACATTTGAGTCTGTTATTAAATATCAGATTGTGACAAGGTAGAAAAGTTAGGGAATACGTGATTCATATCTTGCCGTGCCAAATATTGGTATTAATAGCCCAATACTGAAAGATCAGTATGTCGGTGATTAGTAACTCTTAATGAATGGAATCGTATGTCTTGCTCTATAACAATTTTATGGACGCCATTGGTAGTTTGCATGGCGTGGCATCGAAAAACAAAGCTTTGTTGTCCATGTCCTTGAGGTTTTCTCTAGGTTAGAATACAATATCTTTGTTGTCGAAATTCTTCAAGTTTTTCTGTTAAATACAGCGTAAACCAGCAATAGCGTATGCTAATGAATTTTTATAAACCAATCTTCTCCATTGAAAGAATCATCCAAAGAAGGTACTTATTTTCTGGTTATGTATTCAGTTGGAACGGATGTAGGTCGGAATGTGTTTAAAGTTCGGTCTTACACAACTTGTTCGTTATTTAATTTTCTTGTCGTAACTAATATTTATGGTCTACTCCTGTAAATGCGTCACGATGGGTCTTCTGAATTTTGTGTTTGGGCACGAATTTTGTAGCCTGATATTTACGATATGTCAGTCCTATCTAATAGCAGCTAAGTGTTAGTAACAATGACAAACTGCGTGACATTTTTCAGCTCTAAAATAACGTTCATCAAATTTCTGGGGACAAAATCTGCGACCAATTAAAAATGCAGAAACACTGTAAGTAGGTGTGTTAGATTCATTTGGGGCACCGGCTCCATGCTCGGTATCCAAGGATTCGCGGCAGCCATCTTGGATTACATTTCCGCGTCAGAAATGACGTAATTCATGATGGCCGCCGGAAATAACGTTATACGAGATGGCCGCGGGAAAGGACGTAAGCCAAAGGGGCGTCCATAAATTACGTGAGGCGTTTAGGAGTAAAGGGTTCGCGCCGAATCTCACACGTTTTGAAGGGGGGGGGGGGAGGTGTCTTGGCAAATATCACGTCATTTTTCCCCCCTCAAGAAACAGTGTGAAATTGCGAAAAGAACTGGGTTAAATTAAGTAAAAAAATTATCCACTAAAGTATGGCTAAATCCTACACAATATTTATCGCGGTTATGCGAACGCCACAAAGTCACTCTTGAGACCACACATGAGTCCCCGTGGACTGAATTAGAAGGAATATTCTTTTACGAATTTTAGTAGTTTCTATTTTCGATTTTCTTACTTTGATTCTAGGCTACGTTCTGTCTGAAATACTAGTCTTAACTAGTGTTGAATAAAAATGACTTAAGTTTTCAATAAATCCAACGCAATCAAGCACATATTAACGTATTTACACTAAAAAAACCCGCATTTTGAAAAATCTCACGTTTTATTAGGTCGGAGAGAGGGTCGAGCCAAATCTAATGAAATCTCACGAAGGGTGGTCGAAAAATCGCCAAAATCGCATCACGTAATTAATGGACGCCCCCTAAAATGGCAGCAGCGAATCCTTGAATCCCGAGCCTGAAGCCGGTTCCCCACATGAACCAAACACAGCTACTGCTGTAGTGGCGAGTGTACGGGAATAGCCCCAAAAAACCCAAAGTATAACGTCAATAAAATGGAACAACCTACATGCCTATGAGACCGTGCCATGAGTTGAATTTGTGTGTAGTTGTAGAAAGGATTGGCCGTCAGAAGTGTATTTCAAAGTGTCTCGGATCAGTTTTAACGCCCTGTACGGCTCGGTGGCTCGCGGAAGCTCGCCTCGGGGTTTTGCGGGGGTGGGTTTGGGGGGGGGGGGGGGGGGGGGGGGTCGGCACCTACCGCGCCCGTTTTCGCGCTCATCATCACTACACTTACTACCTCAGTGGTCGCGGGCCCACAAGGTCGTCGGGTTTTCACGGCTTCATTGTTTCCCCCGCTCTTCCCCGCCTTCTTACCGCCGTCGCCCAACCTAGGGCACAATAAAGAATAGGTATAATCGCCCGCGCGAGAAGAGACAAATAAAAATCGTCACTGTGTTACAAAAAAAATCTGTATTTTTGCAAGATACCGTAACTTAGTACAACACATGGCTATTGTTATTTTTGCATATATTAGGTATGTTTTTCGAGATATTTCGCTAATTATTTCTTACGAAAATTGGCGTATAATTTTATATTTTAATTCATGTTTCATTCAAATATGTTTCATTTAAACCATGGGGGAAAAATTATAAAATATTCAATAATTGGTTTTTTTTATTAAGCTTATTATGTGCGCAGTTAATACTGGAAATATTTCAGGGAACTGTTTACAGATACCTTTAACTCATGTTTCAAATACATTTATAATACGAAATCGGGCCTCGAACACGAAATTTCACGTAAAATTCTTTAAAATAATGCCGAGCGTGATAAATATGTACTAAATGTGTATTGAACTAAATTTCTGGATGCGAATCGCACGTAATTTCCGCACCCGCTGCTGTAATCGTGAAAGTCGGCTATATCACTGTCCAAAAATTCGATTAGCAAGCGGAAAATTTTATAGTATTATGAAACGGCGCCGCTGAATGCGAAAAGAAGGCTTCAAAAATAGTAGCTAAACCCCGGATTTCCGACGGTTAATTTTATTTAAATACTGCCCATCTTGTTAGATTCATTAGGAGGATTTATATATATATATATATATATATATATAACGTTTACATTTGTCTTTGTGAACTTATATTTGCGCCATCCGCCGTAGATGAAAGCGGAGCACCGCCACTCCCTACTTCCTGTTACACATTTCCGTCGCATTCACGAAATTCACTCGCACCAAACGCCGTACGCCGAGAGCCAAGATGGTACGCTTCAAAATTTATTTAAGGGTTGTACTGGAGCCCTTTCCTTCACAAGATCCCGGCTACGGTCCTCTGTACGAGCGGCAAATCTCGGTGGCTAAGGAAAAGTACAACTGGAGGGATCACATGCATATGGGAGAATCCGCGACCCAGGTAGACGCTTGATACGTGTACAATAATGTTATTGGTTGTCGGTGCGACACTCTTTATCCTGCAACTATAGGGACTGGAGAAATTCGCGGATGGACTCAACAGTCAAAAGGTAAACTGCGCACTCGGGCAATCGTCCCCCTGTTTATGTATATTTGCAAGATTTATTTATGAGATAATATTTGATTGGACGGGGAAAATCAAGGGAAATATTTTAAAGTTTACTGTGCCCGCCCACCTGTGCTCACACACAGTGTGCAGACCTTCAGAAGAAACCACGTGATTTGAAACCTCATTGATCCGAGTGGTATCTGTTTACAAAAAGCATTTAAGAATACGCTGATGGTGGATGAGAGGATCTGTTTTTTTATTTTTTTTATTTTAAAACTTTAATTTTAGAAGAGTGAAAACACGTGTATTAAGAGTGATGTTTAGGCTTGAAACATCCGGTACAGATTCTTGACAGCACACAAGAGACTTGTATTGTTTAGTTATACTTCATTTCTTCGTCATACAATTATTTTGCCACCACTCCAATCTCGTAGTTGAGCTATGCACGAACGAGAAGAGCGTTGAGCTTAGAGATGATACGTTTTTTAAGTATACGAAAAGGTGAGGAAATTGTTTTGGTAAGTTAGGAGGAATCATTTTTTTTTTTTTTTTTTTTTTTTTTTTTTTTTAGCTTCACTTCAGGTTTGAGGAAGTGAAGCGTCTAGGAAGCGAGGCGTGTACTTGCTCTCTATAGCACGCGGAACTAGCTGTGACGTCGTTCGTCTCCCTTTCTCTCTCTCTCTCTCTCTCTCTCTCCTTTCTCTCTCTCTCTCTCCTTTCTCCCCCTCCTTTCTCCCCCTCCTCTTCTAACACAATCCCTTTTCTCGATTCTCGACACAAGCACGACCAAGATGCCCACATTATGGAACTTCAGTGAAACGTCAGGGAATCTGAAATTGGTCAGGGAGACTCAGGAAATTTACTTTAAATCCTGGAAAAGTCATGGGAATTCCCCAGAGATAATAATTGACAGGAACATTTCATGTTCCAATCTGGCATCACTCAGACTGAGAAATCATTTTTTTTCTTCATTTTTTTTATAGCATAGTCATACTCATTGTAAAATGGCTTATTCTAGGTAACCTTTAGGTATGGTAGAGGCTGGATTTTCTATAAGTATACATTTCTTTCAAAATAATACAAAATCTGTTAGTTATTTTTTAAATAATTCCCGGAGACTTGTAATTTTAGTGACGGAAAGTCAGGGAAAAGTAATTTCTGTGAACACCCTCTGACGGTGTAGGGCGGCTTGTTACGCGCGGAGGTGTCGCCACATGGCGGCGGGCTGTCGCACTAACAAATAACTGTCATGCAGCGCATCTGCTGCGTTCCGGGCTCTGCGGAGGAGCTCGCTGTTTGTTTATGCATTTGTTTGTTTTGTTTTGTAGAGGGAAAAGTGGAGAGGCCAGATCCATCCGTCTCGTGAGAACAGTTCCTCTCTCTAGCCCCGTTCCTGAGCACCAGAGTGATAACCTCCTCGCCCCCCCCCCCCCCCTTTTCTGAATCGTCTCTCTCATTCTCTCTCTCACACACACACAGGCAGTACACTATGGTACACGGATAATAAGGCAATTTTTCGTTTGCCAGCAGAAATTATGTGTTTGCTTGGATTTGTCAGTAAAATAGTTAAATTTATTTTTAGTAACATTTTTCTTACTGTGTACTTTTAAATTATAATTCCCTTTCACTCCGTATTTGTTTTCATTAAAATCTGTCAGAATTTTAAAGCAAACCGCGAACTCACCCAGGACAGCTAGTTAAGGGACCAGCTAAGCTGGACAGAAAACATCATGTTGAATTTTCTTAGGATCTGGATCGTTCCTGGCGTGCTGTACCTCCCTTGAGGGGTTGCATTATTCACGTTAAACAATTTCGGCCGTGTCCCGACACAAGCTACCCCAATTGTTGCTATACATTTCAGATTAATTTATCGGGGATGGCACTCGAATATCGAAAACACACCACGTTTGTTTAAAATACATCACTACAAATTATAGGAAGCAGGGCAGGAAAAGTAAACGATATTCTAGAGTGTCCACTGTTCAGAATTTTCACCTCAAGTTTACGGAGAACGCTGGTTATAAATTATGTAGGGATCTTCGTAAACTGAAGGTTTAATTTCGAAAATTTACGGTACTGAGTTAACGTATTTTAAATATGAATCAACTACAGTAATCTTATTATATATAAAAAACATTCAGAGTCGTGTTGAATATACAGCAAGAACTTTGTGTTTTCCTTGCACGCTTGCGTTTACCCTGTGTACAGTGAAACACTCGATTCTTATTTCGGAATAAGGTGTAGTTTCCTCGAAGATCCAGTAAACTAAGATTACAAAGAACACTTCGTTGAAAAATCCGTCAATCTACTGTAATTTCTTAGTTTGGACTCGAATCCCTTTGGAAGCAGTTTGAGCTGCGCCAACTTCTCAGCGTGTATGTTTGCCGGTGTTGGTAAGTGTTCATTTGGCGTTTCGTTGGTAGTGCGGGCGTGTAAGCTCGTGGGTGAAACGGAACGCGACCCCGTCCTTCCCTCACAGACACTCCACGCGAGGTTCTGGAGCCGCCAGTGGCGGTGATTGTTCCTCGCGCGATTGGTTGGTTGCTTGGTTGACGTTTAGTGATGGTTGGGGGAGGGGGGTAGCCTCCAATTTTGATCGTACCCTTCTCGTCGTACCTCCCTCCCCTCCTTGCCGTCATCTCCAGTCGCCTGGGTGAAGGCGTTGCGCACTTTCGCGCCTGAAGCCTTTCACCCGCCCTCCTTCTGACGAAGCCTCGGCGTGTGCCGCGGGAGTCTACAGGCGCGAGGCCTGATATCTGTGCCATGCAGGGGCGCAGATCCCGGGTTTGTGGTGGTGGTGGGGGGGGGGAAGACCTTCCCCCTCCCCCCTGGAATTAAGAAGCCCCACATTAAGGGGCCCACTTGTGCTTGCAAAATCCTTTCTGTTAAAACGGCCTGACAAACGTAAACGTCAAAACTATGTTTCACGGAAAACTTTCTGTGTATTTTAAACTTTTCTTCTTACTGCATGTACGCAGGCCAAAATATGGGCAGTGTACGACATACTTAGCACCCCATCAGGGTCGCAGTTATGATCCATTATATCATCATATTTCTATTAGTAAGTTTTCTTTATAGTAATTGAATTCTTAAAAAAAAATTCGAATTTTCACACAAAAACTTCACCGTTTACGAATAGAAATTTAAGTAATGATATGCTTGAGAGAAGAAAATTTAACATTTTATATTTTGGTTTTTAAATATTGTCTTTTAATACTTTGTTCTTAAGTCAATTGTTCAATGATTTTGTTATAAATAAAGGCCTACAGAAACGCATGTGCAAACCGGCATTTAAAATGGACTACTTGTAAACACAATAATTCCTGCTGATTTTGTATCGAGGCATATCGGGCTATATAGGCCTATAACGGGGAGGAAATACGTTATTGTTAGGGACCGAAAAAATTCGTGGTTTCAATGACCTGCAGGATGAACTCCATAGTTCTACGTACACGCGGTCAAATGTCACCCACTCATTGGCTGCTGTCTTGTGAGACGTCCCAACGTAGCAGCCTGTGATTCGATAAATCTTTGGTCGGGTGTTTCTCATTTGGCCAGAGTCATCCAGGTGAGTTGTGAGCCAATAGCAGAGGCAGCACTGAGGTTAACTATTTGTATTTTAGCCTATCGCGATATGAATTCGCGAATTTTTCCGGTCTCTAGTTATTGTAGCCCACTGAGGATTACAATAATCCCCTCTAAAATACTCCTCTGTAACTTTATGTAGCCATATTGCTATAATTGTCTTATTCTGTCTTCGCTCGTTTGTTTTCCTGGCAGGGAGGGGTTCAGTCCCCACGGATCTGGTCTGTGGTTACGCCCCTGCGTCTGTCCAGATATCACTTGTGTCGGTTAAATCTCTCGGGCCGCGTGGGGCCCGCCGTACGAATCCCTGGTGTCGCGTGAAGTTGTCTCAGATTTCGGCAATTCTCGAGAGTAGCACCTGTGGTGTGCAACCCGTTCCTCAGCTGCCGTTCGCAAAGCTTTCACGTCGCGTCTGTTCGCGAACACTTGACAGATTGTCCGCACACACTCTGGACAGGAAAACCGTGGCAGAAAACGCGCAGACCGTTGGTGCTGCTTTCGAAAACTGACAAGTTTGAGACAAGGTATAACAGCACAGGCTATGGTGACACAGGGAGACGACGGAAAACAAAATCCAGGATGGCCGGAATTCTAACCTGTGTCCTCTGGAACGCGATTCCCGGTGTCTTTACCTTTGCGCGGCTTTGCACGACAGTCAGATACATTGTGCCACCTGTAAATTAAAGGATTATGTGGTTTCAGTAATTCCTAAGCAATACACTTTTTTCGTAATATTTATTTTTAAGTTAACATTTAACATAACATCTAACAAATGTACTATTTTTTTTATTATAGAAAACGTTACTACGGAATACCTCGGCCGATTTGATAAACACCTAAGGCCAAATACAAATATTTAAATATCTAGCGGACAAAATTGTATTTTTAACTATTTGTGCTTGGCCTAGGCTGTTCAGTAATCGGCTAACCAATAGCATAGGTATTCCGTAGTACAGTTTTTAGATTCAGAAAGTTGATTTGTTAAATTTTATTTGACATTTTAACTTAAAAAAATATATACTACGAGAAAAAAAGGTGTATTGTATAGATATTACTAAAACCTTTTAATCTTTTAACTAATTTATTTTAGGGACAATAAATCTGATGGTGCGAAGTGGCGCAATTCAAAAGATTCCGGATTCGAATATCTGTAGTCACGTAACTCGGACATGCGTGACATTATAAATTTGAGCATCATTTTCCCATCAGCATTCGTTATGCCCCTCCCCCTCCCTTTTGTTTTTTGTTTTCCGGTGTCTCTGTTTCAAACAAGGTTCAACATCGGGGCTTTTCTTTTTTAAACTGTGTAGCATGCGCGTGCTATCTATTTCCTTGTCATTCTGTGGTCGGCTCGCCTAATGCGGCAATGGCCGATGGCGAATCACGACTCACGCACGCCGTGGGAGGCGCCGGTTAACGAGCGAATCACGAACACCTTCCAGTCACGCCCCCCCCCCCCCCCCTCCCTTCCGCGTGCAAAGACCTGGCATCCCGCGCTACGACTCGCAGCAGTGCTACGATTTATTCCCTCGCGATCACATTGGGAGTGGGGGGAGGGAACGAGCAGCTAAAGGACGTAACAGTTCTGAAACAAGTTTACTACAGTTTTCAACAACTTTATTGCTAACACAGGACGATCTTTACAACAACGTTCTAAACCACGCACTGTAAAAAAAAAAAACATATTCTTAGAGTTAAATATAAAAAGTTTCAATAATTTTACGATTTTATTTGTAATTTTTAATATCTTGTCCAGTTTGTATAATTTTACACGATTTTTTTTTTTAGAAAACCTAATTGTGCTAAAGGCTTTTGTAAAAATACGCGAATGTACACCTTTAATTACAATAATCAACGTGTTAAATTACACATTTGGATGCGTTTGTGAAGTTACATATACAACAGGTGTTAAATTAATCAATGTTCTTTTTTTTTGTCCAAACTTTGTAGTTGTATGCACACACTTGATTTATTGTAAACGTGCATTTACTATGTTAGAGTAAATGTATAACGACTTAGGAAATGCAAAAAAAAAAAAATACAGTTTATTTCATTTACACTTAATAATGACAAAACCCATGAAATTTAAGTTACGAAAGTGGTTTTTCTGTTACTTCTTGGTTTGTTAGTGTGCACTTGGTAAAGAGGTTAAGACGCTAGACTAGTAACAATAAGGTAAGGGGTTCCGTACTCTGCTAGTACCTATACTTAGATTGTGAGATGTGTTTACGAGATCAGTATACTGCTTTAGAATTAAAATTATCTCTACAGTTTACTTAAAGCTATAAGCTGCAAAAAATATTTCTTGAAGTAATAAAAAAGCGTGTTCATTATTGTGTAAAATTAATTTATGGTGCAGTGCTATTAACTAGTATTTGTTGTAAATATACACATTAATGTATATGCTATATGTATATACCACGGAGTAAGAATACACCAAGATCTATTAACATATTTACCAGGCCATTACAATTGTTCCTTTATTTTTTATAGTATTTTTTGAGCAAATGAGTAAATATGCACGAACACGCGTGGGGAAAAAAATACACCTAAATCTGTGTTAAATGACATCTGTTTTTACAGTGTGGTTTATACACTATTAAAAATTTTAACCTTTATTTTACGAAGAAGGCTGGTTATAAATTATACAGATAACTTGGTAAATTTACATACTTCGTAAATTTGTGGGTACTGAGTTGACTGAATTTAAACTTCAATCTCACAAGAATCCTGCGGTACAGCATCATCTTCAAAACCTCGTTAAGGCTGTAGACTTCCTCCTTCCTTCAACGAGCGTATTTGCCCTGTTTAAAACAAGACACGGATCACGGAAGTTGGAATTCATCGTAGATTCCACGAACATGTACAGTTAATTTGAACTTTCGAAGAACCCTTTCGTTTATTTAAGTTGCATTTTTCGTTGACAAGTTCGTAAATTTGCTGTGATTCATATTGGTGTAGCAGTTACCACGAGCTGCAGTAACTGCCATGTGGTGTCAAACGTGACTTACCGTTGTCCCTGAGAGTGTTACGGTTTCCGGAATTAAATTCCGACAACCGTAATTGTTTCTCACTGCAATTGCATGCCTCAAGCAGAAGTCATTCGCTGCCGTTAAGATGGTGCCTCCCATTTCAGGTCATGATTTTATATTTATATTAATCACTGATCAACTTTTAGACCTTTTCAATTGTTTTACTTTCACGAAATGAAAAATATATACCAATCACGCATACTTTTTTTTTGCATGATTGGTTGCCAAAGTTACATTTTTAACGTTTTTGGGTTGTACAAATAAGGAGAATTTAATTTATTGCAGAACTGAATTTTTTTATGTTTAACTGCAATGCCACTGGCTACTTCATGATATGTTTTGCATTTCTATCACAAAAACTCATTTCATGTTTCTTGGCTGTTAAAATCATAAAAATTTGAGAATTTTGAAATGCCAGGTAAAATTAATTAGTATTTTCTGAAAGAATTTCAAACCATTTCCAAACCGCCCAGCCAACCAGAAGAGAAGAGGCCACTGATTGGCCGGCACTCTCAGACAATCATAGAAGCCCAGCTCCGATTGGCCGAACCAACAGGCCAACCAGGAGAAAGGAAGACTCTGATTGGCTTACAGCTGCAGCCACTCGGGAAACTCACCCCTCTCAGGCGAGAGTATATTAAAAGGCGGGAGAACTTGTAATAACCTCAGTAGATAACTGCTCACTGATGATGGCGACTGCAACGATGACCGAAACGTCGGTGATATCTTCGCTTTCGACGCGGCTACAACCCAGAAGCCAAGCAACTCTAGACAATGGGCGCGATAGCCTGCAATATTTACTGATTTTTAGCTTGTTTTCTGTGTGATTGTGTTTTTTTGTATATAAAATTGTTGTCTGTTATTGAGGTTTGCTTATGACATCCAGTGTAACAAGCAATGGTGTGTGTTCAAAATAACATCTTGAATCATTCTTCCCCATTGCAAGAAACATTCAAATAACGAAGATCAAACAGTCGGTTTCGACGCGAATAATTATGACACATGTTCTTTTTTGTTTTGTTTCTGTAGGTTGCGTAAATTCAAACGCTACGTAACTGCGCTACATGCGATGAAGTTGTGAAATACAGGCCTCTTCCGCGATAAATATAATAACTGGACCCGTAAATTTTCGCTTTCGGTAGCACGCAGTACACTTGGAACACATGCACATCTGCTGCTGTTGAATGACGGGATCACATTTATCTTGACACTCTTTTGGTCGACCCTGAGCCAGTAATAAACGGGTAAAAGTGTTGGCGTAGTCATGTGCAACCCAGTTCAAAGGACAGGAAGCCTTTCACCGCAATAAAGGTCATGATCACAAGAAAATGTTTTATTACGTACTATATAAAATAATTGTGTCTGAACTAGAACAAAAATAATCCGCAGAGAAAAAAAAAATGTGAGTGAGTCTTTCAGTATATGCCATAGATGTGTTAAAATCTAACCTCGGTAACGAGCAAATACATGTATTCTCATGGTGCGAATACACTGATAATACAAATTTAACGTAGATTAAAAAAAATAAGGTCGTGCTTGATAAATATACGTAAATTGTGTTTTCAGCTAAATATCCGCTATGCATGAATCATTTGATTAGCAGACAGAAATTATTAACTATATAATGAAACGGCTCCGATAAAAGTGAAAAATACTTGAAAAAATACTAAACCCCTACTTTAGACCTGATTTTCGACAAGAGATTTTATTAAAATACTGTCCATATAGTTACAATTCATTTAATTGTTAATAAGATAAAATTTCACTTTCTCTTTGTTAACTTTGGTTCGCATCATCCGCCACAGTTGGCAGCACTGTTGTTACACGTTTCCGTTCCATTCACGAAATTACAAATGTCGTATATCTAAAACTGTTACATATCCATTAAAATGTGCGCTCTAATTACTTGTTGTATGTGGATTTCCCCCCCCCCCCCCTTTTTTATGCTTTAAGTCCAACTTTATTTGGCGAGGTTAGAAAAATAAAAACAAATCTTAAATAAAATATGATAGTAAAATTCACAAATTCATCTCGCAATAGCTGAAGATATATCTTTGTGTTTCTTCTGCTATTGGCTCGCACTTCATCGGGTTAACTTCGGGCCAACGAGAGAACCCTCAACCCGAAGAAATATCCAACCACAAGCTACCCGTTTCACCCGTTTCTTATATCTCACAAATCAGAAAATCTCACACGTTTACTCAAAAAACAATGGACTCCGTAGTCTATCGTAGAAGTCATAGAACCCGCAAAGTATTCAAATTTTAAGTGTTTTGGTTGCTTCTCCAGCGTCGTTATGGGGGAGAGATGGGAACCGAAATACGACATATTGTTTTGAACCGCTTTTATGGCGTAACAATTTTTTAACCTTAAATATTGGAAACATTCGCCTTATTTAAGGTCAGAGATCGCACACTGAGAAATTTTTAATGACCTTAACATTGTGTCCATTTACAGTATTGTTTCAGTTGTAGTGATTTCCAAACTTTTTATTCAGTACTAAACGCCAATGACTTCACAGAAGAAATTGTTTACAGTAGACAGTCACTATTAACTTTAGGTATTTCATAAAACTATATACTTACTACGCTTTAAAGAAGAAGGTTTTTTAAAGATGAACCTAAAAAAAAAATGGCGTTGGCTTTGAAACTGTTGAAACATGGTGACGTCTTCTACTGTTGAAACAAGGTGACGTCTTCTACTGTTGAAACAAGGTGACGTCTTCTGGTTATTATATCTCCCCCTTAATTTCGAATCTTTAAAACGCAAATATTCAGGTCCCTGATCCCAGTCAGATGGCCTGTCCAATACTGCCAGCAGAGAAGCAACTCTGGTGGATTAGTAGTTTTTTTTTTTTTTTTTTTGCGAAAAAAAAGGGGGGGGGGGGGTTAATCTGATGCCCAAAGTTTTTTTGGTCTTTTGCGCGTGGTCAGGGTGTCTAGTTTTCAAACTTCCCATGTTAAAAAATAAATAAACCACGTTTACTATTGAAAGAGATCAGTTCTGCTTATGTTTTCGGCAATTATTAATTAGTAGGGCCATGCTTTTCCCACGAAGAGGTCCCGAGACTGAATGTCTTATCATTAGGGGCATGCAGATCACAGAAATTCAGTGCGGAAGCAAACGTGTCGTGAATGGCTCGGTCAAATAAGGCAATGACTAGAGACCTGTAAAATTCGCGATTTCAAATCCCTAAAGGATAGACTCCAAGATCCTCTATGCACTAGTGCAAATTACATCTGCTGATTGGTTACCGACTCGTAACACCTGTTGACTGGAATGATCGTGATTCGCTAATTATTCTGTTAAAGATTTTTCATTGGCCTAGAGTCCTTCAGATAAACTGTGGCCCAATCACTGAAACAATATAATGTCAAAAGTATTTGGACACTATCCTATCGCGAAATGAATCTGCGAATTTTACAGGTCTCTAGCAATGACTTCTCTCGCAGACGGACGCCAATCACAAGGAAGAAACCATAGTTGCGGGTATACCTTGTTGCATTCTAATAGCCGTTCAGATCTTTTCGCGAAAAATGCTTGCCCCTACTCATCACTATAACGTCGACTGTATTTCTTGATTGGTTGAATTTCTTTTAGACACGTGTCTATGGTCAGAACACTGTTCACAGCGATTCAGTGCGGCATCAAACGCGTTCTTGAATTGCCTGGTCAGATAGGGCCTAAATGCAATGGCCTATCTTGCAGACGGCCGCCAATCACAAAGAAGAAACTACTGGCGTGAGACTGCCTTATTGCAGACTAATAGGCGTTCATATATATATATATATATATATATATATATATATATATATATATATATATATATAATTTTTTTTTTTTTTGCGGAAAACTACCGTTAAATTCTGAACACTCCCAACCCCCTTAGCCCTTCCTTCCAGGGGTTCTACCTCGTTACAAAGGGACTGGAAAAATTCGCGGTTTCGATGACCTGTAGGATGGACTCCATTGTTCTACTTACACTCGGTCAAATGTGACCCACTCATTGGCTGCTGTCTTGTGAGACGTCCAAACGTATGTAGCAGCATGTGATTCGACACAGCTTTGGTTGGGTTGAGGTATAACTATTTGTATTTTAGCCTATCGCGAAATGAACTCGCGAATTTTTCCGGTCTCTAATGATTACACATTTCTTTGCATTGTCGGGAAAATAACGCCAGTTCATATGTGTGGAGACTTGTGGGTCGTCTCAACTGGTTTACCCGTAATTCGATATTTCTTTGATCGAGGGTATTCTCCCTGGGCTATCGTCGTCCAGATGAGCAGTGAGCTAGTAGCAAAAACTGCTTTTAGGTAAAAACATTTTAATTTGAGGCTATCGCTAGGGCCAGGCATTTTTCGCGAAAAAAAAAAAGTGAATGCCGATTAGACTGCAACAAGGTACACCCGCAGCAGCGGATTCTTCCTTGTATTTGGCGGCCGTCTGCCAGAAACGTCGTTGCCTTATCTCACCGAGCCACCCGACACTGAATTACTGTGATTGGTGTTGTTACAATCGATGTGTATCTGGGAGAAACTCACCCAATCACCAAACACAGACGATGCTACAGTGTTTTATCTTTCAGCTAGTCTCGAAATCTTTTCGCGAAATATGCATGCCCCTAGCTATCGCGAATGAATCCGCGAAATTGTTTTCCGGTCTCTGCCCGTGGCTTGAATAAAAAGCAGGGAAACCTGTGTTGGGTTGTAGTCTGAAAACCTCGCCTGATGTCGCATACACCTGCTCTCCTTAATGCCTCATCGACACGAGGACGTATGTTCACGGCGTGGGCGTGTCCAAGCATGCTGCCTTCGCGCGCCTGTCGGGCGTTACCCACCCCCGCGCTGCTGCTCGCTGCTTGTCACTCTCGTGAGCGAGTGTCACTCTCGTGAGCGGGTGTCACTCTCGTGAGCGAGTATCACTCTCGTGAGCGAGTGTAACTCTCGTGAGCGGGTATCTCTCTCGTGAGCGAGTGTCACTCTCGTGAGCGGGTGTCACTCTCGTGAGCGGGTGTCACTCTCGTGAGCGGGTGTCAATCGTGAGCGAGTGTCACTCTCGTGAGCGGGTGTCACTCTCGTGAGCGAGTGTAACTCTCGTGAGCGGGTGTCACTCTCGTGAGCGAGTGTAACTCTCGTGAGCGAGTGTCACTCTCGTGAGCGGGTGTCATTCTCGTGAGCGGGTATCACTCTCGTGAGCGGGTGTCACTCTCGTGAGCGAGTATCACTCTCGTGAGCGAGTGTAACTCTCGTGAGCGAGTGTAACACTCGTGAGCGGGTGTCATTCTCGTGAGCGGGTGTCACTCTCGTGAGCGGGTGTCACTCTCGTGAGCGAGTATCACTCTCGTGAGCGAGTGTAACTCTCGTGAGCGGGTATCTCTCTCGTGAGCGAGTGTCACTCTCGTGAGCGAGTGTCATTCTCGTGAGCGAGTGTAACTCTCGTGAGCGAGTGTCACTCTCGTGAGCGGGTGTCATTCTCGTGAGCGGGTATCACTCTCGTGAGCGGGTGTCACTCTCGTGAGCGAGTATCACTCTCGTGAGCGAGTGTAACTCTCGTGAGCGAGTGTAACTCTCGTGAGCGGGTGTCATTCTCGTGAGCGGGTATCACTCTCGTGAGCGGGTGTCACTCTCGTGAGCGAGTATCACTCTCGTGAGCGAGTGTAACTCTCGTGAGCGAGTGTAACACTCGTGAGCGGGTGTCATTCTCGTGAGCGGGTGTCACTCTCGTGAGCGGGTATCACTCTCGTGAGCGAGTGTAACTCTCGTGAGCGAGTGTAACACTCGTGAGCGGGTGTCATTCTCGTGAGCGGGTGTCACTCTCGTGAGCGGGTGTCAATCGTGAGCGAGTGTCACTCTCGTGAGCGGGTGTCACTCTCGTGAGCGAGTGTAACTCTCGTGAGCGAGTGTCACTCTCGTGAGCGGGTGTCATTCTCGTGAGCGGGTATCACTCTCGTGAGCGGGTGTCACTCTCGTGAGCGAGTATCACTCTCGTGAGCAGTGTAACTCTCGTGAGCGGGTATCACTCTCGTGAGCGGGTGTCACTCTCGTGAGCGGGTACCACTCTCGTGAGCGAGTGTCACTCTCGTGAGCGGGTATCACTCTCGTGAGCGGGTGTCACTCTCGTGAGCGAGTATCACTCTCGTGAGCGAGTGTAACTCTCGTGAGCGAGTGTCACTCTCGTGAGCGGGTGTCATTCTCGTGAGCGGGTATCACTCTCGTGAGCGGGTGTCACTCTCGTGAGCGAGTATCACTCTCGTGAGCGAGTGTAACTCTCGTGAGCGAGTGTAACTCTCGTGAGCGGGTGTCATTCTCGTGAGCGGGTATCACTCTCGTGAGCGGGTGTCACTCTCGTGAGCGAGTATCACTCTCGTGAGCGAGTGTAACTCTCGTGAGCGAGTGTCACTCTCGTGAGCGGCTGTCATTCTCGTGAGCGGGTATCACTCTCGTGAGCGAGTGTAACTCTCGTGAGCGAGTGTCACTCTCGTGAGCGGGTGTCATTCTCGTGAGCGGGTATCACTCTCGTGAGCGAGTGTAACTCTCGTGAGCGAGTGTAACTCTCGTGAGCGGGTGTCATTCTCGTGAGCGGGTATCACTCTCGTGAGTGAGTATCACTCTCGTGAGCGAGTGTAACTCTCGTGAGCGAGTGTCACTCTCGTGAGCGAGTATCACTCTCGTGAGCGAGTGTAACTCTCGTGAGCGAGTGTCACTCTCGTGAGCGGGTGTCATTCTCGTGAGCGGGTATCACTCTCGTGAGCGGGTGTCACTCTCGTAAGCGAGTATCACTCTCGTGAGCGAGTGTAACTCTCGTGAGCGAGTGTAACTCTCGTGAGCGGGTGTCATTCTCGTGAGCGGGTATCACTCTCGTGAGCGAGTGTCACTCTCGTGAGCGAGTGTCACTCTAGTGAGCGGGTGTCATTCTCGTGAGCGGGTATCACTCTCGTGAGCGGGTGTCACTCTCGTGAGCGAGTATCACTCTCGTGAGCGAGTGTAACTCTCGTGAGCGAGTGTCACTCTCGTGAGCGGGTGTCATTCTCGTGAGCGAGTGTAACTCTCGTGAGCGGGTGTCATTCTCGTGAGCGGGTATCACTCTCGTGAGCGAGTGTAACTCTCGTGAGCGAGTGTCACTCTCGTGAGCGGGTGTCACTCTCGTGAGCGTGTGTCAACCGTGAGCGGGTGTCAATCGTGAGCGAGAGTCACTTTCGTGTGTGAGTGTCACTGTCGTGAGCGAGTGTCACTCTCGTGAGCGGGTGTCATTCTCGTGAGCGGGTATCACTCTCGTGAGCGAGTGTAACTCTCGTGAGCGAGTGTCACTCTCGTGAGCGGGTGTCACTCTCGTGAGCGGGTGTCAACCGTGAGCGGGTGTCAATCGTGAGCGAGTGTCACTTTCGTGTGTGAGTGTCACTGTCGTGAGCGAGTGTCACTCTCGTGAGCGGGTGTCACTCTCGTGAGCGGGTGTCATTCTCGTGAGCGGGTATCACTCTCGTGAGCGAGTGTAACTCTCGTGAGCGAGTGTCACTCTCGTGAGCGGGTGTCACTCTCGTGAGCGGGTGTCAACCGTGAGCGGGTGTCAATCGTGAGCGAGTGTCACTTTCGTGTGTGAGTGTCACTTTCGTGAGCGAGTGTCACTCTCGTGAGCGGGTGTCACTCTCGTGAGCGGGTGTCATTCTCGTGAGCGGGTATCACTCTCGTGAGCGGGTGTCACTCTCGTGAGTGGGTGTCACTCTCGTGAGCGGGTATCACTCTCGTGAGCGGGTGTCACTCTCGTGAGCGGGTGTCACTCTCGTGAGCGGGTATCACTCTCGTGAGCGGGTGTCACTCTCGTGAGCGGGTGTCACTCTCGTGAGCGGGTATCACTCTCGTGAGCGGGTGTCACTCTCGTGAGCGGGTGTCACTCTCGTGAGCGAGTGTCACTCTCGTGAGCGGGTGTCACTCTCGTGAGCGGGTATCACTCGCGTGAGCGGGTGTCGCTCTCGTGAGCGGGTATCACTCTCGTGAGCGAGTGTCACTCTCGTGAGCGAGTGTCACTCTCGTGAGCGGGTGTCACTCTCGTGAGCGGGTATCACTCTCGTGAGCGGGTGTCACTCTCGTGAGCGGGTGTAACTCTCGTGTGCGGGTGTCACTGTCGTGAGTGAGTGTCACTCTCGTGAACGAGTGTCACTCTCGTGAGCGAGTGTCACTCTCGTGAGCGAGTGTCACTCTCGTGAGCGAGTGTCACTCTCGTGAGCGGGTGTCACTCTCGTGAGCGGGTGTCAACCGTGAGCGGGTGTCAATCGTGAGCGAGTGTCACTTTCGTGTGTGAGTGTCACTTTCGTGAGCGAGTGTCACTCTCGTGAGCGGGTGTCACTCTCGTGAGCGGGTGTCACTCTCGTGAGCGGGTGTCACTCTCGTGAGCGAGTGTCACTCTCGTGAGCGGGTGTCACTCTCGTGAGCGGGTATCACTCTCGTGAGCGGGTGTCACTCTCGTGAGCGGGTATCACTCTCGTGAGCGAGTGTCACTCTCGTGAGCGAGTGTCACTCTCGTGAGCGGGTGTCACTCTCGTGAGTGGGTGTCACTCTCGTGAGCGGGTATCACTCTCGTGAGCGGGTGTCACTCTCGTGAGCGGGTGTATCTCTCGTGTGCGGGTGTCACTGTCGTGAGTGAGTGTCACTCTCGTGAACGAGTGTCACTCTCGTGAGCGAGTGTCACTCTCGTGAGCGAGTGTCACTCTCGTGAGCGAGTGTCACTCTCGCGAGCGGGTGTCACTCTCGTGGCTCCCGCTCAGCAGTCTAACGGTCCTTTCCCCATTTCACGCTCACACATTCTCGCATTCTCGCATTCGCGCTTCGCGTTTCATGAAACGCCTCGTTTCAAACTATGCAGAATTGCGGTGGACCGTGTGTGCGATCGCTGCGTTTTGTGAACTGCGAAGCTTTTGGTTACGATACGCGGCGTTTGAGCGTTTCCTAATATAACTGTTTTGTGTAACACATTTTTAAGGTAGATTTCGATGAAAGACTACCTTATTGTAGCCGTTTTCGTGGCGCGAATTCCGGAAAACGTTTATATATTTTATCGCTTCATGTTCCACAGACCCCAAAACCATCGCAATTCTTATGGACACGATAACTGCCGTTATTTTGCACAAATCACTTCCGAGTTAATACATAAAATATAGTAATGGATTATCTCGGTCGAGATC
This sequence comes from Bacillus rossius redtenbacheri, assembly GCF_032445375.1. Classification (NCBI taxonomy): domain Eukaryota; kingdom Metazoa; phylum Arthropoda; class Insecta; order Phasmatodea; family Bacillidae; genus Bacillus; species Bacillus rossius. Next base: position 352,329,496 of record NC_086330.1, read on the forward strand.
GTTAATGGGCAAAATCCATCCAAAGCGGTAGAAATGGGGAAGGTTTTTGAAAAACAGATAAATCTCTTTAACTCCCATAATATGACGAATATAGCATCCTTTTGAACGTAATATAACTTGTAGTGGTAATACCAAAAACTTTTGCATAAATATATTTTTTTTTTCATTCGACCAACTATAACTGCAAAAAAAAAGGGGGGGGGGTTATGTTCGGAGGACAAAAAAATGCATAAATCTCTTAGTAGGCACACAATCTTATCCTTCTAATTGTTGGTAAATCTTATAACAATTTTTTGATTAGACAAACCATTGCTGCAAGGAGTTGGAAAAAAAAAGGGGTTGGAATTAAAAAAGAAATTCATAATATCCATACCATATAGACTATATAAAATTTTCTTATTTATTGTAAAACCTTAAAATATCACCTACAAATTCAGTTAAAATTAATTTTTCATACATACGACCATTATTGCAAAGAATATAAAAAAACAAAGGATAGAGGACAACAAATTCATAACTTTTTTAATTTGCGCACTATTAAATCCGTTAAAATGGTTTCAAAAACCGTTAAATATTATCTTAAACTTTTGTCTGAACCTATTTTTGATAAGACAGACCATGAGTTAAAAAAACCGGGCTGGAAATAAAAAAAAAAATCATAATTTCCGTACAAAAAAGTAAGTCCGTGCAAAGTCAGAAAATTTTTGTTAAATGTTTTGTTCACGAGACAAAATTCAGGCTGTGTATTTTGGATTACCACCTCTACGTATCTAAGAACTGGTACATTAAGAGAGGCAGCAAAGTTATAATGAATAGCCCTAGACTTGCTGGGCCGTGGGCCATTTACTTATACGGGTGCATTATATTTTAAAGAGAAGATTAACCGGGAATTTGAGGGTGGGGGGAAGGGTGTATGGAATAACCCCCAGACCATCCCCCGGAAAATTTGCAATATATAGGCTATATATATATATATATATATATATATAAATATATATATATATATATATATATATATATATATATATAAACTCTTTGAAACTTTTTCAAGCATATCTGAACTTCAGTTCAACGATGGGTTTTTGCTAATTTATATTTATAAATTTTTGACATATTTATTAGTAATAAATTATCCTCCGGTTAGTCCCTTCAATTATTACGATAAAATTATTCTGGGGTAAAATTCTCGTCTTTGAAAGTTTATTCTAATTAGATATCGTGAATTTAAATGGGCATATGATCAGGGCTTTGAATGTTAACGTGCTAATAGCAGTTTTAATTTTTCTGTTTCCATTAAATGTCCAGATTTTATTTTTGTAGAAAAACCGGGAAAGTAAAAATGAAATGGGCCGGTAGTCACGAGGCCCTGGGCGGTCGCCCGATCCAGGAGTCGCCCCTGACTCGTGGGTTATGGAGGAGGAATGTCACAATAATAACCAATAGCAGTCCGCGGACCAATGGCCGGCCTGTGGAGTCGTTATCACGGCTGTCGGAGAGAAAAGTAGCCTGAATGTAGCTCGGCGCGCGGCGGAAAGCAGCTTCGTCGGCGAAGGCACCGCAGGGGAGCTCGATGTGCTGAAAAAAATGCGAAGTGTAGACGAACTGCGGGCTGGAACTTGCGGAGCTGTGGACTGCCACGCGCGCAACGGAACTGGAAAGGAAAACCAGCGGAAACAACGCGCGGTTGAACGCACCCCCGCCCCCCTCTTCAACGAGTGACTTCGGGAGCGAATCCCGAATGACGCGCGAGCGGACAGTTAGTTGTGTTCGTCTGAGTGAGTCTCGGACATTGTCCTCGTCACCAACATTGTGTTCATTGGCACACTGGTGTTTTTTTTTTTTACGTGACAACGTCTAATAAATCGATGAACGCCGGCTGCACGCACTAAAAAGTGTCCCGTAACGCACATTGTCCCGTTACGCTGTGTCCCGTTACGCTCATTGTATGCTTGCGCCGCATCTATCTCTCTTCCACTCGATTGGAACAACCATCGATTTGACTTTTTCGAGGCACATTAAACTTGAAACACACCCATTCGTTTCCTACTTTTCCTATCATCGTCCTATCCTTAACAGAATAACACAAATTGGAAGAAGTTAAATATAAAACATGTATAAAAGTTATAGTTAAAATAATCTCTTCGTTAAAGTAATAGACATATTTGAATTAATGAGTGCAAATAAAAGTAAAATTATCAATTAAATTGTAGATTTCATTTCACTCCTTCGTTGTATCCATACAAAATAGTGATAATTCAATAAAAATGATTCAATTTTATTCATAAAAGTATGCAATCATTTCATCAATGTTTTGTTATGACGTTGTCACGTTAAACTATCGTCCGTAAACCCACTTTACAGACAACCAATTTTTTTTTAAATAAATGTAACACAAATATACGTGTGAAATTACCGATATTTGTAACTTTGTATATTTACGTGAAAACAACAGTATCTATACAAAATAGTGTTCGTGGTTAATACTGGGTTCCCATTCTCACCCGGGAATTTGTTCTTTGTGTTGTCCCAGTACCTCCAGTAATTAAACTTTTTTTTTTGTAAACCTGAATAGCTTTCTTTTATCAACTCCACTCAATATAAAGCAAAATAAAGTCCAAGTATTGACTATTAAATTTTCTTTTCTATGTTTTTAAAAAAACCTATACTTGAACAAGACGTAAGTGAAAATATTAAAATTATGTGACGATTTTCGTAATAAATACTGAGTATTGTCTCGAAAAATGTATTTCGTATATGCAAAAATAGCCATAGCCTTGTGTTGTACAAAGTTACGATATATTTCTTGTAGCATTACAAAATATTTCCTGGCAACTAGTTTTCATGGAAACTTTTATAAAAGTACAGAATTATTTTTCTGTTTAGCAAAAAATTATCAACCAGCTAAAAAAAAAAGGGTTAATGGCTCCCGGATGGTGAGCCAAAAGTCCCGCATTTGATTCTCAACGGTTCGGGATATTATTCCGTTACAAATTTACACCTTAATATTACGAAGAACTGGTTACAAATATTCATGGATTTGCTTTAGTTTATGGATATCTTCGAAAAATTTGGGTCTGAAATGGCATATTTTGAAAATGAAATCGTCAGGATTATCTCCGAATCATCACATAATTTTCAATAACTTAATCAGTAGACAATAAACACATTATTATAGGTTTGTATTTTTCGCGAGAAGATTTCGAGGCTAGCTGAGAGAGAAAGAAAAAAAACCTGAACATCGTCTGTGTTTCGTGATTAGTTGAATTTATTTCAGTTACATATTTATTGTTGGAAACGAATCGCAGCCATTCAGTGCGTAAGAAAAGGTGTAATGAATGGCTTGGTCAATTATGGCATTGGCTTCTCTTGCAGACGGCCGCCGATTACGAGGGAGAAAATAGCTGGCGAGACATACCTCATTGCAGTGTAATATAAGTTTGATATTTTTTTTCGCAAAAGATACATGAGCATTATTATTCCTTACGCGTTTGCGTAAGTCCTGTATGGAACGGAACTCAACGACTCGGAATTTCGGATCTGGAGTAGTTTCTACTGAAGATACAGTTTTCTGGAACTACAAAGAATGATTCGTTTACTCGACGTGCATTATCGGTCGGAAAGTCCTTACGTCTACCGTAATTTTTGTAACAGCGCACTTATGGGATAAAAATTTTCCTTTCCGGGTGCTGTGTCGTCCGTTCTCGTCCACGTACTGCGAAAGGCAACAGCGAACCAAAGGTTCGTCATCTCGCCTAGTACACCTCAGTGGTTGTGCGACAATTCCGACCACAGACAACTCCGGAAAAGGAAAAAATCGCGACAATTCCGGCCACTGACTCACATATCTTTACCATTTGTATACAGTCAGTGACAATTGCGGACATGTACACCTGTTCTTGGTTTGTTGATGCACTACAACCATCTCCCCTCCCACACACCAAGCGTGAAGACTGTTTCTACGCTGTTCTTTCTTTGTTGACACACCGCAACGTTGTGATGGAAGTTATTGAAACGGAGAAAGGGAAGCCTGCAGTGCTTTATGGTGGACATGCCTACCGAAAGAAGCGTGTCAATGCTGATGGTGCTGTGACGTGGGTTTGCTTGCAAGAAATGACTAAAAACTGCAAGGGAAGATTAGTTAGTAGAAATATGGAAGTTTTAAATGTGTCAGATCACGAATGTATTCCAGACATTGCTAAACTTGACGTGATGAAATCTGGCTTCAGAGCCAAGAAAAGAGTACGAGAAGAGTGTGTTACCGTGGCAAAAGTGTACTCTGACGAATTGGGCACTTTACACGATAAAGGATACGAATTCGTGACAATAACCACATGCGTCGTCAGTTAAGCGGACTCTTTACCGACATAAATACCAGGCACATGGGTCATTAGCAGAACCTACTGAACGTCAGGATGGTGTGTTATCAGAAGAAGGTTTAAATATGAGCGATGGCAATAGAGTGCCTTAGAACTCAATGCCACTATTTCATGGATGGTACATTTCTGAACTGCAGCAAGCAGTTCGCACAGATCTATACTATTCATGTAGATATAGGAAGAAATGAAAAAGAAACAAACGTAATTCCTGTTCTTTTTGCTTTTCTTCCCAACAAAATGAAAGAAACTTACATTCGTCTGTTTCGGTTTGTGATGGAGAGAATTCCAGAGTGGAATCCTCAGACAATAAATGTGGATTTCGAGTCAGCGGCCATATCGGCACTCAAAGAAGGCTTTTCCTTCTGTTGATATCAATTTTTGTTTCTTCCACATGAAGAATTGTCTGTGGCGTAAGGTACAAAGCGTAGGTTTAACGAATGAGTATAAAGAAAACGAAGAAGTGAGACTCAGCATCCAGATGTGTGCAGCTCTGGATTTCCTAAAACCTGAAGATGTATGCGAAGGCTGGCTCATAATCAATGGAGAAGCATCCTCAAACTCAAAACTATAAGAGTTCTTCGATTACTTCATTGACCAGTGGCTTGAAAATTACATCAAACCTGTGCAGCTATGGACCTGTTATAAGTGAAGGCACCGAACCAATAACGCAGTAGAGGGTTGGAACAGTAAAATAAATGCGTGTCTTGGTAAACCCCACCCGAAGATACAAGAAGTTATATTTTGCCTGAAAAGTGAAGCGGAAAACGCCAACATTAAGTACATGAGGCTGTAGCTTAATTTAGAAGGGAAAGAAAGAAAAAAAATGTACAAGAATATCGACGAAAAAATTCGGATGAGCCAAGAAAAGTACGAAAACACTGGAGACATAAAGAAACATCTTTGAACCATAGCCTATGCACAAAATTTAGATTAAAATTTCAACACTGACAATGCGTATTCACGTTCATTTTAAATATTAGAAATAAAAAAAAACAAAGACAAAATTGATAGAACGTTGATTTTAGATATTAGTAATAAAAAAAAAGACAAAAAATGATTAAACGTTGATTTTAAATATTATTTAAAAAAAAACAAAGACAAATAAAAAAAATTGATTTTAAACACACCAAAGTAGGTTTGACTTAAAAGTGAGAGAAGTCAAAGTACCCCTTTATTACCTGTCCGGAATTGTCACTGGATGTTTGTTTGTCATTGAGATTATGTTTATTTGTTTTCCTGAATTGTCGGTGTCCGGAATTGTCCCGACACCACCTCAGTCATGCTGTGGCCATCCGCCGATGGCGATGACTCGGGATTCAAACCGGCCCCAGGGTCGAATCAAACCGTCATCCCTATTTAGAACTTTTTTAAAATTATATTTGGACAGCTCAGCTATAATATCTCAGATTGGCTTAAGGCTCGCTCTCACACGTGTGTAAAAAATTTTTTCATCGTTACTTTTTGAGAATTTTTTTTTTAAATAAATCCTTACCGGCCTTTGATTTGTTGTCGTGGCACACATATTTCCAACCGATATCAACTTAGTGCCATATTGTGGGTTTAAAGGGCTCTAAAGTCTTCGTATTTATCATCACACTCAACGAGTATCTAACTTCACTGTCACTTTTTTTTATTTTTATTTTTAGTTTCATCATGCACCATGAAATATATATTTTGCCAGTCTTTATGTGTATAAAAATAATGAAATAAATGACCAAATATCAACGGTCAGGAGTAAAAAAAAAAGAGTAAAAATCTGATACGGACGTTTACGTAACGGCAGATACAGAAGAAGACCTGGTCGTTGATTTGTAACCGTCTCGTCGGTAAGAGACCGTGAGTGACCGTGAGTGACCCATCACGTAGACGCATCTTTCACTCGGTGTCCTGACTTGCAAGCCGGCTGGAGATCGTCCGGAGACATTCGCTTCACGTAGCGAGCCTCGCCGTTGGCCAGGCGCGGATAGAAAACATTATCTTTTTTTTTTTTTTGGACGCGCGCGAAGTTTTTTTTATTTTTTTTTTCTTCAGCTTGACGTCTTGCCGTTAGACAGGTATAAGATGCATCGTCACACAGGGCCGTCGATAGAAACAAAGGGCCCGGGGACAAATAAATTTGTCCGGCCCCCCTCCGTGTTAATTATTAAAATTCGTACGATTCATAATAAATGACTTAAGTGGTACTGTAAACACCACCGTTGCCATAATGTTAACGTGATCTTTTGCATATCGCATAACTTGTAAGGTTTCCAGTGAATTGTATTAGTAATAGATAAGGGCCGTATGTAATTTTCGCGAAAATATTTTCAGACCTGCTGTCGGGTCAAAAACCTTTATAGCGTTGGCTGGGTTTATTTCAGGCGCATGTCTGCTGTTAGCGCACCAATCACAGCTATCCAGTGCGGGAGCAAACGCGTCATGAATGGCCCGGTCAAAAAGGACAATGGCTTCTCTTGCAGACGGCGGTCAATTACAAGGAAACAATTGCTAGCCCGTCTGGTGCCTGTTTTGCTCTTACTCTCTCTCTCTCTCCCCCTTTTTTTCCACCCATCTTCTTGGACTAGCTCTCTCGGCGACCTTGGTATCACACGGTGCAACTTATTTAATTGCGCTGTTGACCAAAATCCGTGAGTTCATTGAGTGGGAAACATGTTAGCCGTGCGATGGGATCTGTGCGGTAGGATCCCTGGATAGGCGTGTTTCAATTGTTTAAAACCTCAGCAAATAAGTTATTATGTTTGACTGGAAAACTTGCAAAACAGCTTCGTTACACTCTTAATCCTACTTCCTACTAATATGACAAAAGTGAAAGTTTGTGTGTATGTTTGTTATTCCTTGACGCCCCAACCGTGAAGGGATTTGAATGAGATTTGGCATACAGCTAGCTAATAACCTGGATTAACACATGTGCCACATATTACCATGAGATTAATCCACATTAGGGTGGAAAATGGGTGAAGACCGTGTCGATCACAAATTGGCATACGGTATAAGGTGGGAGTAATTTCGTGAATGCGACGGAAGTCAAGGAACGGAAATGTGCAACAACCACGGTGCTGCTATCTGTGGCGGATGACGTAAACCAACGTTCACAAAGACGAAGGGAAAATTCGTAGTAGTAACTGTTTAATGAATTTTAACAAGATGGGCCATATTTTAATAAAATTCCTCGTCATAAACCAGGTCCAAAACCGGGGTTTAGTAATTTTTTTACAGTATTTTCCGCTTTTATCGGAGCCGTTTCATTATATAGTTTCAAAATTTTACTCTGCTAATCACATTATTGAATATTTGACGTAGCTGCTCCGGCAGCGAATTCTAGCGGCGGGTGTGGAAATTACATGTGATTGGCGTCCAGGAATGTAGTTGAAAACACAATTTTCGTGTATTTATAACGCTCGGCATCATTGGAAAGAATTTTACGTTAAATTTCGTGTCCCGAGGTTAGATGCTACACATTTCTGGCGAGCACTGAAACACTCGCTCAGTTTCGAACACCCCGTCAACTTGCCGTCACTGTTGAAGGGGGTGGCTACCCCTGCATCGGTCCGTGGAAACAGCGCCGACTGGACGGTCGCTTCCCGCGCTCCCAAACTCTGGGGCTAGCGCCGGCGGCTGGCTCGGATTACAGAGATTGGCGTTTGAATCCGCCGGATTTACGTGGGATTCCACCGCTCCGAACCCCTGGGGGAAAGGTTGTGGTGTAAGGTGCCTGGGAAGGGGTGAGTGGTGAATGGTGAGGGGAAACTCCCGCTGCGGCGGGGGCTTGGCTTGTACCCTGCCGCGGGGTGCTGTCATAACTTAGAAACACACAACTTAGAAACACGCAACTTAGAAACACATAACTTAGAATTTTCTAAGTTATGACCGTTCTAAGTTATGACTTTCTACGTTAGGACGTTTCTAAGTTGTGTGGTTCTGCGTTGCGTGTTTCTAAGTTACGTGTTTCTAAGTTATGACAGTTCTAAGTTGTGACTTTCTAAGTTATGTGTGGTTCCCCCCTGCCGCTGTAGCAGGTACTGCCTCGCCTACCCTCCCCTTCAACTACCGTCAAGTGTCGAAGCTGCAACAGTCCCTTTTATTTAGCGTGCAAAGTTGAACAGTTTGTTTGTTGGTATCATTACAAAGGAATCACGTTTTTGGAAACTATCTACCAAAGTATCTACACTGGAAGTAGAGATGTCATTTTTTTTATGTTTCTGAATAGCAAATAATTTTTTACACGTAATAAATATTTAATTGCGTGTAAATATCTATAACGCCTAAAAATATTCTCTCTTTGGTTCCCTTCTTCAGCTTGTTAAACATAAAACATTCTGAAGGTAATTGTAAATAAAAAATATATTAAAACTATGAAAAACGTTTTCAGTTTTTATGACCTATTTCCCTAAAGTTATGCGTGAATAAATTATGGTAACTGCTTGTATTACACGTGACAGCTAGTATTTACTCCCTGTAATGCATGAGTGGTGTCTTTTTTACTTTGGATCTCAACAACTCTCCCGTAAGAATTAATTTAGATGCTTTTCTTTCTCTAAATTTTCGATTCGTATGGTACGTGTACGTCGAGAAAACTTTAAATAAAAATATAGAGTTCAACACGTTTTTTTAATCTAACCGTAAAGTAGCGTAGGCACACCCAGTTTAGATTTATATTTAAGTTTCTTTTAATAATTCGTCTTAACCTGCCAACTCGCCAGTGGCGCATCAAAAGAATGTGTGTTATACTTGATTACAGCTGACATTTTTTTTTAATCCCAGTGTTAGAAATCAGTTAAATAATAAGACTAAACGTCCTGCTATCTGTCAACCCTTGGTGAAGAGTTTGATTTTAAAAAAGGAACCCCTTTTGTTTGAGGCACCCGTACAAATTGTCTTCAACGAAAACTCCTGTCCTGCGATATGAACAACTGGCAACTTAGGGTGGCCTGCTGATCGGGCACACGAGCTCTAAGAGCACGGGGGCTCTAAGGGCTACGTTGGCTCGCGCATCACTCGCATCTTCGCCTCTACGCGCCAAGCACCGAACTGGCGTGAATTCTTCGCAGCAGTAACGCGCTTCTACGTGACTTCAAGCCGTAATTGTAATTTTAAAAATATTAATGATGAACGGATCCCTGCACTTCCCTGTACTACTTACAATACTGGGTGTTGAATTTTTCATACGTAAAAAAAAATTGGTTGTCTGTAAAGTCGGTTTACGGACGATAGTTAAACGTGACAACGTCATAACAAAACATTGATGAAATGATTGCATACCTTTATGAATAAAATTGAATCATTTTTATTTTAATAATAAAAGAATAAATACTTGAAATTATACTAGTAATCAGATTTTTAAAATGCAAGAATAATTAACCTTTATTGCCGAAATTGTTGTTGTAATAAGCAATGAAAACCACATTAACTTTTCACTTCACTTTATAAACAGTCGACGAAACAGTTCACGTGTAGATTGCATGTAATTAATTTTAAAAACTGGCGTTTAGCTTTAAAGTTTAAATATAATTACGAACAAGTTTTCATATAAATAAACTACCATCAAATATCTATCATCAATTATATGAATCACCATAATTTTTTAGTCAATTGTAACATAACCTATTATTACTGCACTCGCGGACAGCGTAACGGAACAATGTGCGTAACGGGACACTTTTTCGTGCGTGCAGCCGGCTTTCATCGATTTATTAGACGTTGTCACGTCAAAAATGTCCAAATAAACACACGTTACAAACGAAACCATGGAACGAAACTTGTATGGCAACATGCAATGGCTCTTTATCAGACAATTTTAATAAAAATCGAGCGGTTTCTTGAAAGGTGCGTTAACACCTGGATTTCCGCACGCCTTGTCGTTTTGCGACCCAGCCAGGCGGACTACTTAACATAATTTTTTTTTCTAAAGCTTTTCCCCTTTTTTTCCCCTACTTGACCAACTAACAGTCAGTTGTTTCCTGAGCTAACCAGAAGTTTCTGAGGCCGTATTCGGCAAAGCTTTGCGCTAGTTCAATGAACCAAGGGTCATAGGTTCTATCCTGGCGGGCACTTAGTGGTTTGGAACCCACTAGGAACTTCATAGTAGTGCGAAGTGAAAACTGTTCCCTCCCTACCTGTACCCCTACCCCCCCACTCCCCCCTTTTTTTAGTGACACAAAATGTAATCAAGTAGAAATCCTATTTTAACGTGGTCAGTCTGTTTGAATGGCATGTTGTATTTTTAAGCGCCGTGGAGTTTCCTCATGGAATCAAATGTTCTAGAATACTCCCAGTGAAAATTCAATATAGTAACAGATTACATTACAGGTTTTTTTGACGTGAAAACGTCTAATAAATCGATGAACGCCGGTGTCCCGTTACGCTGTGTCCCGTTTCGCTCATTTTACGCTTGCGCCGCATCTATCTCTCTTCCACTCGATTGGAACAACCAAATATTTGACTTTTTCGAGGCACATTAAACTTGTTTGAAACACTCCCATTAGTTTCCTACTTTTCCTATCATTGTCCTATCCTTAACAGAATAACACAGATTGGGAGAAGTTAAATAGCAAACATGTATAAAAGTTATAGTTAAAATAATATCTTCGTTAAAGTAATAAACATATTTGAATTAATAAGTGCAAATAAAAGTAAATTTATCAATTTAATTGTAGATTTCATTTCACTCCTTCTTTGTATTCATACAAAATAGTGATAATTCAATAAAAATGATTCAATTTTATTCATAAGGGTATGCAATCATTTCATCAATGTTTTGTTATGACGTTGTTTCGTTAAACTAGCGTCCATAAACCGACTTTACAGACAACCAATTTTTTTTTTAACCTAATTTGTATTGTAAGCTAAAATGTTGTTTTGTTTGTGTGTGTTCCAGGTGAGTTTACGGCGCAGACCATCTTGGTTGCTCTTGCGGACTGGCTTCAGTCGGTAAGTGGCGACTGTTTTCATTAGCCTACATCGCGGATCTGGTCGGACGGCTGAAGACCTGCCGCCGGGGATGTCGTGCTCGCATATTCACGTGGAGTCCAGCGGAAACGTGTTGCGCTCGCCCCTCGCGCGCGGCGAGATACAAACTTAATTGGCCGGCATCGGCGACCTCAAACGACACGCCAATTAGCAGCGCCCGTCGACTTCGAATTAAGTTTCCTCGCTCCGCCTATAGCTCGTACCCACCCGCTCTTCTGCCCTTTCTCAACCTCAGCGTGGTAGAAAGGGAGAGGGAGAGATGCGCACGTCGATAATTTTACAGGCGGTGGGGTAGGTCGAGTTCATGACGTCACCACAGCGTAAAGTAGTGTAAAGAACTGGATCCAATCACTAGATGGAATGACTGAATTTTAGATGGAGATGTGGCTGGGAAAATTTCTAGTTCGGAAAATTTTCTGGATAAAATAGAACCACAAATTTTTCCGAATTTATTTTCTTTCTTTTTTTTCCCCCCATTACCAATATTTACTCACTTCATTTTAGATAAGATATACGTAGTACAATAATTTATTTTCTGCAGATTGGCACGTAAGTACTTTTTAAGCAATTTTTTCTTCTTACTAGCAGTTTTTAGAGGATGTCATAGGTCCTACCCAACTCGTTAAATGGTAAAGACAAACAGTGTTTTTAAATTTTTTTGTCTTATGTATAAAATTGTTGATAACATTTATTTGTGTGTTTCTGTGAAAACACAACACTTTGGAAAATTGTTATGGTTTTAAGGAAAATTGTCCTAAAAAATACTTTTCCGGGGAAACTTAACATCTGTAATTATAGCAAAACTTGCACATTTGCGCACTTGTATGCTTGCTCTCTCACGTACGAAGATTTTCGTAAATTCACGAAGCTCCCTGTATATTTAGTAATCGGCGTTCTTCGTAAATTTGAGAGCGGTCATGGAAGCGCTACGCAATCCTGTGTTCACGCACCTGCACCTTCGAGGCGTTGTGCTCATTTACCGGCGGTGACCACTTCTCCCAGAGCTGGCAGGCGTCGAGGTAGATCTACCCACGGCAAGCCGAGAGTATCGACGAGAAATATACTTCTTTCCGACGTATGTAGACCTGGGGTCGTTACCACAACGCCGAAATACCATAACGCCGAATGTCAAAATTGACCACAACGCCGACAGCTAGAAAACTGCTGTATACCACAACGCCGAAATAAAAACTGAATGAATTTATGTGTGTTTCTTAAATGTACCTTAACGCCGAAATAACACAATCAAACCTAACCTTATCTAACCTAACCTAACCTAGTGTAATATAACCTAACCTAACTTAACCTAGCCTATCCTGGCCTAACCTAACCTAACCTAGCCTAACCTAACCTAATCTAACCTAACCTAGTCTAAACTATCCTAGTCTAACCTAACCTAACCTAACCTTTGTGGCAGTCCTGCAATGGCATTTTTCGGCGTTAGTGTATTTCGTCGTTGTGGTACACAGCAGTTTTCTAGCTGTCGGCGTTGTGGTCAATTTGGCATTTCGGCGTTGTGGTGCGTCCCCGTAGACCTGCTACAATGTTAGAAATATTTCACCTTAACTTACAAATTATCAGGGGATGTAAGTACATAAACTTATCGTTATCTTCGTAAATTTAGGGGGTGCAATGTTCACTTATTTTGAACATGACCCGAAAAGAATATTCTTTAGGGGAAGGGGGGGGGGACAGTTTGAACACTGGTTAAGACTCTTGTAAAAAAACACTTTTTTATATCTTGCACGTGTGTGTTTTGTTTACCCTGTTTATATCGAGAGAGAAAAAAAAAAGAATTCGGAAGTTGAAATACTACGTACATTTCTTCGAAGATCCAGTCATCTGAAACCACGCAGAACTCTTGCGTTCATTCGAAGCGAACTCTTTGAAAAAGTCAGTAAATGTTTCTGTATGTTTCCAGCGGCCTAAGGACGAGGTGCAAAGGGTCGCCGCCGGGTGGGTGTATTTTAGCACGCGCGATGAGATATCGGAGCGGACCCCACCGTATTTCCCTCCGGCATCAGAGGCCGGCACTCCATCCCGGCGCTGTTGGGGAGTGTCGGCGGAACACGCCTGTACGGGGCGATGATTCCGGGGAGGGGGAAGGAACCGGAGGAGGCCGCCGAATTGCGTCGTGAAGTTTTACAACTCTCGCTATCGGGGATAAAAAAAAAAAATACCCGCGTTGCTTATCGAGCGGCAGGTCCGGACCAAGAACCTCTTTCTCGGTTCGCGAGTATTTTTTTTTTCCCCCCTTCTTGCGCCGCCGGGGTGTACACGACCTCCGTATGGGACGGGAGCTAAAAATAATCTTCTTTCATTCTCGTCGTCACAGCCATTCGCGTTGTGATTCACGCTACCGAGCTTTCTGTTGAACACATTCTTGTACTTTTACAAACAGTCTTTGAAGCATTGTTACCAACATTTTTTTTTCTTTCTTTACGGAAATCATGCAATAACTTAATGTGTGTCCCCGTGCGAATGATCATACAGTGATTTTTTTTCTTGAATTATGACATCATCGATTGTGAAATAGTTATTGATTGTGTTGAAAATTAAATAAATAAAATTTGTATGTGGTACATCGTAGTATTGGTAGAAGTGGGTGTAGGTAGAAATGGGAGCTCGCCTTAAATGGGTTGAACTTGAATATGAAGGGGAAAAAAATGTGCTGTTATTTTTATATCTCCGGGCTCCGTGATCGTAGCGTGATAAAATATAAGTAGGCTATACCAGTTTTTCATTATAATCTTAAGCTTTTAAAAACAAAATGTTTAATCAGAATTGGTGCTTATTTTGCGCGCTAATCGAACAAACAAACAATAATGATATAGAAATTCAATAAAAATGAATTCGATAATAAACTATTTTAATTAAAATTATTTTTAACTCAATATTAAAATATTATCTGTGTAATCATAACAAATTTATATGGATTAACTGCGTGTTTTTTTTCTTTCTAAAAAGGAATAAATACATTTTTGTTCTAATTATATTAATATGTATGTTGATGATTTACACTTTATATCACAGCTCATGATCACTAAAAAAAAATTCTGTTTCTACTAAGAAACGAAGGCGAATTTTATAGATAATTTGTATGTTTATAGCATAAATTCTGAGTAAAAAAGTAATATATTATTTTCGTATTACTAATTGAGTATTATTGGTGCTATCTTTTTTTGATGGTTCAAATTTTAAATTAATTTTAAAGACAAGTTTTGTTGCAATTTCACGAGTTGAAGGAGCTGCTCATCAATTTTAATAGCTTTTAATACTTACTACGCTATAACATGGTAGTTTTAAACCTTTTTCAGCCGAAGACCAATTGTTTATCGTATATATGTCACCATTAACATTACGATGCTTTTTTTTCCTGAGTTTTGTTTGCCTTATTTTAAAAGAATAAAAAGTGAGATAAATTAACGAACTTATATTGAAATAAAACGTGGTTTTATATTACTGTTAGTTTTGTATCTAACAATAATTTTTTTTTAAAGTTTTTAAACTACATTTTGGACGTGGTTATACAAGATCTTGTATTAAATTTTAACGTTGACACTGCATTTCATGTTTAGTAAGGCAAAACCATTTTGCAAGAAATACGTATGTGTTTTTTTTTTTTTTGCTTTCATCTGAATTTATTTCGCTCCTTTCATGAATAATACGGAATCAAGCGAGATTTCTTGCATCGGTTATAAAACGCATCCAGTATACAGTTGGCAGTCACAAAAGTGTTACCAGACGTCTTTCTTATGCGAAGTCCGTCTCGTCTCGTGTAGGTGGTTAGCAAGAAACATTTTCCGCGGGTCGAAAATAATTCACCTGGCCTGCGTGCCGCTGATTCCACACCACATTTGTAACATGCATAGTAACAAACAGCTGCAGTGTCGTGACGTAGCTAGCACGTTTTATTTCGACGTGAAAAAAGACTATTCGTTCATTACAGTGAATAGTCAGTCGAACAATCTTGTGTGACAAAACACAGCCAGAATTTAAATACCTAATAACTACGAAACTAGCAGTTAAAGATGTCATCCCATATGACTAGTAAATATGCTCGGAATTACAGGAAAAAAAGCAAACCAGAGGAAATCTCACGTCGAAAGGAATCCAAAAAGCCTACACTGACGAGCGAATGCGAGATGTGGCAACGTCGAAAAGGAAATGAAATAAATATAGTTTAAAAAACTAAAGAAACATGCTTTTAAAGATTATCAAACTAAAAAGTAAAAAATAATTTTAAAATTAAATTTATGACAATAGTATATAAGCAATAGTATATAATAGTATATAAGCATGGGGCGCTTAATATTCAAAAAATATGGCACAAAGCGCCTCAAGCTTTTTTCTCATTTATACTAGTATTGCTTATATACTATTGTCATAAATTTAATTTTAAAATTATTTTTTACTTTTTAGTTTGATAATCTTTAAAAGCATGTTTCTTTAGTTTTTTAAACTATATTTATTTTTAACTTTTTAGTTTGATATTCTTTAAAAGCATGTTTTTTAGTTTTTTAAACTATATTTATTTTTAACTTTTTAGTTTGATATTCTTTAAAAGCATGTTTTTTTAGTTTTTTAAACTATATTTATGTATAATTATCATAGGGAAATACTACCTATTACCATCTGAGATAACTATTTGGAGTTGCAACGTCACAAAGAAATGGTAAAGTCTCTAAGAATCATTTGCAGTAGATGTATGGATATAATATTAGAATTTACCGGGAAAAAAAAAACATTTTTTTTTTCGGCGTGGCCGGGAGTAGAACCCACGATCGCTGAATCCGAAAGCTGACGTCACAGAAGTCGCGCGCCTTAGACCGCTCGGCTAACAAACGTAATGAAATGGGTGGGACATTTTACAGTGATGAGTCACTCACTCTTAGTCGAAAGAGTTACAGACGGACAGACAGAGTTACAGACGGACAGACAAACATACAGGTGAAGCTAATATAAAGCATGTAAAAAAAGAGATTGACAGTTAAATTACTTATTTATACGAAACACTTGTTATGATTTTATCCCGACATTTTCACGAAAAATCTACGGCGCCAACCGGAACTGGGCTTTTCTGTATTTTCTATACAACATTCAACCGTTAGATACGTTGGTGAATGCGTTGAGAGCAGAAATCACGAGTGATGGATTTTGAAAAAAAAAAAAAAAAAGGGGGGGGGGGCGAGGAGGGAAGGGCGAAAGGTGGAGAGACAGCAAATAATGACCGGTGAATTGTAACGCAACAGAAATAAATGTCGTGATTACCAAGTCCATGGAGATCAAGTCATTAACATAACCAGTTTGGGTCGGCGGCAGCCTAGCGTGAGTCAAGCACACCACGTGGACTGCAGTCACGGCGGTCCGGTATTTCACAGAAAATTTTCGACGTCAAAACGTATTTTCGCTCGTCACAGCGATATTCGGTCGAACATTCTTGTGTGACAACATACAATCAGATTTCAATCGCTAACAATTCCGAGAATTATAATGCGTCAACAATGGTTGGGCCCACACCGGATGGATCACGTCTTTACGTGTTGTCGCGCAGTATTTGGTTTGCCTGCGACGTCATCGTGCCACTGTAGGTGCATGCGCCTGATTGTTACGAATTAGCTGTGTATGTAAAGTTATAAATTGGTGTAGCTTGGAAACGCGTTGATTCGGGGGCCATTGTGAAGAGCTCCGGAACACTACTAGGATCCAAGGTGAGATAGAAAAAATATTTGCCGGAATGTAAGTGAAAATCGGTGTTAAATAAAAAATTTAAAGAAATAATTAAAGATTTCTCATATGACACGTAAATATGCCCGGAATCATATAAAACGCATTTCAGAGGAAAGCTCACGTCGAAAGGAATCCATAAAGCCAAAATAGTGCAGTGCTGAGCTACGGCAGCGTCGAAAATGAAATGAAAAATGAGTTTGATTATTAAATTACATATTAATACGAAACACTTATGATTTAATTCCGACTTTTTCACGAAAAATCTACGGCGCGGACTCGATCTGCGCCTTTCTCTGTGTTTTTTCCTTCCTTTCTTGTTTCAAAGATATCAAGTATTGATCTTATATTATTACATTCTTAATCAAATTCCATTATAAAATAAAAATAATTTCATTTATTCCGACGCAATAGCTTATTAGGTGATATAAATTTACAAAACTCATGTGTTGCACTGTTAAGGTAAGCCATCTAAGTCTTTTTTTTCTGCTTCATAGTGAACATTAATATTTAATCGTTAAACGTTTTCCTACCAGTCTATCTAGGCTTTAAGAGGGATAAATGTAAAATTTTGGGGTGGGTCTTCGGTTACCGCCATTTTATTTGTGTATATTTTTTAAAGATTGTCTTTAATTTTTTCATTGCCAACGAACCAAACCATCCCTCGTTTAAAACTATTTTTTTTTTTAACAATTTTAATTTTTTTTTAATTTTAGAGACAGTGAACAGTTGTTACCTATTTTGACATGTCCTACCTGGGAATACCTTACGGGTGTAATTGGATCAGTTATTGATATTTTAATTTACTAATATCAAATTAGCGAAACCATAAACGGAATATAAAAGTTCCATCTTGGCTTAAAAATGAAAATGTTGTTTCAAAGAGTTTAATTTTCAAATTTTTCCAGGGTGTAGCTAGCTATCCCCCCAAGAGTTATCTCCGGGGGGCTATACCAGGCTCTCTGCCTGGTGAGGTGTCAGGGCCACTCAATAATAAATGTCACAGGGCCCCGCAGAGCCACTCACTTGTGTCACGTGTCGGGATTCGGACCGCGTGACAGGGCCTC
The DNA here is from genome assembly GCF_032445375.1 of Bacillus rossius redtenbacheri. Classification (NCBI taxonomy): domain Eukaryota; kingdom Metazoa; phylum Arthropoda; class Insecta; order Phasmatodea; family Bacillidae; genus Bacillus; species Bacillus rossius. The sequence continues at coordinate 352,347,632 of NC_086330.1, forward strand.
GTGGCGTGTCGGCAGCCCTCGTGCGCCGCCGGACATTGCGTCGGCCCCTGAAGCGGACGGGACCACTCACCACCAGGGGTGCTTGCGTCCCTGGTCACTAAATCCAGTACTGAACAACTGGAAAAGCGGAATACGAGTCCAAGTGCCCAACCCCCGCATGGTAGACTCTTTTCTACTCTGTCCAACACTTCATCCAGACCATCCTCTGTCTCCTGTAAATTCCTACACGTAATGCATGCCAATTTGCATCCCGCATGAATGTGCCCAGGGTTTTCCCTGTGTCTATGCAGGTTTTACCTGGGCCCACCCTATCTCTAGTTATAGTCTAGATTTAAGAGTGAGGGGAGTTAGTCATGGCGCCAATCGCTGCCATGGCTGGCCAATCCCCTCCTAGCACACGATGCATGCGACCCTCTCCCTGCATGGCTAATCCCAGCATGACTAGGCGTATAGGCTTCGGCCTGAGACGCACCTAGGTCCCTCCCTAACCCGGACCCCTCCAAAATACACTTAGTTTTAGTTAGGTTAGGAAAAAAACAAAAAAATGAAGCGGACGGGAAGCGTTCTTTTCACAGACGAGAGAGCCAAACGGCCGATCGTGCATCTTCGGTTTTTTTTTGTTCATTGTAAAAGTTTAGGTTAGCTACATAATAAACACTTTAAAACATTGTGGACGGTTGATTTGGTTAGGTGTAGCTACATTAAAGATACTCTGAAATCATGGAAACGGTTTCCTAGCCCTGGATAGCTACATATTAAAAAAGTTATTTGCTAAGCAACCATAAAATGATTTTACAGTATTTTTAATGTAGCTATACTTGCCTAATATAACCAACCACCCACAATGTTTTAAAGTATTTATAATTTAGCTAACCTATCCTAATCGACTGCAAAATTCAATGCCACACCGGTTCATACAATGAGATAGAACGAAAAAAAAAAAGCTAGCATGAACTTCGGGTAACTTCGGGTGTGGCTCTCTCGTCTGTGAAATGAAGGCTTCCCGAGGCGGACTCCCGCTCGTCGAGTACCCAGCGGAGACTGCCCCAGGGGAGTGTGACATTAGTCACTGGCCAAACAAACAAACAAAAATTATTCTCTTCCAAACTTATTATTGTTGTTTTCTATCCATATATTATAAATATAATCTAACAATGTAAATTTTGGTAAAAGAGCACAGAGTGCTGGCATGTCAATACGTATTGTACCAAAACAATGCAAATTGTAGTATATGCAAATAAAATATCTTAATTGAATTGAATTACGAAATCACAGCTTAGTCGACATGGTAACTACGCCTCAAGCAACAATCCACCAAATTAAAAGGTTACAGTAAAATTAGTGAAGTTACCTCTTCTTTCGAGAGGATATATGTATGTTGCAATTAAATATCCGTTATATTTTTTTTGATAATTCAAATACTATAAACATTTTCTAAATCGAAATACAAAATATGTGACTGCACATAATTTAAAAAATAATAATCTTTGTTTTTTATTTTTGTGCCGCCTCAAGAATGGAAGATTTGAATTATTTTACTTGCACATTGCCGTCCTGGAAACCCCATAATCTTTGCAATGGTTGGTACACAACTTCAAAAGAAGTAAAATTACTTAAAAAGGTTTGAAAAGTAGCGAATAACACTCTGGTTTTTACGTATTACAATTTAAAAAAAAAAATAGTTTTAGTCTACATCGATTTTGCTAGCTTAAGCGCCCCCCCCCCCCCCCCCCCAAGTGAGGGGCTACTTAATTTCGGGGGGTCCCGGCACCTACTGGCACCTGGCCCCTCTGCCCCCCTGGGATCTACGCCCGTGGCAAAAGTTAACAAATAATTTCTTTGCAAAACAAAAAAAAATACTGTGCATATCGTCGCATGTCGGCCTCGCCTTAGTCGAGGAACACGTGTGTTTTCATGTTTGCATTCGTGTTTGTGTTGGCTGCGAATAGCTGTGCCGTTCATCGCCCGTGATTTTGTTTATCGTGGTCCCGTATGACTAGGTTGTGAAAAACCAGCAAAAAAAAAAAAAAAAAACTTAACCTGTTTTCTTTTGTAATGTTGATGTTGAAACTGTGGAAGTATCTAGTGTTGGTGGTGCGCGGCTCACGGGAAATTCCTCCAACCCCATCACCCTCTGGTCGGGCCTGTGGAAATGGCGCCCACCCTCTCACCTTTGAATATATATACTGTATAGAAGTCGCGAGTGGATAGGATTTACTCTACGTTTTTCAGAAGCGTATGATGAGCAGCTTGGGAACTTCACCGCTGCAGTGCGCTGCCGCAACGCCCTGTATCGTCTTAGTTGTTATTTACACGTTAGAGAGCAGCACTGTCGCCCGCTGCCATTCCCCGCACCCCCCATAAATCATTCACTGCAGCTCGAGGTCGTTCAACGGGAGGGGGAAGGGGTGTTTGAAGAGTTCGAAACTTGTCCGCTAGGGACCGCCACAAGTCGATGCCCTAGAGATGGTGGCGATTGCGGCGGTGAATTAACCAACTACCTCAAAACCGTATTAGAAATTTTAACCTGGGCTGGCGACTTCTATCTTAATATATATAAATCTCGTGTCACAATGTTTGTCCTCAATGGACTCCTAAACCACTTAACCGATTATAATAAAATTCGCACACCATGTGCAGTTCGATCCAACTTGAGAGATAGGATAGTTTTTATTTCGATTAATAGTATTTTTAATTTATAATTAATAATAAATAATAAATAACCGATCGCCATGGGTAAACAAAAAATCATAGATCATAAACATACAAACGATAATTGTGTGACATTTCTCTATGTCCAACACACTGTCATATAGCGCTATCCAGTTTATCGCAGGCAATAAAGCTCCATGTGTTTAGCCCGGGCAACGCAGGGTACTGCAGCTATATATATATATATATATATATATATATATATATATATATAAATCCAGTGTCCTGATGTTTGTTTCCAGTGAACTCTTCACCAAGTCAACCGATTTAGATGAAAATTGGCATTTATGTGTAATTTTTTCCAACTTGAGAGATAGGATAGTTTTTATTTCGATTAATGGTCTTAATAATTTATAATTAATAATAAACTGATTATCAATGTTGATTGGTGTTTAAGCCCGGGAAACAGTGGGTACTTCGTCTCCATGACAACGTTGCGTGTATTGTTGTATTAAGTTTTTTGTCAAAATTAACTAATTTTAATTTTATTTCATTTATTATAACTGTAAATAAGAGATTTGGTCTCATTCCCCCCCCCCCTAACCACAATTAATACAACCGTGCGAAGCCGGGTCGGGCAGCTAGTACAGTATATATATTCAAAGCTCTCACCCCTCATCACTCACCACGCGCCCCACTTGACCTTGTCCGGCGCCGAGGCGTCTGGAAGAGTTGCGGCCGTTACCCTCGCAAGCGTGTTGCGGAGCGAGTTCCTGTCACACTGTGTGATTTTCGCTTCCTTAACCTTCCAATATTACGAGTCAAAAAAAAAAACAGTCGGAGAGTTACGTCGTCACCGTAGACGTCACTACCGCAGCCCATGTTTTGTTCGACAACTTGGATGACTTGAGTTTCCCACCAAATATCTTGCACACAGGAAGGGTTCTAAAATATTTTTGGATGTTAGATGCAATCAGCCAATCAAGATAGTGCCCATCGAAAACGAAAATATCATCCGTTTCCGTCACAGCGAATCATTAAAACGGCGAGGAACATATGGGTGATCAAAGATGTCATAAAAGTGAAATGATAATGTAACGTCACATGCGAAATGATTTTATGTGTAAAAAAAGGAAATTAAGTTTCTATAACTTTAAAAAATCTTATCATTAATATTTATTGTCTAACAAATATTATAGTGAGTTAAATATGTATATGTTTTAAAAAAAATTATAAATTCACGAATAGATTACACGTGTTCAAAAATTCCATCCAGTACTGTGATGCATTATTTAAATTCAAAATAAGATTGAAAATTGGAAAGTTTGAGATAGCTCAGACCAAAAAATAAACTTTGATGGAGTGGCATGATATGATACATATTTGAGTTTATCTGTCCAAGTTTATTTAATGAATAATATCGGAAGCTATTTTTTCGTCCAGTACTACCCACCTCAACTCTATTGACAGTTCAGTTGGATACAAATGTTTGACGGTGTGACCGGAGCCGCGGGGAGTGTGTACGGCCCCGGCCAACTTCTGGGAGGTGCGAGCAAGTTACTGTTGGTGGCGGTAAGAGTTCAGCAGCACCTGGTAAATCCCTGTCCCGAAAGTACCGCGAATTACCGGTACTCTTGATACAGTAAAAGAACCGGGAACTTAAAATCGATTCCCGGTTCTTTCTTTATAAAACTTCGATTTTATTGCGATCTGGTGTTATTTTCATTCGCTCTCTCCTCCGGCGAGGCGATGTAAGCGGGCGGGGTGAGGGGAGTGAGTGTCAGCGGTTGTTGCGCCAGTATTATTTACATAGCGATGTTTTGTTTTAAGTTTGTTGTGGAAATGAAGACATGTTACTTTTAGGTTAATAATGCCGTAATTTTGCATACGTTAAATGTTTTTTTTCTATTTTTTTCTCTCCCAAAGTTAAAGATTGAGAGACTGAGAATAAAGTTAGTAAATACTTTTTGTAATAAAAAAAATCGTAACAAAATTTTTATATATATATATATATATATTTTTTACTTTTGGTCACTAAAATGTGTTTAATCGTTCAAAACTAACTATTTCTACTTCAATCGCCGACTGCTGCACCATTAATAATAATGGAAAAAAAAAACTACCTAGTGCCGAAATCGCCGGGAATTCTCGGTTCCGTCGATTATAATCGTACCGAAATTCCCCTGTTCTGAAAATACAGGTTCCGGTTCCGAATGCCCTGACAGCGATATCAGCGACGAGGAGAGTTTTCCGGCGACGGGCGGTACTGGCAGGGTACCCGAGCTGACATCGGCGAGGCGAAGAAGTGTCGCGGCGCGAGTGAGCAGTGGACAAGAGACGCGTGCATTTAGTACTTTATCAACCAGGTTTCAACAATATTGGCAGGTTAACAGACTGTTTGAAAACTACGAGAATTGTAAATAGTTAATTTAATTGGGTCATCCTCTTTGAACTCTTGTTTCCTCAGTAAGTAATAATAGTTTTTTTTTTGACGTGACAACGTCTAATAAATCGATGAACGCCGGCTGCACGCACGAAAATGTGCCCCGTTACGCTCATTGTACGCTTGCGCCGCATCTATCTCTCTTCCACTCGACTATTTATTTATAAAGTGAAGTGAAAAGTTAATGTGGTTTTCATTGCTTATTACAACAATTTCGGCAATAATGGTTAATTATTCTTGCATTTTAAAAATCTGATTACTAGTATAATTTCAAGTATTTATTCTTTTATTATTAAAATTTAAATGATTCAATTTTATTCATAAAGTATGAAATCATTTAATTAATGTTTTGTTATGACGTTGTCACGTTAAACTATCGTTCGTAAACCGACTTTACAGACAACCAATTTTTTTTTGGATACGCCGAAACAATTTTTTTTGTGGGACATATTTTTTTAGGTATGATTATAATCTTTCATTTCATTCAATTCGAGGAGTCGACGGCTTAATTACGTCCTCGGCTGTTGCCGCTGGTGGCTAATTACAAGTTCCATCGGTAAAGCCACGGGCACCACCTGCGGCGGTGCTCGGAACTACGGTCGTATCGCGGGGGTAATTAGATGCGGGGGACCGAAGGTTTGTATTGTGCTGTCTGGACGGGAGATGATGATTATACGCGCGGGCCAAACATATTGTAAATCGTGACGGGTGCTACCCTTTTTTTTTTTTTTTTTACTTTTGTTTTGGGAAACATCTGTCGCGCCTTCTGCGGATGTTTTCCGGCAGCGCGGCGCCTTTTATTTCTCTCTCTCTCTCTCTCTCTCTCTCTCTCTTTCTCTCTGCGACTGCGCGAGGCAGGAAGTGAACATTACTCGCGGTAATTGCGAGTTTCCTTCAGGCCTGCTTATCGCGGCCTCTCATCTCGGGCGTAATTAAAGCGAATCGTCGCCATTATTGTTCTTTTGTTTTGTTATTTGCGCAGTGATACCTTCCTGAACGAATTTGCTACGCGTGACGTAGCTCTAGGCCGAGTTCATAAACCACGCAAGAGCGCAAGGACGCAGCATGTGACAACAAACGCAAGAAAACTACAGTATTTTATGAAACACGCCAGTCGAAAGACATCTCCACCCCTAGCTTAAAAATGTAAAACAGTAGAAAAAGTTTTCTTTATCGGGCTTTTTTTCAAGAACAATGTAAGCAAGTACTTCCCGTAAACGAGTGATATTCTTAATACCTTGAATTAAAGGCGTAGTTTGTTTTAACTGTGTGATAGTTTAGTAAGTCCAAACGTGATGCGTGTGATAAAAAATGTCGTGGCTTTCTATCCATAGGCGTGTAACATCTCCAACTTAAAATATTTCAAACACTTTACTTCAATATAGAAGGTGGAACCACAAGCCGAAATGCAATAGGAAAATACATTTGTCTAATTGATATGTAAGTTTTCGTTAGTACACAAAAATTATTTACTAAAAAAAAATTTCTTTATGTGTAGGGCAATATAGGCTACACCGTAACGGAATTTTAAACGTAAGTTATCGCTACACTTGATATGAATAAGGTGTCATTCAGGAAAATAAATCAGTACACATATGGGTCATTTAGACTACTTTTTTTAAAATCTCATGATTGTGGCTTTCAGATAATTTTCATTGTGTATATGTTATAAAGTTTGAAAAATGTTTACATTTTTAAATGTAACGTGATTTTTTTATCGAGGGAATAAATAATCAGTGAATTTAAGATTTTTTTTTAATATTGCCTTGTTTATTTAGAGAGGTAAATGTGTTGATAATTCAGGGATTGACGATTTTTGACACGCCTTAGTAACCAGAAGCGTTTTATATCAATTATTGCGTCTAAAACCCTCACAGCAAGAAGCTTTCACGCTGTACTCAACTTTCGCTTGGTGCAGGTGACGGGTAGGGGCGCGTTGCTTGGGTGAATCAATCGTGAACGATTAGTGCCGCGTCGGGGTGATTGAAAATAGACTGTTCCGAACGGCGTTAACTCAGACGAGGTCTGAACGAGCTTCCCCTCCAAGTAGACGGGTGTTTTGACGTGCGGCAGGCCTATAAAACCACGACCCTTCCCCCCCAATTCCACGAGCGAAAAACTGCCTGGAACAGCGGCCATATCCTGCGCGTCGGATTGTCGTTATTGCGAATTGGAGGTGCCCTCTGCGGCGCGAGCGACGTAGTTTCCATCCCCCCCTTCTTTTTTTTTTTCTTTTGGTCGACATCCCCCCCTCCACCCAGCACCACGGCCGTCCACCACTCCCGTGCCCTCGTGCCACTTCGCCCCTCCCTCGCATCGCTCCGTCTCTCTCGCGCTCCGCCTTCCCCTCCTGCGGCGACCTTACCACCCCTCCCGCGGTGTCCCGTTTTTCTTCCGACCCGAGTCAACAAAACACCATCAGTCGAGTTCCGCGCGTCGATTGGGAAGGTCGCGCGCTCACGGTTTTTTTGATTTTTTCTTTTTTTTTTCTTTTAGTTTACTTCTTCCCCCACCTCCCCCTAAATTATATTGGTTTTTCCCTCCCTTTCCCCTACCGGATCCGTCGTTGTGTTCAGCCTGGTTGTGTTTTTGTTGTGTTGTACGCCGCTCGTTGTCGGGAGCACGGTGAGATCAGTTCCGGAGTGTCGCGGACGTGATGTGCCGCGTCGGGTGAACGCGCGCGCGCGCGTGTGTGGCGGGCGCGTGCTGCGAGGATGCGGTGCAAGCTGTGCGAGATGCTGACGGACCGGCCGATGAACGTCGCGCTGCTGGGGGGGCAACACCACCAGCACGGCCAGCAGGCGGCGGCCCTGCCCCCGCCGCCGCCGCCGGTCCCCGCCGCCGCCGCCAACCCGTTCTGGCCCCCGCAGTTCGGCCTGCGCGACCTCATGCTGGCCGCGTACTTGCTGCGAGGTGAGCGGGTCTGCTCGCCCGACGTGCGACGCATTGTTGCGTGGTCCGCTTCGGAACTTGCAGATGACCGTTATCACTGCTGTCTATACACCATCTTGTTCGGAGACCATAACCTCGTACGAGTACTAACCACGTAAAGAAATTCACGATTTTTGTCGCCATTCTATTTCTCTAACGTGCGATGATATTTATCAAATGCGTGTAATGTGTCTGTTATAATTATTAAGACCTGTTCCACAATGACACGGAAACGGAACAGACGGAAACGGAGGCGAAAACGGAGTATTGTTCCGTTCCGTCCGTATTTTTCTCGTTCTACAATACACGGACCCGTAAGAAATCTTGGCCAATATGAAAGAGCCAGCGTGACGTAACTGAAAAGTACGAGTATACAGTGAACTACCTGTTAAATCGAAATGTACGGTTGTTAACTATGTAATGTAGTAAGTCGATTTGTTATATTTTTTTTTGCGTTGTGCGGTGGTAAAGTAGTCCTTCTCCGTCTTGTCATATAGTATAGCAGGTACATCTTTAACCATGAAAATTAAAAGTTCATCAAAATTCGTCATGATGAAACCCACGTGCACAATTCAAATTTCAAAACAAATCTTGTTTTGTTGTTCGCTTTAAAAAAAAGTAGTCGAGAAATACGGAAACCAACATTAGTCAAAACTAATATATTATTTAACATGAACGCGCAACTGTAGCTTGACAACTGCAGTGAATAAATAACGTGCGTAAACGGAAGACTTCAGCACTGCTGAGCAGGTCCGTACGGGTCCGTCTCCGTTTGCGTGCTATTGTAGAAGCTCTGTTCCGTGAAATACGTCTTCGTTTCCGTGTCATTGTGGAACGGGCCTAAAACATTTACGTGTATTATTTTGATTTCATAAGGCTATGTTTGGTTTTAAAAAAAAATTGCTAGAAATATCTAATAATTTAGATTTAGAAAACCAGGGTGTTCTTAATTGGTAACTATCATGTTACCTTAATTAAATTCGTGTGTGCTCTCCGACCGCCAGTCAGTGCAGTATACAAAGCAAGTGACGATCAAAACGTTCTAATTGGAAGCTTTAAAAAAAAAAATGCAAACTGCAAATTACCAAATGCAAAAAAAAACCAGCTTGCTCTTCGTCTTTCAACCCGTTATTTTACGCCATATCCCGTTGCTACATTCATGCACACGGCGCACAGAAGAGTGTTCCGTAACTCGATCTAAGGGAATGCTTATTGGTGCTACGTCAATTCTACTTCCTGCAAACCTCGTGCACGTTCCTAAGTCTCGAACAGAGGTCGTGAACGAAGATGCAATTTTATTATGTTAGCGAGATGATAAATAGTCTAATCTAGTCTTAATACGTTACGGTGTGTAGCTTTTGAAGTACGTCCGTTGTACATTTTAATAACCGAACGCCCAAACGAGTGTTGTGTTTCGAAAACAATCGCTTTGAGTAACGAAACTATTTCAGCGGCGTGTCTTCATGTAAGTAGCTACGTGAAAGTTTAACATGTGCGTTTCAACTAGACTTTGTTAAGTTCATTTCAAGTACGTAACGTAAAGCGCACGTTTACTTTGTCGTGTCGATTTTCACTTGTCTGTACATCACGTGATCTTTGCACTGATCACAGCTGGGAAGATGTAACGTATTGCTGTGGTGTGACACGTATCAGCTTATACGTCTCGCGTAAAATGTTTTTACGTTTTACTTGTTACGTGAAGTCGTCTTGTTCCCTACATAGATGTTTAGGTTTTTCTTATGCGTTTCTTCATTGTGTCATTTTATAGTTTAGTGTGAATAAAACTAGACGAATTAAATTCAAGTTTTCTTCCATTGCTAGACGTTACGTAATTATTATGTCTTTTAAATCAATAGAGAAATAATGCATGTACCTCCATTTGTTCCAAATCGGAAACCTCTTGGGGGATTCCAAATGTCATGGTAAATTTTGATTTAAATGATTATTGTAAATTTAAGAAAGTGTTCTATGGGATAATGTATTTCTCTCCGCCTAAACATAAGACTGACCTATAAACGTTTTGAATGTCGTAGTTTTTACGGAATTTGAAAGTTACCTTTTGTTTTATAATTATCTGCCTGTATGTGGCATGTTTGAAGACGACATACATAGATGTCCCGTCTCTTTGTCCATTGGCTAGCTTGTCTGACAGGAGGGGCAAGAGGTCGGGGTTCGATTCCCGGCCGGGGGAGGGGATTATTCAACCCCTCTCTCTAGGTTTAGGACGGGGTGTTTGTCTGTGATATCTCTGTTCACCCTCATCCTGCGTAAGGTAATGGGAAACCATTGCGGCAAGCATAGGGACGTTACGGTGTCATTACCGTGGCGTTGCCTGTGATCGCGACATTCAGCGATGATTAAAACTTATCATCCATAGACAATACCGAATAGCTGTCAGAATCGAATTTTTTTGACAACTGTAATTTCATTATAAGATGATTGTATTCAACTTCATGTAGGCTAAGTTCGAAATCTTCAAAAAAATTTGGTAATTTAGATATGTAATAAAAATATTAATCGGGCATGAATTTCAACTTCTTTATTGAGTATAACAGCCACTATCATTGGTTTTAGATAAAAAAAATTCATTAATTCTACTCGCTTGTTAGTGACATAAGTGTGAAGTTACATGGTATGTTATTTTATCGTGTGTTAATACAGTCTTGACAATTTATGTGCCATAAAACTTCAAAACTGCACCTTGAATGAAATCGAACTTATAGGGCCAAGACATGCACGCTATAGAATTCGCCGGAAATAGTATCATAGCAATACTAAAAGACAATTGACACCAATGGAGCTATTAGTTTATGGCGTTGGTATCTGTTCTGAAGTTGATGTCGACTGGTTAGCAATTTGATAGCCAATAAATAAATAGATAAAACTTAGCTGAAGCCTTTGAAAGCTAATATGCTATACGTTTGTTTAGTCTTGAAATGATTTCACTTGAGAGATTCGTAAGAAAATGAACAAAACATCCGCAAGGAATAAGCATTAGGCCCTAAACTTAATTATGAAAACAAAACAACAGTTTTGCTATCCAGATAACTTTAAGGGGGGGGGGGGGGGGACCGAGGGTCATTCTCGTTTCCAGTTAAATTATTAACATGTCAAAGATTGCACACACTTAACACTGGTTCTTCTGATCGGTGGACGAACGTGTTTTTCCCGACACGACAGCTGCGTGGCCGGCATTCCAATGCATCAGGACATAATACGAGATGACACGTTTCGTTGATAACGAAGCATTATTTGTAAATTGCTCGCTATTTGTTAAGGACAATGTTGCAGTGATAATAAAATTTCGAATAGTTTATATCACAAACTGTTTTTTAAGAAGCATTGAACCAAGATATCACAATCCTTAAAAAAAAAAAAAAATAGCATTCAACCTTAGTGCTATCTAAGAAAATTCGTGTTCTTGTAGGAATTTCTCTTGTTCCCAGAGAAATTGTGAGCCATATCATTGACGCTAATAGTGAGTGTAACACGGAAATGAACGACAAATGTATACAGGGATATTGATGGCAACGACACATGCATCCACACACACATATTTATCGTTAATATAAATAACATTTTTTTACTTTAATGGCTATCAACTTTTTAAAGTGCGCTCAAAATTTCTGGTAATGATACAACGCGACACTAAAAAATACTGCGTTTAAAAATCATGGTTAAATCGTTTATGAAAAACAGCAGGAGTTTTACGTAGTTTTATTGTAATTGAACATTTGTGTCTGGTTCGAGACCATGAGTTTGTATAATTTAAATTAAATTAAGCTGTCATGTGTCTAACAGTCATTTACTCACCATGAAGATAGAGCGCGACAGTGTTGTTACGAAACTTAATTCGGCGCTACTTTGCTGTAAAATCTTCGTCCCTTACTTCAATTAGGCGTTATGTTGTATTAAAACGATGTTACTTTATAAAATAGCCATTATGTAATAAATTAAGATCTTTAAACAGAATTTGCGTTACAGTAGTTGGCCTTGCGGAGAAATGCCTAGAAATAATAAGCGTGTTTTTTAGAGCCTAACTAAAAAGTTGAGAGAACTGTCAAGACTGTAACAAGTTAAGACGTGCTAAGTATGGGAGAAGTAAAGAACACGGAGGGTTATATCAAACAATAGTACTGACGACCTCGGTTAAAAAAATATATATATATATATTTGTTAATTACAATGATATAATTTATCTGATAAGCCTATTTCTTTCCCAAGTTTGCAATATCCTAATATTAGTAATTTTGTTTTATAGAATGTTTTAAAAATAATTTTTTTATTAGTTCTTAAAATATTTTGTTTTGGAAATCTGAATATATAGAACAGTAAATTTGACCAAATATTTATCTTGAATATGTAAACCTATAGTTGATATTTTTAATTTGTTATTAACCGCAAATAATTTTTTTTTCTACTTTAATTTTTTTTTTTGGTAAATGTATGCCTAAATTTTCACATTTTTTTTTTTTTTACTTTTACTGTGGTTTACATCCAACATAATTTTTCTGCTGAACGATCATCAAAGAAACGCGTGGTTTAAAAAATTGGCAGATTGAAAAGTATTCGAGGCGCTAAAAGAATCTCGCTAGCGTCAACGGCATGCTTGTAGCTAAACGGGCGGCGGTGTGTGTTGAGGAGGGTGGTGGTGGGGGGGGGGGGATGTCGCCGTGCGCAGTGAAAAAAAGTGTGTGTGTGTGTGTTCGAGTTGGCAACTCTTGGCTCGTGCGCTCCGGGGCTGTCCCGCCTCGCCGTGTCGGAACCTTGTCCGGCCCCGCTTATCGGCCCGGCCTTGTCCCTTATCTTAATCGCGGTGCTCTCCCCCCTCCCCTCCTCTCTACGCGTCGCGATAGCGCCGTCGATGCTGTGAACAACAACAACTCGCGACAGGCCGCTTCCAGCCTTCCCGAGTCTGGTCCGCTGTCGCGTGTGGACGACACCTCTTCCTTCAGACTAGTAGATAGTTGACAAAAAAAAATGGAATGTGGCTGTGTCATGGACACAGCCGTGTGTTGTACGTGAATACGTGTACGTAACAGGTAATATTTCCCTACACAAAATATGAAATACGCTATATTTTTTTTATATTTTATATTAACACAACGTATATTCATTGTAACTATTTTACACTACACTATTGTTTTATGCGTGCAGTCGATCGATTTTGACGAGAGCTGACGATTGAAAGTCAAAAGGAACGTCGTAGCTTGTCCGTGTCAAAAAGTTATACAAAATGGAAATCTCGAAACGCAGCAAAATGACCTCAAAATGGCGGCGCTTCCCCCTCCACCGCGCGAGATGCGTCACAGTCCTCACTTAGCGTAACGAACTCTTTGATCCTTTAGCTATCCAGTGGTGTAATTAAATTTTGGATGGAGATAATAGAAATGTAGCTGCAACACCAAACTGTATCCCCCGATTTTGTTATCATTCGTTTTTTGAATTGCCTCCCACTATGGAAGCAATTTTAAAGACGTATTCACGTCAAAAAAAATTCTGTTTACACTACACGTTGAGAAGTGTAGCATTTACAGTACTTTGGTTTGGAATGTGCAAAACTGTAGTAACCATGATAAGCACGTGTTCCAGGATGTGCAGTGCCGACTTTTTTTTTTTTTTTAAGAATTTTGTTGTAAAACGTACGCTTTTGATTGTTAACACGTAAGGAATATTAAAATATTGCCGTGTTCGGTCGTTATCTTAATATGAGTAATAGGAAAGATAGAAGTCTAGCAAACACATAGCAGACATAGATGTCTGCCACCTATAAGACTGTATAAGACATAAGACATCTATAAGACTAATACCGCCATGGTTTAACGTATATGGTATCAGCATTGTGACGACGAAAATACTTTCTTTGCTCTTATAAAACTTTTTTTAAGTTATACAGATTTAAGGGGGGGATTAAACCTATAGTGCTTAAAATTTCTTAAAAAGAAATTAACTATATTTGATATCTGATAGTGTAATATATAATGTAACCATTTATCTACACAATTCATTTGTAGTCAGTCACACCTCTTGCCGCTAGGTTATTGTTCACTCTTTCGCCTGGATTGGTAATATAGTGCTATAGGGTATTTATCTGGTGTCCTATTTAGTTATACCTGACGTCTACACGTAAAAGACAGTGTGTCCACTGATTTTACAGAATGTCTTATTTCAACCAACTTTATAATTTCTAAATTGTGCTTTTATAGTTGTAAGTTTCAGGAAATTTACGGGCAGTCCGGCGAAGAACTCACCTAAAATAATCTGAAGATGCTTCGTAGATATAATACCCTGAATTCCGAGGGTTTTTTTTTTTTTCGTTGAATACAGGCTAAACAGGTACGTGGAAGGAGGAAGTATCTTCTTATTGAGTAAAGTTTTTTTATTGTGTAGATCCCCCGATTTTAATCCAGATGTTCTTCATAAATTAACTACGACAACTTTTGACAGTGTTTTTTTCACGAATGAGATGTACGAATTTTCTCGTAATCGTTTGGTCAGTTATGTTGTCGACTCGCCTCCACTGCAATTAACGACCGATTTTCAAATTGAATGGCGAGGTAATGTCGACCTATTAAAATGTATTTAGGTATATATGTATGTATACACACTGGCGTTCTCGAAAACTGCTGTAATGATTTCGTTTACATTTCGGAGGTGATAAAACAATCCACCTTTAGGTTCCAGTTGTATAAAAAATCTTTTTAACGTGCATTTTTAACATAAACTGAAGTTGAAACACGGAAAACAGAAATACTTTTGTCACGTTTCTGAACTATTGTATTGTCATTGTGGGTATTCAGTTAAGCGCTGAGACATCTTGTGGAGACCCGCTGCAGTATTGCACGACGAAACGACGGCGTCTGTTGCTGCGTCTGCTTCGACATATGGTGTCCGCGGCGCAGCTCATTGAAATGCCGCCCGCCTTTCGAGAAAATGGGTTCCGGGATTGTTGCACGAAGCGCAGTGCACAGGGTAATGCGCCGATTAGGTTGCCTAACGTAAAATTAAAGCTTTCACATAACTACAAGTAGCAAAATACAAGGTGTCCATAAAAGAATGTCCTAGTTTCAATGGTATAACAGTTTAGTTTAGACTATTTACAACAATTCATACGTCAAATTGAAGGTAAACTATACCTATTTTTTTCTTATAAATGTTTAATTATACGGCACGCATCAGAGTCAAATTATTCCCATGTCCGGAGTAATGTAAGCAATAGCCTCTTAAATTCTGTGTCTCAACTCTGGCAAATCATTAGGTAGCGGCGGAACGTACACACTATCTTTCACAAAGCCCCAAAGGAAAATATAAATAGCATAGCATTATGTCAGGTGAACGTGGAGGCCAGCGAAAAAGAGCTGTTTCATCGCCACCATCGTCGGATGTTTTTGTTACACGGGGGGATGACGAATGAATTTTAAACGAAACGCGAGTTGAACTGAAATCACAGATTCACTCTTAGCAAATTGCAGAACACAAAACGCTTTACGCTCATGAGTAGCAATTTTGGCGTGGGTGGTGCTGCAAGCGAGAAAACAACAAAACAACAAAACAGTACTCGCGCACGGGCTTATATAAAACTTTTTGAGTTACTCTACAACTCTTACAGTTGATACTGTTAAAATTTATAGCTGGGGAATTATTTATGGGCATGACTGTATTCCTCTGGCGGGTTGGGTTGTTGTTCGTCTGGCGGAGAAGCGATCCTTGTGCCAAATCTGCGACGTTGGCGAACACGTCATCGGACGCCCCTTCTTCACTTATTCGACCTCCACCCTTACCCGGACCTATACATTTGTCGGGGGGTGACTGTAGCTGGGTGAATCACGTGAGTCACTCCTTCAAGGGAGAGAGATCACAACCGAAAGATGCTGCCTTTGTTTCAACAGGTTTTAGGTTACAACAATTTTCTCTCATTTAATTTTGTTAAAGCATAGTATGTAATTAATTGAATTTCTGAAATAAATAGTGACTAGCTGCTGCTTCCCCCCCCCCCCCCAAATCTGTATAAATCATAGTTTTTAAATATTGTATTCATTTTTGGCGATGATTACAAACTGTATTAATACTGTTATTGTCTTTGAAAATGTTTGTAATGCGAGATCTTTGTTTTAACGAGGGCAAATTCACAATAAGACAAAATTGCTACCGCTGAAATTGTCTCCACGTAGTTCGGAACCCAAACAATCTTGGCGGTCCGTCGTCCCAACGGGTAGGGATAGCAAGTGACGCCATAACGTATTTTTTAATATCGTAGCAATTTCATTATAGTTTATAATTGAACATGTTGCTTCTAAAGGTGTAGCACATAATTTAAAGTAATGCCTGGAATTGATACGTGATTGGCTGCAAAAAAAAAATATTTTGCCCTGTGAAATCATTTTAAAATAAAAGAAGACTGGAAGCGAAAATAAAATTATCGTCGTTAGCTACTGTTTAACAGCATCAAAAACTATTGCTGTTTGCTCTCTCTCTCTCTCTCCTTTTATAGGAAGGCAAAATTTATTACGCTTTTGAAAATATTACTACCTAAAAGCTGTTGAATCCGCGCTTACGTCTTTCGGCTGGTGAAGCTAAGTGATGTGATAATTGCAACGCACACTAGTGCATTTAATGCGGTCTCGTTTCCAAGTGCAAGGTTCTTAATTTGGGCTGTGTTACTGGCAATTTGTGTGGTGGCCGTAACTTTTTAATGGAGTACAAATAATGATGAATATTTGATGTATGTTCGTATAATAGGACTATTGTTCTTTCACGATTTCGTACCTCAATTTTCTTGATTAAATATGGGTTTGAAAGCAAAGTACATAGAATATTAAAACATGCATGTCATGTCAAACACGAAACGCAGATAATAACTACAATGAAATTAATGTTTGTCAGTAAGTACTATTTTCAGGTGACTGCAGAAAAATTGTTATTAGCCATGTTACAACTGACTTTTATAACCATTTATAAAAAAAAATTTCCGCCGTTGCAGAAATGTGGTAAACAAATTTGTAGTCGGTGCAGTTTTTTTTTCTGTTTATATAATAGATATGTGTATACGTCGGTTATGTGTATCTTGTTGATAAACAGACGCCACTCGGACGCACGAGCTCGGTCAGCGCGGCGGGAATGTCGTCACCCGCCAGCGGGTCACGTGACCGACGCCGCGTGATGGCGGCGGCCTTCGGCGCCGCTCGGCGCGCCGCCCAAGGAGGTTGGAAGGCGCCGCGTGTAATCTCCTTGGCGCCAGGGCCGGTTCGCGCGCGTGTCTGGTAGCTCGCGCGAATGCATCGAGTTCAGCAGGCCGTCGGGAATACAGCGGCTGCATCCGAATACTGGCCTAATGGATCCCTTAGTTAAGGGATCCACTAAAAGTGCATCGTAGTGGACGCGGCCATCTTTGTGTTGAATCCGAATTATCACAAGGTATGCCGATGCATCCCTTCACGCATCCACTAATTCGAGATTTCTAGGGATGCGACACTCGCATCCACTAACGCGTCCCTACATCCATTAGCTTCGGAAACGGGTTTTATTTTGTTTGTGTATAATATTACTTCAGATTTTCAGCATAAGATTTGTTTAAAACATTATAAGCGAAAGTGATAACTTAAACAGAGACAAATGAAGACGTTAATAAATATAATCAAAATACGAATTTAAACTTAAAGGATAATTCAAAACTCACAAATATTTTCAAAGTTTACAATTTATAAAATGTATTTTATTTGGATCGCTAACATGAATAACATACACGTTACATTATTTTTTAATTGGTAGGTATTAATTATTTACGTTTTGCTGAATATTCGTAGATATCTCTACACAAAATGGCTGCGTGAACATTAGTACGACTGACAGTCAACAGGTGGTGCTAGCAGTAAAAGTATTCGGATACTATCCATCCATTAGAAATGCGTCCTCTACATTGTGGCTGCATTTGCTAAGGGATGTAGGGATGTGTGTGCTAAGGACGCATCCCTATGTATTCGGATACAGCCAGCGACTCTCTCCGTGGTATAGGGCCTGTTGCGACTTTTAAGGGAGAGCTGGACGATCGAGCTCTAGAAGCGCGGGGGCGCTAAGGGCGACACAGGCTCGCGCATCAAACGTATCTTCTTCGCCTCTACGCGCCAGGCACCGAAAAGGCGTGCAGTCAGTAAGGCTCCTCCATGGGACTTCCAACGTTTACCTTATCATTTAATGGTGATATATTGATGATAGGGGCTCATCCTACTTAAATATTTATATTGAATAATTTTTTTTCATATCGAAAAATTCCCGTGAAAATATCCGTTTTTAAGTATTTATTTTTGGCTGTCCATAATACACGTTAAAAACGTAACTTCCAGAGCTCTGTACACCGTTTGGCGGATCAGTCTGGCAGCCACCGTAATTGGCCACTGGCCTCCCCCTTTTCTGCCACTCACGACAGGCTATTTCCTGGACTTGTGTAGACGTGTAGCCTATGCCAGCAGCTGTCAGTTAAGGCAGCTAAAGCGTATACCTAGTGTGTGACCCGCAGTTATTCTTGTGTCGTGGTAATGGTGAGTATTACGGATTTTCCGTAGTCCTGACTGATGTAGACGTCGAGTTACGGAAATATGGAGTGTTATTTATTACGGAAAAAAATGAACTTAAAACTACGCGTCGGAAATATCGAGTATTATCAGCGTTTCGAACGACAAATCTTCGCCTAAGATAGCAGTTTTTTTCTAATCGAGTCAGCTAATTAGCTTAATTAGTTTAATTGTTGAAAAAAATAGTTGTGTCTAGACATTCGTAATTTTTAAATTGTTTATGAGTGGATTAGCCCATTATTTTACGACTGTGTTAATTATTTCGCAGAGTCTAGCATTCAACGTAAATTTTATCGCGTTTGCTTTTACCGATGTTTTATCGTGTGCTTAACATATTTTTGGCATTGATGGGTGTGCCTAGTAGTTGGCAGCACTGTTGTGTCGTTGGTCTACAGAGGAAACGAGGTTTTGTGGACTTGTTCCCGTGACACGTCTCAGTGAAAACTCAACAGTTTAGTTTAGAATGGAAGCTGTATTGCATACCAAGCTACTCGGTCTGCAAAAATTGACTCATGCGTGGTGTGGCGTTAAAGTAGTGTGTCTGAAAATATTCCCACCTAACATTTTGTGTACAGCACGATATATAGAATGTTCGGAAATTGTTAGACATTAATTTAATTAATAGGAAATTTAAAAATAAAAAAAGAAATTTTGACTTGACAACGCCGGCTGCACGCACGATAAAGTGTCCCGTTGCGCTCTGTCCCTTTATGCACATTGTTCAATTACGCTGTGTCCCGTTACGATCATTGTACGCTTGCGCCGCATCTATCTCTCTTCCACTCGACTGTTTATAAAGTGAAATGAAAAGTTAATGTGGTTTTCATTGCTTATTACAACAACAATTTCGGCAATAAAGGTTAATTATTCTTGCATTTTAAAAATTTGATTAAAAGTATAATTTCAAGTAATTATTCTTTTATTATTAAAATAAAAATGATTCAATTTTATTCATAAAGTATGCAATCATTTCATCAATGTTTTGTTATGACGTCACGTTGAACTATCCGACTTTACAGACAACCAATTTTTTGTTTAGGAACATATCTCCGGAAACGCAACCCTGCAAAGTTATAGGCGAACAGTAGCGCGCAAAATTGAATTTCGCGTGCATTAGGAGCCACACCACTGGCTGAGAGGACACATGAGCGTAGCGCCGTGAACTTCAAATAAAAACTCCCAGTCTCGGACAGTCTTGTGGTTAACACGAACGGAGGACCACTTTTAATATTTGAATTCATTTTTCCTGCGCAAAAATAAAACAAATCCCGAGGTTGGCCGAAGGTGAATATTCAGGCGTGTTCGGGCAGGGACAGAACTTGATGTACATCTTAAGGCTTCTCTCGAACAACCGACCGCCCTTGACTAACTCTTGTCTGCTCGCGGCTCGTCGCCTGCTGCTTCCCGCGGGGGGCATTTCAACGCCACAGCGCTGCGATCGCGCGTCCTCTCAGCCAACGAAGTAGCTCCCTGTTGCGGCGCGCGAAATTCAAACGTGCGTGCCACACTGTTCACGTCTGTAACTTTGCAGGTTTTAGTTTCCATAAAGCGTGTAATGTGTACAGCTTTACTTCAACAGTTAATTTTTGAAATATTTTGACGTAACAACGTCTAATAAATCGATGAACGCCGGCTGCACGCACTAAAACCTGTCCCGTTACGATCTTTGTCCCGTTACGCTCATTGTACGCTTGCGCCGCATCTATCTCTCTTGGAACAACAATCGATTTGACTTTTTCGACCATACAAAATAGTGATAATTCAATAAAAACGATTCAATTTTATTCATAAAAGTATGCAATCATTTCATCGATGTTTTGTTATGACGTTGTCACGTTAAACTATCGTCCGTAAATTGACTTTACAGACAGCCATTTTTTTTTCATGAAGATCTTGAACCAACAAAAAAAAACGCACGGCCATTGGTACAGTGTGAAACCGTTGCTTGGTTTTGGCATTCTCTGCCTCCCGTGAAATTTATCCCCTGTAATACCGGAACATTCTGTGTAGGCACTTGAGGAAAATTGGGACTTGACCCCGCCAGGAATCGAACCCAAATAATCTTGGGTGGGAGGCGAGAAATTAACCACTCAACCACTGTGGTCCCACACTGTAAACACATTTTAAAAAAAAGGGTGAGGGGGAATAGATAGGAACTAAAAGAGTCATCATAAGTTCTAATGGCTTTTAAGGCATAGGCCTACAATTTGTATTTTAGTTGAATGAAATTGACTTCGTTAATTCATAGAATAACTTATTTGAATGCTTGTAGGTAATAAATGGTTACTAACAGTTACAGATAGTTTCCCCTGTGGAGTCAATTACCCCTTTTCAATTGAATTACATTTTTTTGGGTAATAGTACTGTAATATTATTGTTGTTACACACTTTTGTAATTATTATTATTATTCCAATATTATTTCTCTGCATTAAAGATGACTAATTTTCGATACTGAACTAAAACAAATTTTTATGACCTGAAAACTAGATACAAAGTTGTCGCCTTTCCGTTCTTATATCTCATATATCTTATATCTCATCCTTATATTATTTTAAAAGTTAATTAAACGGTAAACAGACAAACGCCTTATAAATCAATCGATACCGGTGCGTATTTTACTTTTCGAAACAAACGGCCTTGGGTGGTGTGACGCTGCTGCAATTGCATCTTTTTTTTTTTTTTTTGATGAAATTAATTTGCCGTCCCGTACGGAAAGAAACTTGGCTCGTTTCCCAAAACGCAACGCAGAACTTTATTTTTTTCCGCACAGATGCGCAATATAAATATCTCAAATTTATTCAGTTGGCAATCGGAGCGAGGGGAGATTCCAGTGAAACGAGCACGTCGCATACAACAGATTGGGCAATTGGTTTACGTTCCGACGCAATAAAACCGCACGAATAGTTGAGGTTGGCTCAGAAATGCACGAACTGTTTGTACAGATACTGATCGTAGTCCATATGAATGTTTAGGATGCATGAGTGCGCAGGATGTCGAGCTGCAAGGAAAATCAGGAACTGGCAGAAAATATTCACCTTAGGTATTAAAAAAAACAGAGTAGGAAAATTTGTGGTACCTACGCAAGGAAATTAGAATTAAATGTTTATGCTTGTTTCGAATATTAAACTATTTGACTTTATTTTGTCTGAATGATGATGAATGGGGATAAATTATTAAGCATTTTTTAATGTGTGCAGTGGATACTGGAAAGCTATTCCGGAAACAGTTGAAAATTCTGGGACAACACAAAGCATAAATTCCTGGATAAGAATCCGAACCCAGCTTTACTGCGAAAACTATTTTATAGTTGTTTTTATGTAAGTGTACAAATGTACAAATATCTGTAATTGTACATGAATATTTCTGATCCATTTACAAAAAAAAATATTACAGTATAGGAAATAGTCGGGGAAAAAATGTATATATTGATTGTTATCCTTTAAAATATCACGAGTTTTTGGCCAGCGGGAAAGATATTATGTCCGTGGAAAAAAATATCAGGCTGTCTGTTCTGTTTGTGGGTTTTGCTGGACACCATTAAAATTTCATGTAAGCGTATTATGAAGCAGTCCAGTGAGGTATATTTTCTTCAAATGATAAGAAGTTTCTGCAGGGCAATAGCAGCACTGTATTTCTCGTCTGTCGCCGGTAATACGTCATCGCTCTGCCGGCGCATGACGTCGTCTTGAGATACATCTTTTTGAAACGAACTTGTATTTACTCGCCATTACTTTTGTTTTATTGCAATTCCTACGGATGTTTCGTTATACGAGCGTCTAAATTATTATTATTTTGGTAATATTCTACATGTAATCTTACAAATCTATAAAAAAAAAATGCGTAGCTAATTTTATTTGCTTAAATTTAAGCTCACGTCATAGTTACTCCATCTAAATAAGTGGGTCTGTGTTTTCACAGCGTTGCAATGCGTACAGCTTTACTTCTACAGTTAATTTTCTGAAATAGTTTTCATGAAGATCTTGAACTAACAAAGAAACGCGCGGCCATTGGTGTAGCGTGAAAAAGAAACGCACGGCCATTGGTGTAGCATGAAACCGTCTCCTCTCTTGGGGCCAGGTGTTTTGAGGTTCCTGTGTTAAGCCTAGAGCGGCATATTTGTAACGATATGCGTGATTTATATGTTCGACTTAACTTTTATGCGGGCGGAGGCCGAAATGCAAAATTTTTTCAAAATCATTTTATGTTTTGAAGTTTTTTTTAAAAAATAAATACTTGTACAAGTAGACCTATTATTTAGTTAAGTGGATTGATCTCGACAAACACTATATGCAGACACCCGGATCACAGCACTTTAACTTCTAGGTCGTGAGTTACACTGGACGGCACGGACCGAGAGCACCGGTTTTGATTGGTTGACGCTGTGTTCTCCTCTCCTACTGTTTTTTCGCCGTTATGCTCGCCCGCAACGCAAACTCAACATCGCATTAGCTGTTTAAAAAAAAAATGGTTGTCTGTAAAGTCGGTTTACGGACGATAGTTTAAAGTGACAATGTCATAACAAAACATTGATGAAATGATTGCATACTTTTATGAATAAAATTGAATCATTTTTTATTGAATTATCACTATTTTGTATGGATACAAAGAAGGAGTGAAATGAAATCTACAATTTCATTGATAAAGTTACTTTTATTTGCACTCATTAATTCAAATATGTTTATTACTTTAACGAAGAGATTATTTTAACCATAACTTTTACACATGTTTGCTATTTAACTTCTTCCAATCTGTGTTATTATGTTAAGGATAGGACGGTGATATAGGAAAAGTAGGAAACGAATGGGAGTGTATCAAGTTTAATGTGCCTCGAAACCGTCAAATCGATGGTTGTTCCAATCGAGTGGAAGAGAGATAGATGCGGCGCAATCGTGCATTGCGCGTAACGGGACACCGCGTAACTGGACAATGTGCGTTACGGGACACTTTTTCGTGCGTGCAGCCGGCGTTCATCGATTTATTAGACGTCACGTCAAAAAAACCGCACTTGCGTCTTCCCGAGGCCGATGGTTAAAAGGAAGTTGTTGAGACTAGACATTTTTCGTTACGTTTTCCAAAATGTTATCCAGGTGCCAGCAGTGTTTCTGTCCGGTCTGAGAGACGCGTTTTTTTTCTTCCTAACCTAACTTAAAGCTATGAGTGTGCGGGAGAGGTCTCGGTAGGGATGACTCTTTAAGTGCGTCTCAGGCCGAAGCCTATGTACGCTCTAATCATGCAGGTTGTGAACCATGAAGGAGAGGTAGCATGCATCATGTGCTAGGAGGGGATTGGCCAGCCATGGCAGCGTTTTTCCCATGACTTACTCCCCTCACTGACTATCCTAGACCAAAACTAGATAAGTTGGGCCCAGGTAAAAACCTGCATAGACACAGGGAAAACCCTGGACTCTTGACACGCGGAATGCAAAAATGTCATGCATTCATTTATCAAGCAGGTTGGTTACAGGAAACAGAAGGATGGTTCCGGAAGAAGAGTTGGACAGAGTGTAAAAATAGACTACTAAGAAAAGGGCGGGAGCTTGGACATTTGTTGTCCGCATTTGATTTGGTGGCACACCTGGTTGTTTCGGGGGCGACTTTCGTCGTTTCCCGCCAGGCTGCCAGCCAGCCTACTGAGAGACGCAGTTAGGGGGACGCACCACAACGCCGAACGTACAAAAACGCCGAAAACCATAACGCCGAATGCCAAATTGACTACAACGCCGACAGCTAGAAAACTGCAGTGTACCACAACGCCGAATTACCACAACGCCGAAATACTTTAACGCCGAAAAAATGTCATTGCAGGATTGCCACAAAGGTTAGGTTAGGTAAGATTAGCACACAAATTCATTCAGTTGTTTTTCATTTTGCTCCTGTGCCCCCCCCCCCCCCCCCCCACCTTTCCCCGCAGCAACATTTTTCGGCGTTACTGTATTTCGTCGTTGTGGTACACAGCAGTTTTCTAGCTGTCGGCGTTGCGGTCGATTTGGCATTCGGCGTTATTGTACGTTCGACGTTGTGGTATTTCGGCGTTGTGGTAACGACCCCGCAGTTAGTAATCCGAGTGGGCGGGGCGACGTCTGCGCGCGGGAGTGCGCGGAGGCTGGCTCGCCGCGAGGAGTGAAGGGGCAGGTCGGGCTAAATGTCACGGCGTCTGGGCGGGGCGCGGAGCCCGCGGCGACCGCGCGCGCTCGCTGGCCAATCAGACTGAGGCGTAGTGCGCGCGTAGCGTCGTAGCGCGCGTCGGAGGCGGACACACCGCGCGCTTTGAAGCGCCTCGTCTCCCGCTCGGACCCAGCTGTTTCACGGCATCTCTTATCGTCTCGCTATCAATTAAAAAGACATAACTAACACAATATTGGTCCATTCTTTTTTGACGTGACAACGTCTAAAAAATCGATGAACGCCGGATGCACGCACGAAAACGTGTCCCGTTACGCACATTGTTCCGTTACGTTGTGTACCGTTACGCTCATTGTTCCGTTACGCTGTGTCCCGTTACGCTCATTGTACGCTTGCGCCGCATCTATCTCTCTTCCACTCGATTGGCCCATGCGTCCGAGGAGAAGAAAGACAGCGGCAGCACACAACTTACATCTACACGTGAACTGTTTCGTCGACTGTTTATAAAGTGAAGTGAAAAGTTAATGTGGTTTTCATTTCTTATTACAACAACAATTTTGGCAATAAAGGTTAATTATTCTTACATTTTAAAAATATGATAACTAGTATAATTTCAAGTATTTATTCTTTTATTATTAAAATAAAAATGAGTCAATTTTATTCATAGAAGTATGCAATCATTTCATCAATGTTTTGTTATGACGTCACGTTAAACTATCGTCCGTAAACCAACTTTACAGACAACCAATTTTTTAGGAGAGAGAGATTAACGTATGGTGATATTGCGGGATATGAATTCATATTATGTGAAACACCATTGAGGAGCATTGAAAAAAGAAATGTACTCCAGGGTAGCGAGTCTGCTAAGACAGTGCGAGATAAATTGCCTGAGCTCCGAGGATTCCCAATCCCACAGTATAAGTAGTTTTTAAACTTCATCGATGAGTAAATCAACACCGATATGACCAGCCTCCTCCACGGTTGAAGGTACATCCTCCACGAAAGCGCGCGTTAAACTGAACAGTCCTACTGGGCACTGTGTACCTCGACACGCGCGTCAGGGTGATGTCGGAACCGGCGTTGAGTAATAACGCGCGTTACAACGCTCCATGTGTACTAGGCCTAAGTCGCCTGATGGGACGACGCAAGACTTGCGCCTTGTTTGCGCCGCGGTGGGGATTCGTGAACGAGTGATTGCGTTGGCGAGGCGGTATCGCCAATAGTCGCAGGGCTCTGAACTGGCGCGCAGTCCTCCCGTTGCGCATAGGGCAACTACGAGATGTTAGCAGCAACTATGACGTTTTATGGCGGAGAAATGAAGATTAAAGTTTAATGCATGTTCCGTGGGTGCATTCAAAAATCTGCACGGTGTTTTTTATGCCCACAAATTATTATTATTAAAATACGAATTTTAGCCCTTTTCAATATCCCAAAATCACAGTTTAAAAACGAAATACGGAAACAGACTCCACGGTGATATCTCGTGTAGTTTTTGTATCATTTGTTTTCTTCTGAAGCCAAGTCCGCCACATTTCCCACTTTGCAGAGAGTCAATATTCGACCAGTTCGGAAAATCGAGCCCTGGATAATCCTGGTGGGAGGCGACCTATCTGACCACTCCACCTGCCATCGTCAGACTGGGGCATACTAGGCATGATATCCTGCAGTGGTTCGTCATTGCCTTCCGCTGTATAGAGACGCTGGGACTAAACAACATCATGGATTGAACCCATGTAGGAAATTACCCCAAGTGAAAAATCCTAACCCTTAGTTCACCAGCCAGTAGCTCAAACAACTGAGCCTACAGTTTGGACTCGGATTTATTCAACACCTGCAAAATACGTTTCTGTTGGTGACGTTACTGACGCAGGTTATCTTCGCTGCGCTGACATGAAAATGCAAGTTAAAATTGCACGCACTCTACACACAGCACAGGGCAGGACGAGAGAAGTAAGGCCGCTGTCAGCAGTGTGCGGTTGAACCGGAGCTGTTGCATGTAAATTCCATGTGATTTCTTTTAGATCAGTTGTTTTACGTGGTCGATTTTGGTAAATATACTAGGTGCATATAAAAAACGCAGTCAGAAATATTGAGTTTGAGTTAGAAAATAAAAATAAAACGCTGTGGAAGCAGCAGAAACTGTTAGTGTGGCAACACCAGACTAAATAAACAACACTTTGGTGGTAAAAGCAGTGACGTCCGAAAAAGGGAGGGAGGAATTACCCCCTTTTTTCTCCACATTTCTAAAAAAATTCTATCATTCCTACCAACGAACAAAGATTTTGAAACTTTCCTCCTCCCCCCCCCCCCCCCCCCAAAAAAAAAAATCGAAATAATATTTTGCTTACGTTCCTGCATGGCAGTGTTGTGCAGTGTGGGCTTTGCCTCTCACTGCCAGATGTATTCTGCGTCACGCGACTTGTCTTAATTCGACGAGTTTTCAAAAGTACTAGAGTAGGTAGCTACCATTTACCAGCTGTCACTTGCAAATCATCACAAGATGTTTGTTTACGAGCACTGACATTCACTATGAATTTGCAGACATTGTAAAAAAAAAAAAACACTTTACAAAACAGTAGGTTCAGAATGATACGTAAACTATTGTTACTATTTTTGAGAACTGTCAAATTTGAGACAAATCACACGGGACTTAAGACTACAAACGTGTTCATTATGGCTGCGTAGGGTGCGTACTAGGGGAAGACATGTGTTGAGTAGTCGCAACGCTAATCCATCTAGCCTTTATGATATGTAAATAGTTCAAAGTTTATAGATATTAAGTAACATAATTTGGGTTTGATTATGCATAATTAGTTGTCTTAAGTCCCGTGTTCAGCATTTTGGTGACCCTTTTATAAAGCATTTATGGATTACATGAGTTCATGTTAATGCTGCTGGCTACTTAATGGCGTGGTAATAACTACTTTTTCTTTCTCAGATACATTTTATTTTTCTATTTTTAGATGTCGATATTTGATAAACATTACAGTTGTTAACAAGAAAGAGCGTTGTATAAGACAAAGAAAAAAAATTGGTTGTTTGTAAAGTCGGTTTACGGACGATAGTTTAGCGTGACGTCATAACAAAACATTGATGAAATGATTGCATACTTTTATGAATAAAATTGAATCATTTTTATTGAATTATCACTATTTTGTATGGATACAAAGAAGGAGTGAAATGAAATCTACAATTTAATTGATAAATTTACTTTTATTTGCACTCATTAATTCAAATATGTTTATTACTTTAACGAAGAGATTATTTTAACTATAACTTTTATACATTTTTGTTATTTAACTTCTTCCTATCTGTGTTATTCTGTTAAGGATAAGACGATGATAGGAAAAGTAGGAAACGAATGGGAGTGTTTCAAGTTTAATGTGCCTCGGAAAAGTCAAATCGATGGTTGTTCCAATCGAGTGGAAGAGAGATAGATGCGGCGCAAGCGTACAATGAGCGTAACGGGACACAACGTCACGGGACAATGTGCGTAACGGGACACTTATTTCGTACGTGCAGCCGGCGTTCATTGATTTATTAGACGTCACGTCAAAAATAAATCATCTAATCAACATCCCACGGAGGAGGCTCCTGGAACGGACACAGAATGTAACGCAGCTACCGAAATCGCCTTGCAGCGGCGAACCGGTGTTGTCAACGCAAGAAGTTGGGTAAACACAACCAGTCCTGGTTAACCTTTCCTAGAGCGAGTTGTCTCAGTGGAGGGGACCGAACCCATTCCATCTACTAGGCCAGTGAGCGGTACCGTTGAGACAGAAAGAACAGCAAACATACCGTCAAAATTCAAGGAGGTATTCTTGGGCAGTATAAAATTATTTAAATAGTGTATGTACATAATGATCCAAAGGTCGGCTGATAAAACCTCGGCTTCAGTTGAAATCATAGAATACGACTTATGATACAGTGTGTTTTTCGGGGTGGTGGTTTACGCTTTTAGATTTGGAGTCGAACAACTTTTTGTTTTCTTTTTTTTTTAAAAATAAAATAGAGAATGTATTTAAGATGTAACGCTGAGCTTCTTGATAATGTTTAACTAAACAAAGTTCCACAACCACCGCAAAACATACTTTACTGAAATAATTGGGGTTAAAGCCTTTATTTTTTTTTTTTGACATGTTAACACCCACCTAGGCGATCAGGATTTTTCGTAAACGGGAAACGTGACGAACGTTTTTTTATCCTCAATATGCTCCCGTTCTCTCTCTCTCTCTGTCTCTCTCTCTGTCTCTCTCTCTGTCTCTCTCTCTGTCTCTCTCTCTGTCTCTCTCTATGTCTCTCTCTCTGTCTCTCTCTCTCTCTCTCTCTCTCTCTCTCTCTCTGCCCCCCCCCCCCCCCCCCCGTCATCACGATTTCTATCGTGGACAAGACCTCAGAGTCCCACTCATTCTTTGCGGAATGGCTTTAGCCAGCCGGGACGAACTTCCCTCGCCTTTCGCGAACAACGAGCATGTGGCGTTTTGAAAGTCCACCCAAGGCGGTCCGAATGTCCAGACTGTCCGGACTTCCCCGGAACAAGTTGCCATGTTGGGTACCGTCCACCCCTTCGCGCCGGCGTGGCCGAAGCGTGGGGGTCTCGGAGGAGCGAGAATAGCCGTGACGAAAGCTGCGGACGTGCGGGGAAGTGGCGAGGGCGGAGAGATGGTGTGATGGAGAGTGTGCGGGGGAGGGGAGGGAGAGGGTGTGTAGCCCGGTAGTCTTGCTCGCCCGCGCTGTGGCGGTCGCAGCCGGATGTCCGGGAACCCCCCGAGGAGCGCTGGGACAGAACCCCCGCCCAGAAAACGACAGGCGGTTGTCCTGCTCCTCGTGGGGGACGCACCACAACGCCGAACGTACAATAACGCCGAAAACCATAACTACGAATGCCAAATCGACTACATCGCCGACAGCTAGAAAACTGCTGTGTACCACAACGCCGAATTACCACAACCCCGAGATACATTAACGCCGAAAAATGTCATTGCAGGACTGCCACAAAGGTTAGGTTAGGTAAGGTTAGCACACAAATTCATTCAGTTGTTTTTCATTTTGCTCCTGTGCCCCCCCCCCCCCCTTACCCGCAGCAATATTTTTCGGCGATACTGTATTTAGGCGTTGTGGTACACAGCAGTTTTCTAGCTGTCGGCGTTGCGGTCAATTTGGCATTCGGCGTTATTGTACGTTCGGCGTTGTGGTATTTTGGCGTTGTGGTAACGACCCCTCCTCGTGTCTTTCAGGCGCGCGACAAGCCGTGCTAGAAGCACCACGCCAGATACCCCAACACTCTTCAAAAACAACGTAAAACCTTACCGCAAAGTCTGCGCGCGCGGCGAGCCGTGCTAAAAGCACCACGTCAGACACCCCAAACACTCTTCAGAAACAACGTAAAACCTTACCGCAAAGTCTGCGCCTCCAATTAACGGACGGTTTGCAGATATCTGGATCTTTATATAAATTATAACTCCTGATTCCGAGGAGTTATTTATGTAACTGGTCTCGAATATGACAGTTCTCAAAAAAATAGTAAGTAGAGTCTCGATAATCCGAGGTTACGTATTATCCGAACCGTGCCATTACCAGCAAAGAATGTTGAAAAAAAAAATATAATTTTTTTTCTAAGACCTAAAAAATGATCTAACCGTTGTCGAAATCGTAAAGGTAATTAACCTCAAAGATTCAATTACTGGTGGTGGGACGTGAAAGAATATACACTGAAGAAAATCTGGAAAGACATCACTCCAAAAAGTGTTAATACTGGACCGACTGTAAACAAAACAGGGTTTTCCCCGCGTCTAGCGGCCAGTCTCATTACTATATGGACAAACCCTGTAGTTAAGATAAAGAGAGTTAGTCATAACACCGTAGATTTTACTTGAAGATGTCTGGATATACCCATACGTGTTTCGTATTAATATGTAATTTATCAATCGCTTTAATACAACTATCGTTTTCTATAATTCCGAGCATATTTACGAGTCATACGAGACATGTTTCATTATTAGTAATTTTTAGTTTAACATAGATTTTCAATTTGATTCCTGTGAATATTTATACTGTCTCACTGTGGATCCTAGCAGTGTTCCTGAGATCTTCACAATGGCATCCGAATCAACGCGTTTCCAAACTACACCAATTTATAACTTTACATGCAGCTAATTCGTAACAATCAGGCGCATGCGCTCACACTGGCACGATGACGTCACAGGCAAACCAAATACTGCGCGACAACACGTACAGACATGATCCATCCGGTGTGGACTCAACTTTTTGTTGACGCATTGTATTTCTCGGAATTGTTAGCGATTGAAATCTGACGGTATTTTGTCACACAAGAATGTTCCACCGAATGTCGATGTAACGTGCGAAGAAAATAAGTTTTGACGTCGAAACATTTCTGTGAAATACCGGACCGACTGCAGTCCACGTGGTGTACTTTACTCACACTAGGCTGCCGCCGAACCAAACTAGTTATGATAATGACTTGATCTTCACGAACTTGGTAATCACATTTATATCCGTAGCGTTACAATTCACCGGTCATTATTTGCTGTCTCTCCACCCTTCAACCCCCCCTCCCCCCTCCTTTACAACTCACAATCATGATTTCTTCTGTCAACGCAGGACTCGCATTCACTAATTTATCTAACCGATGAATGTTACAAAGAAAACACTGAGAAAGGCGCAGTTGGTACTTGTTTTGTTGTTGAAATTTTTGGTTTAAACACATAACAAGTGTTTCATATTAATTATCAATATGAATTTTTATTTCATTTTCGACGTTGCCATAGCTCTCGCATACGCTCAGCCCTGGTTTTTTTTATTATTACTTCCGACGTGAGCTTTCCTCCGACTTGAGTTTTCTATAATTTCCGACCATATTTACGAGTCATTATATTCCGGCGAATATATTTACTGCAATTATGGGTCGTAGTGGTAATGCTTCGCGAGTTCTTCAAGACGACGCTCGAATCAATGTCCTAGCTAAACCCGCCTCTACTCTATACCATGTTATAACCTGGCACATATCTTATTCGTAACAATCGGGTGCATGCGCTCACACTGGCACGATGACGTCACGGGCAAAACCAATACTGCGCGACAACACGTACAGACATGATCTAAACGATGTGCGCTCAACCATTTTTGACGCATTAGCCTACTAGTCTCGTAGTTATCAGCGATTCAAATCTGATGGTAAGTTTTCACACAAGAAAGTTCGAGCGACTAATCACTGTAACGAGCAAATAGACATTTAACGTAAAAAAAAAATGGTTGTCTGTAAAGTCGGTTTACGGACGATAGTTTAACGTGACGTCATAACAAAACATTGATGAAATGATTGCATACTTTTATGAATAAAATTGAATCATTTTTATTGAATTATCACTATTTTGTATGGATACAAAGAAGGAGTGAAATTAAATCTGCTATTTAATTGATAAATTTACTTTTATTTGCTCTCATTAATTAAAATATGTTTATTACTTTGACGAAGAGATTATTTTAACTATAACTTTTATACATGTTTGCTATTTAACTTCTTACAATCTGTGTCATTCTGTTAAGGATAGGACGATGATAGGAAAAGTAGGAAACGAATGGGAGTGTTTCAAGTTTAATGTGCCTCGATAAAGTCAAATCGATGGTTGTTCCAATCGAGTGGAAGAGAGATAGATGCGGCGCAAGCGTACAATGAGCGTAACGGGATAATGTGCGTTACGGGACACTTTTTCGTGCGTGCAGACGGCGTTCATCGATTTATTAGACGTCACGTCAAAAAAAACTGCAAGTGACGCAAGGCAATAACATCCCGGCATAAATGAACCGGAACAATTTGTTTTAATGTTTGTTTTCCGTACTATGTTTTGTGAAAAGTCGCTTGGCTTCTGGGTTCTAACCCCGACGAAGGCGAAGATTTCGCTGACGTTTCGGTGAAGGTACGTTAAATAGTCGCCACTCTGAAGATGGCGACTGCGACGTCGACCTAAACGTTGGTGAAATCTTAGCCCCCTCGACGCGGCAAGAACCCACAAAGTCAAGCAAATTTTTGTGATAATCCTGAATTAACTTAACGTAGAGCAAGAGTAGAAAGAATTACTTAATGTATTTTTTATTTTCATTATTAGAGGCCTTCCAAAACTCAACTCATGTTAAATTCGTAAACTTCGCGGCATTGTTGTATAGATGTTGTCATTTTTAACACGCTTTTTAGATAAGATAGTTGTGTTCGAAGAAAGTAAATTGGTGCGATGGGTTGAGACCGGAAAAATTAGGATGGCCTCTAATCCTCTGCGAAATCGAAAAAAATACCACCTGTTTATTGACTGCTGACTTGGCTGGGTAGTCTGTGATTCGATTTTTCTGTGATTGAGGGTATCTAATCGGACCACTGTCCTCCAGATTAAAATAGCACCAATGGCAGAAGCGGCACAAAGGTGTAATTATTTGATTGTTGGCATATCACGAAATGAGTCCGCGAAATTTTTCCGTTCTCTAGCGATGGGTGGTGTATTTCATAATCTTTAGGAGCCATTTTGTATCCGTCAAATATTGTAGGTGTTACGGCGGTCAAGTGCTCAGGTCTCTTGGGCCGTGTTCGAATTCAAGTACGCAGTTGTGTACTTGCGACCTTGCATATTTCACTTGCCCTTGTGGCGTACTCTACGAATATGGGCAGTTTCAATTGGCCTCTCTACACGCCATTAGCCAGCCCACAGGTTTTTTTACACTATTTTTCCCCATAAAATAAATCTTTTAACAATTAATTAATGTTGCGCGAATTTAGGGCACTTTGCGTTATGCCTACCTCTGTTTCGTAGTACAACGATCGGAATGTATGTGCATGTATTATTTGAAATTTCCGTATAAATGTGTTTAAATATTTATTTGTTTGTTCAATTTATTTTTACCTTTCTAATGTAAAATTAAAATTATTAATTTAAAGATTTTAAATTACTTCAAATGTCTGCTAATTATTACCTCAAAAATTTTCCCCCTCCCTCCCTAAATGACGACGTTTCTTTAACTCAAAGCATGCGAAAAGTAGACTACATAGGTTCGTTTACATGCACATTTCACTTGTGCTTTCACTTCCGGGGACAAGTATGTGAAGTATCTATGCTTGAGGTGAATTCGGACACGGCCTTTGTTCCTCGTCAAGGCGATCCGGGGTTTGACTCCCGGAGGGAAACGTGGCAGACGTTGCAGTGCGTCCGGGTGCTCCCGGTTTCACCCTCTATTTAATTCCGTCAATGCTTTCTACTTATCTCATCATCCCGGGTCGTTACCACAACGCGAAATACCACAACGCCGAACGTAAAATAACGCCGAATACCATAACGCCGAATGCCAAATTGACCGCAACGCCGACAGCTAGAAAACTGCTGTGTACCACAACGCCGAAATACAGTAACGCCGAAAAATGTTGCTGCGGGGAGGGGGGGACACAGGAGCAAAATGTAAAACAACTGAATGAATGTGTGTGTTTCTTAAATGTATCTTAACGCCGAAATACCACAGTCTAACCTAACCTAACCTAACCTAACATAACCTTTGTGGCATTCCTGCAATTACATTTTTCGGCGTTGTGGTACACAGCAGTTTTCTAGCTGTCGGCGTTATGGTTTTCGGCGTTATTGTATTCGGCGTTGTGGTATTTCGGCGTTGTGCGTCCACCATCATCCCTCATCGTCTTGTTAATGACCTTTGTTTTGACAAGTCTTTAAGCCTTAATACATTCACAGTCGCGAAGAATTCTGCCTAAGTGTACGTATATTTAATTTCCCCCCTCCTTTTGAGCGTACTAGCTAATGGTATATTTATGGCAGTATATTTATGTAACATTAACAGTAAATTTATGATGAGTAATTTTTTTTTGCAGAATTGTGTAAGCTTTTTTTTCTTCTTCCGGGAATCAATGAATTTTGTTTTACAGGAGTTATAATCGGTAGAGATGAGCGAGGCGCTTACAGGTGAATATATTTATAAGATTTTTTTTTTTTTAAATAATGATCACTTGTAATTTGCTTAGTTTTAACCGATTGTGTATGTTAAACAAGCATTCTAAGATAAACATATTTCTGTGACAATGTTAACCAACTCATACTAAGACTTTTTGGAACGGTAGTCAGGAATTGCAGTAATCACACATGATAAAGGAAGTAGGCTTTCGCGGCTATTGTCTGAAGTTGCTTGGCGTCCGGGCTGTAGCCGCGTCGACGTTTCGGCTGACCTCGCAGTCGCCATCATCAAAGTAACAATAACCTACCGTACCTACAGATGATGGCGATTGCAAGGTTTACCGAAACTTCGGTGAGATATTTCGCCTTCGATGGCGGCTGGAAACAGAAGCTAAGCTGCTTGCTGCAGCGTAAGCCGGGGACGCACCACAACGCCGAAATGCCAAATTGACCACAACGCAGACAGCTAGAAAACTGCTGTGTATCACAACGCCGAATTACCACAACGCCGAAACACACTAACGCCGAAAAATGTCATTGCAGGACTGCCGCAAAGGTTAGGTTAGGTTAGACTAGGTTAGGATAGGCTAGGCTAGGTTAAGTTAGGTTAGGTTATATTACGCTATTATTATGCTAGGTTAAGTAAGGTTAGGTTTGATTGTGGTATTTCGGCGTTAAGGTACATTAAGAAAGACACACAAATTCATTCAGTGGTTATTTCGGCGTTGCGGTACACAGCAGTTTTCTAGCTGTCGGCGTTGTGGTCAATTTTGACATTCGGCGTTATGGTATTTCGGCGTTGTGGTAACGACCCGCGTAAGCCGACCGCGTGCTAACGCCTGTATCGTCGTCTGTGTCGTTACAACGGTTGTAACGCCTTACAAGGGAACAATCGCTAGCGCGGGCATACCCTATTGCAGTCTACTGAGGGATCAAAATTTTTGTCGCGAAAAATACATGCCCCTAATAATATACTAAAATCAAGAGTTGGCAGACGAAGGCTTTATACGAACGGTTTATCGAAAACTGTATAGGTGTTACATGATTTCATGCTTTCAGGACATGTTGTGATTTACCTAAAAA
This sequence comes from Bacillus rossius redtenbacheri, assembly GCF_032445375.1. NCBI lineage: Eukaryota > Metazoa > Arthropoda > Insecta > Phasmatodea > Bacillidae > Bacillus > Bacillus rossius. Next base: position 352,383,391 of record NC_086330.1, read on the forward strand.
TTAGTCTTTTAATTTTATAAAAGCATTAAAGAAAGAATTGTTACATAGATCACACCATATATATAAATAATCAAATATGGATATTATAAATTTATGCGCAAAAACATAAAATGTTACGTTTTGTTGATGTCAAAAAACTTAGCTCTCGATGTACGGCATTTTAATAGGAGTAATTTCGTGAATGCCACGGATGCCGCATGGAATGGAAATGTGTGACCACGGTGTTGCCTTCTGTGGTGAGTGGCGGAACCATAGTTCAGAAAGACAAAGGGTACATTTATAGTGTTTACTTTAAATGAGTTTTACATAAGCAGGGCAGTATTTTAATGAAATTCTTTGTCGAAATTAACGACCAATGCCAGTATTTAATTTTTTTTTCAAGGTTTTTTTTTTTCGCTTTTATCGTAGCCGTTTCATTATATAGTTTAAAATTTCGCTCTGCAAATCGAATCGTTCGATAGTCTAATTCTAGCGGCGAGTGCGAAAAACTACGTGTGATTCGCGTCGAGAAATGTAGTTGAAAACACAACTTGCGTATATTTATCACGCTCGGCAATTTTTTTTAAAAAATAATTACACGTTAAATTTCGGGTCCGAGTAGTTTCGTTTTATAAAGTGTACGTATTCGCAACTTGAGAACACACGTGAATTTGCTCGTAACCGAGGGGTTGGATGTTGCACATCTGTGGCGGAGTTCTGAAAGACTCGGACTCGCTCACATTTTTTTTTTTTTGCCAAGTCGGATTATATGTAAGGATAATGGTTGGGTTTTTAGAGGAGGGAAGGGTGTGTGTTAGCACCTGCCCGTCGGCGGCAGATGCTGTCTCCTCCCGACCCCTCTTCTCTTCTTCTCCCCCCTCCACACTCAATCTTCCCGTGAAGCTCCCCTTCCTACGATACCTGCCAATTACCTGGGCCCGCCGCGCCGCGGTACAGATACTCCGCCCCTCGGCACACGCCGCTGTACCGCGTTGTGGTTTCGTGCGACAAGCGGCGCTGTTTACCTATTTTCGCCCCCCCCCCCCCTTTTCCCTTAAATATGGACTTTTTTCGGTTTGTACGCCTGCGTACAAAAAAAATTGGTTGTCTGTAAAGTCGGTTTACGGATGATAGTTTAACGTGACGTCATAACAAAAAATTGATGAAATGATGGCATACTTTTACGAATAAAATGGAATCATTTTTATTTTAATAATAAAAGAATAAATACTTGAAATTATACTAGTAATCAGATTTTTAAAATGTAAAAATAATTAACCTTTATTGCCGAAATTGTTGTAATAAGCAATGAAAAACACATTAACTTTTCACTTTATAAACAGTCGACGAAACAGTTCACGTGTAGATGACTTGTAATTAATTTTAAAAACTGGCGTTTAGATATAAAGTTTAAATATAATTATGAACAAGTTTTCATATAAATAATCTGTAATCAAATATCTATCATCAATTATATGAAACACCATAATTTTTTAGTCAATTGTAACATAACCTATTATTACTGCACTCGCCGACAGCGTAACGGAACACAGCGTAACGGAACAATGAGCGTAACGGGACACAGCGTAACGGAACAATGAGCGTAACGGGACAATGTGCGTAACCGAACAATTTTCGTGCGTGCATACGGCGTTCATCGATTTATTATACGTTGTCACGTCCAAAAAATTGCGTCGCGGTGGACGCAACCAGCGGAATATTGATGTTATACTGCTACCAAGAGTTTGTTACGTCCCAGTTTTCATTTGCAGCAAGTGTTTGATATTACACGTCAAGGACACATCTACCATGCACAGAGCTTCAGCGATTTGTAAAAACTGCTCAAGATACCATAGTGTTGTGTCTGTTTACGAGGGCGGGTGAGTAGTTCTGTTACCGGATTTCGTTGTGTGTTTTAGAAGAGTTGAAAATGGCTGAAACGCGTGTTGTCAGAATAATAATATAAAGGCAAGAACCAGCCGGTTGAGATTCTGGAAAAGCGCTGAAGGGATAATGTGGTGGTAACCGCTCGAGAACTCTGGGTCGCCATGTTTCCGCCAGAGTTCGGTATGTCTGTTCCTACAATTCGTCAGGCGGCCGCTGGTGGAAGGAGGCTCTCTCGACCCTCATCTCCTGTTTTATTTTCGTGCTACCTCCTCCATCTTGAGGTATAATTTAGAGGGTTCTTTAGTGGGTAGTCACATTGTATTGGGTGGAGATCCCACACATCTGCCACTGGTCATCTGGCAGGCGTGCGTAATGTATTTTTCCCGCTCTAAAAAAAAAAAAACAAATTGCTGCGTGCACGAGGAGGAGTTATGCGTGCCAGTCCACCGGAGACACAGCGCCAGTCCACGGGAGACACAGCGCCAGTCCACCGGAGACACAGCGCCAGTCCACGGGAGACACAGCGCCACAGAAGCGCCAGCGAGCGTGGTGCTGACCTTGCCGCCTCGCTGACACAGGCACACCCTTCATTAGTGGAGACTGGAAAAATTCGCGGTTTCAATGACCACTAGGATAGACTCCACGATTCTCAATGTACTCGGGCAACTATCACCTGGTCATTGGCTACCGACTCGGGACACCTGTTTTACCGCGATTCTTATGATTCGATACTTCTTTAGTTGAGTGTTTGCCATTGGCTCAAGAGTCCTTCAGGTAAATTGCAGTCCGATCACTGACGCAGCATTAAGCTAAACGAGTTTGGATTCCAGCCTGTCTCGAAAGGAATCCGCGAATTTTTCCGGTCTCTATTCATTAGTGGAGATGACTCACTGGGTTTGCCATTCCTGAAGGACGTGGTTCCGAATACTGGTGCTGATATAGGTTTTCCCTGAAACAACCCAGGCGTATGCTGGGATGGTTCCTTAAGACTCAGGGTGTTTTACAAGTCACGAAAAAACTAACAAAACTGGTGGACTTGGTAACGAAAATTAAAAAAAAAAAATCCTCGAATTAAACAATAACGGTGTTGGAAGTTACTAAACGTTAATTTCCAGCAACCTTTTGGTAACTTGAATTTCTTTTTCAAGCTTCAATTCAGTTTTTAGTCATATTAAGCATACCTGTACATATTTTGAGATTGCCCATTTAAAACTCGTGAAACGAACCTATCCAACATAAAAGTTGGCATATTTCCGCGAATAGATTATATATTTTGTATTATGTTTGATTCTGTTCTTTTAATATATAGAAATGGCCCTGTGATACAAAGAAAAACAAAGAATTTTTTTATTAAAAGTACCCTAAAAATTCCTAAAATGGTTTCACGTGGTAATTTAGACACCTGTTTAGTGTAGCGTAAGTCATGGCATTTTGTCCCCGGACATCCTTGAAGTGTGTTGTTTAATCATTAGAGACTTAGCTGTCGACTAGACGTAAAGCCCAACTTAAATAAATAAATAAAAAACCGTTTATCTTTTGGGGTAGAATTGTAAATAAACGCTGGTGCGTACGTGCCATTGTTCACTTCAGCTGTTTGGTCTGTTGCTAGATCGTAAGCCAATATTGAAGCCGTGGGTAGAAGACAAAGAACCAGTCTTGTGATTTGTAGACGCGCAAGAAAATGTTTTGGCAACTGCTGAGTTGTTAAGAGCCGGCTTTCTCTTCTGCGTGCCTGAGTTAGTGGTGAACACCCACACATCAGCCAACAAGATTGGTTGCGACTCTTCACACTGACAGGAATTCATTTTTTATTCTACGATTTCTAAATTATTTGATATCAAACAAGATACCACATTCGTTAAGATTTTTAATATAGTAAGTTCCTCAGTATGTATATCCATAGTTAATACCGCACGTAGACATAAATCACACTAGTAGCACTTGCATACAAGCCAGCTTTAGCTAATTCTTAGGGGCAGGCATTTTTCGCGAATAAATCGGAACGCCTATTAAACTGCAACAAGGTATACCCGCACCTGTGGTTTCTTCCTTGTGATAGGCGGCCGTCTGCGAGAGAAGTCGTTGCCTTATTTGTCCGAGCCACTAAGGACGCGTTTGCTTCCGCACTGAATTTCTGTGATTGGTGTTGTTACAATCGACATTTTCCTGAAAGGAATCACGAAACACAGACGATGATACAGTGTTTCAACTTTCAGCTGGTCTTGGAATCTTTTCGCGAAATATGCATGGCCCTACAGTAATTCTGCATTTACTGTGAAATAAATAGCATTTGTGCAAAATGATATAAAAGTTTAAAAAATAAATTGTTGTCAATGTTTATAGATGAGAGTTGGGAAGAACTCAGTTGATCATATTTTACGTTGATCGTTGAAAAACCCAAAAATATATGAAATCAGTGAATGTAATTTGGAAAGGGGGGGGGGGGAGACGTTTTAGTTCAATACTGATTGACATTTATGTATCTTAGCTCTTTGTTTAATGCATTTGGTAGAAGTCATTTCGAGAATGGAACGGAAATGTGTAACCACGGAGCTGACGGTTTTAGCGGTAAAATTGTCGTTGGTAGTTTTCTTATGTTTATTATTGGTAACAAAATATTTTCCTGTGCTTAATAATTTAAATCGGAGATAATGATTATTAATCAAAATATTCTTACAATTTTTTTTTAAATTTATTACGGGTTGAATTTCGCAAAACGTAAAAATTGTGGTTAGTAGTCATATGTTTATTTTTGGTACCCAATATTACTTACTACGAATTATTAAGTTTAAAGATATAATTATGAATCTTAAGCACATACTTAATTTTTTTTCGCACCTTAGAGGTGAATTTCGCAATATATAAAAATTTTTGTTGTAAGTTTTCGTATGTTATTATTGGTACCCAAATTCATTACACTTAATTAAATTAAGAGATATAAATATTAACTTTTATTACATACGTACCCCTTTTCACCCTTAGGGGTTAATTTCACTAAGTTAAAAAAAATTAAATGGAAGTTTTTGTATGGTTTTTATTGGTACCCAAAACCATTCATTACGCTTAATTAAAATCTAAGATATAAAAAATTAACTTTTAAAACATACCTCTTTTTTTAGGGGTTTAAATTCGCAAAAAAAAAAATGTGGTGGGTACTTCATGAATGTTAATTATTTGTACTCATTATTGTTTCTTAAGCTTGGTTAGTTTCAGAGATATAATTAATTATCTTAAAAACATATTTACCCCTTTTTCACCCCGTTAGGGGCGGAATTCTGTGTTTAGACATAGGCTAGTTTCTAATTTAGCAAAAGAGCTTTCCATAAAAAAAAAACTCAATCAAAATCCGTCTAGTAGTCATCTTTTAATGCTCGGACAGACAGAAATAAAAAAAAAACAATATTTTTGGGTTCTCAATATTGTAAACAGTCATTTGCAATAGTTTTTTTCATCATTTCATTTAAAGTACATCATTACTTTTTTTCCTCGAACATTTTTATTATTAGTAGGGCCATGCATATTTCGCGAAAAAATTCTGAGACCAGCTGAAAGTTCAAACACTAGTATCATCTGTGTTCCGTGATTGGGTCAGGCACACGTCTACTGTCACAACACACAGTCACAGTAATTCAGCGCGGAAGCAAACGCGTCCTGAGTGGCTCGGTCAAACAAGGCAACGACTTCTCTCGCAGACGGCCGCCAATCACAAGGAAGAAATCTCGGTAGGGATATACCTTGTTTCAGTCTAATAGGTGTTCAGATTTTTTCGCGAAAAGTACCTGCCCCTAATTATTAGTATATTATATTTGCAACACGAGAACACGTGAATTGGCTTGTTACCGCGATTAGATGTTACTCATCTCTGGCTAGTACTGAAAGACTCGCTTGCATACACACACACACGCACACACACACATATTAGTATAGACCTGCAAAATTCGCGGTTTCGATGGCCTTCAGGATAGACTGCACATACCCCTGTACACTCGGGCAAATAACGCAAGTTCATTGGCTGCCGACTTGTAAGTCGTCTCAGCTGGTTTGTCTGTGATTCGATCCTTCTTTGGTTGAGGGTTTATAACTGGTTTAGATTCGTCCAGATGAACAGTAAGCCAATGACAAAATTATCCAAGAGGTATATGTGTTTGAATTCTAGCCTATCACCGAAATAATCCGCGAATTTTGCAGGTCTCTATATATTAGTGAGTGACCGTCGTCGGTTGGAGTTCGACCGCGACTGGCGCCGGGTGTGACACGCCCACCTCTCTTCCCCGGCGGAGACTATTTTTACTCGGCGCACTTGCAGCGCTTCCCCGCTCCCCGTAGCCACTGCCCTGCTCTGCTCTGCTCGGCGGCGGTAAGGGCGACACTCGCTGCTTGTTCCAGGCAGGTTATCGTCTCTAAGCGCGAGGCTCTCCTCAGTCTCCTCGAGGGGTAACCGTGACATGGTATATGACGGAGAAACGAACATGAACGTGTAATTCAAGTGTCTCTTGAGTTCTTTCGAGAATCTTCACCGGGATTTTCGTACCAAATAATATTATTCCGAAATCATGTTTTTTAGCCATCCCCACTCTCCTAAAAAAAATACAGTTTCAAACAAGTAACGTAAACAGAATTTCTTATCAGATTTGAGCGTATTCTAATATGCTTTTCGTAAATAGACGCCACTCAGACATGTGGTTCAGTTTTTTTTTTTTTTAAACCGTGTGGTGTTTTCTGAATCTCTGCACACCGTATTTGTGCACAGGTAGGCGGGGGCCTTAACTTAATAAGTGTATATGAAAAGGGTGTCCACTGCTTTAAGGAAAACAGGGGATTTCTAGAACATTGGATAGTTATGGATTTTCGTAATATCGGGGAATTATTGTTAGGTCCGGAAATTTATCTGAAATAGTTGGCAAAATGCTCGTCTTGTTTCACTAAACCATTGACTGTGCTTATGCATATTGTACCTTGTAATGGGTGGCAGGGACTGCCAAAAGCAAGAAATTTTTGTTAAGGAACATTATGTCCGGAAAATAAACCGTGCAAAGTTACAGAGTAGCGTGCAAATTTGAATTTGGTGGGCTTAAAAAAAGGGGGGGGGGGCTTCTCCACTGGCTGAGATGACGCGCGATTGCAGAGCAGTGAAGTTAAAATGTTTCCAGGGAAGCAAGCGACGAGTGCAGACACTTAGGGTTAGTCGCACGTAAACACCCGTCCTTCGTGGTATGAAACTCCCAGTTTAAAGCAGTCGTTCGGTATGACGCACGAAGGTCTTCCCATTCGGTACACATATATTGCAAATGTTGGTAAATGCGCACTATTCCTGCAGCAATTTTTTTTTTCGCCTGGCAGTACACCATTTACATATCAATAGGGGCAGGTATATTACGCGAAAAAAAATCTGATCGCTCATTAGACTGCTATAAGTAGAGACCTGCAAAATTCGCGGATTCAATGACCTCCAGGATAGACTCTACTACACTCTACACACTCGGGCAAATGCCACCTGTTCATTGGCTGCTGACTTGTGAGTCGTCTCGACCGAGTGTCTGTGATTCGACACTTCTTTGAGCGAGGGTCTCTAATTGGCCCTCATTACTCCAGATTAACAGTGAACCAGTGGCAGAAGCAGCGCTAAGGTATAATTATTTGAATTGTAGCATATCACGAAATGAATCCGCGAATTTTGCAGGTCTCTAGCTATAAGGTATGCCTAGAGACCGGAAAAATTCGCGGATGTATTTCACGATATGCTAGAATCAAAATAACTGTACCTTTATATTGCTTCTGTGATTGGTTCACAGTTTATCTGAAGGACTTTGAGCCAATGAAACACTTTCAACCAAAAAAAGCATCGAATCGCAAGCGTCCCATCAGTTGACAGGTATCACGAGTCAGTAGCAGGTGGCATTTGACTGAGTGTGTAGGGGATTATGGATTCTATCCTAGAGGTCATCCAAAGCGCGAATTTTTCCAGTCTCTATTGATAAGTCTGCCGCGGTGTTGCAGTTGGTCAGATATGTAATCCGCAGCACCGTGCTCTCAACAGTCGAAGCCAAACGTGTGAACGCGCCGCAGCCAACCATCCACTGCGCTGGTGCGCCGGGCTTTTCGTCTGTTTCCCGCGGCTGAGATCGTGTGTCCTCTCAGCCGTGATGCGCTCGCAGTTCACATTTGCCCACTATCTTTCACGTTTATTAATTTTCAGGGTTTTGTTTCCTCACACACGTTCTTTTACCTAAGTTGATTGTTTTGGCATTCTCTGCCAACCAATAAAATTATTCCCAGCAATTTGCGAACAATCTGTATAGTGGAACATCCGAAGAAATTTGTTCTAGTAACGGCATGAAAATTCAATAACCAGAGAGAGAGAGAGACCTGCAAAATTCGCATTATTTTTGGAAAGAGGCTACAATACGTTCCCATTGGATCGTGACCAGGTTCGACACGGTCTTACAAGGAAAAAAAAAATTTCAAACGACCCAATCACATGCAATCCGGTCTAAAGATAAAACAGCTGCAGCAGTCAGTTGGCAATATTGAAACCGACTTATTACGTATACACTGAAAAAGTACAATTATTTTAAAAGTACAAAAATATTTTTGTAAACCTAAGTCGTCTGTGATATTACACGAAAAATTAACAGTAGTATTACAAAAAAAAATGTATAAAGAACTTCTGTAAGTGTTCATACCTTTTGCTTGACACCAGACAAACCTAGCGCGTAACTATGTGTTCGCTCCCTATACTTAGTAGGTGTAATTACCAAGTGATGTAATACTCGCCCAGTTCATGTAATTACAATTTTCCTAATGTGTATATACCGAACAAATGTATAGTTTTAATAACACCTTCCTTTGTTCCAGTTCAGCTACTGAAACCATAACAAACACCATTTTAGAAATGCTGCATTTCCTTTGTATTTTCCTCACTAATATGATGTGATATTTACTGAGTTACGTCTTATAAATCGATGAACGCCAGCTGCACGCACGAAAAAGCATGACTCATTGTCACGTTCGGCCTGAGCCAAGCGTGCTTTTTAAAAGCAGCAATTTCAAAAAATTGATTTATTTGTCCAATTTCGTCATTTCAAATTAACAATTTATTGACATTGATTTGATTTCAGTTTATTTCTATAACTAATTGTTCGTGATTATATTTAAACAAATTATTTAAATTAGATTTACAAAAACTGTAAATAATATTTGAAAATTAAAAAGTATGCAATTTTTCCATCAATGTTTTTCTTATGACGTTATCACGTAAAATTATCGTCCGTAAACCGACTTTTCAGACAACCCCCTTTTTTTTTTACTATGTATAAGCGTGTGAAGCATAATGTTTTGCCACCAGAAACTATCGCGAATTTTGGGAGTCTGTGGCAATAACTCAACAAGGCGGGTGGAGGTGAGGTTTAAATTTGCCAGCGGGGGACGAGGCCGATGGTATGCGTTCGGTTTGCCCTTTCCTACTCTACATCCGCCCCTGGGTGGCGGTTAGTGGGGAGGAGGGGGGAGGGGGATTACTGCGGTGGAGTGAGAGCAAGACGTCACACGCCCCGTTGCATCGACCTGCGCCGAGCCGAGCGTGCAGTAGACGCACTAATTACTCCCGGTTAGGGAGGAGGGGGTAGCCCACTCTTAGTGTCTCTGCTCCAACAGGTGTGATCGCAGGAGCTCCGTCATTGCTGCAGTGCGCAGTCTGTGTCGTGCACAGTCTGTGTCGTGCACAGAATAAAAAAAAAATTGGTTGTCTGTAAAGTCGGTTTACGGACGATATTTTAACGTGACAACGTCATAACAAAACATTGATGAAATGATTGCATACTTTTATGAATAAAATTGAATCAATTTTTATTGAATTATCACTATTTTGTATGGATACAAAGAAGGAGTGAAATGAAATCTATAATTTAATTGATAAATTTATTTTAATTTGCACTCATTAATTCAAATATGTTTATTACTTTAACGAACAGATTATTTTAACCATTACTTTTATACATGTTTGCTATTTAACTTCTCCCAATCTGTGTTATTCTGTTAAGGATAGGACGATGATAGGAAAAGTAGGAAACGAATGGGAGTGTTTCAAGTTTAACGTGCCTCGAAAAAGTCAAATCGATGGTTGTTCCAATCCAGTGGAAGAGAGATAGATGCGGCGCAAGCGTACAAAGAGCGTAACGGGACAATGTGCATAACGGGACACTTTTTTGTGCGTGCAGCCGGCGTTCATCGATTTATTAGAAGTTGTCACGTCAAAAACAAAACATTTTCCGTACCTTTTACAAAAGTTTCCTTTGGAAAACTAGTTGCCACGAAGTAAGATTTGAGCGGTAATAACATATGGCAGTGAAATGAAGATAAAAAGATGTAATGCAAGGCCCTTGAATGCTTTCAAGAATTATGCCTTCGAAATTATTTCGAAAATACGCGGTTTAACCATTTTCACTCTTCTAAATCTATAGTTAAAAACTGAGTACGGAAATACAACTACTAATCCGCCCTTAGCGTATTCTTAAATGTTTTTTTTTAACAGACAACTATGATATCTTAAGCAGTTTTTAAATCGCGTGGTTTTTTTTTCTGAAGCTGTGCACACCATGTGTGTGCCCGAATAGGCGAGGTCGTTTAAACAGCGACCTTCTAATTGTATACTTTTAGTTGAAAATTGTTTATGAAAATTTAATCCACAACTGTACCTACGGTTGTTTCACAAACCATCATCTGCAGCAGGGGCGTAGCCAGGGGGGGGGGGTTATAGGGGTTCAAACCCCCCCCCCCCCTTAGCACCAAATCTTTAATTAATTTCTTATTCATCACTCAAACAAATTTCATATTAAAATTAATAAAAAATTTACCATTACAATATTTAAATTTAAGTACCGAAAACTGCTAAAATAGCACTATTTTACACCTTAAAATCCAAATTTTCCCGGGGGAGGACCCCTGGACCCCCCGCTTTAATACGGTTGGGGGGGGGGGGGCGCATGCTTCTTAACACCCCCCCATACACAAATCCTGGCTACGCCACTGATCTGCAGTGCCAATTTTGTCTATTTTGAAGCGCATTTCGGTAGACGAGTGAAGTCTTAGAAGTAGGCATCCGACGTATTTTTCGTGCGAAAGTAGTTTTCTAATATTGTTTCTTGTATAAACCCTCTTTTTAAACACACTACTGCCGCGATTATTTAAAATTAAAGGAAAAAATATATAGTGCGTGTAGCTCAGTACACGTGATATTTATAAGTGAAACTTATTTAGCAATTGAAACCTCGACACTTAAGTATATCGTAAGGGGTGAAGCGGCAGAGAGAGAGAGAGAGAGAGAGAGAGAGAGAGAGAGAGAGAGAGAGAGGGAGAGGGAGAAGATTATTTTCTAAATAAACATGAGTAAATAAAATTATTACTCACTTCAAATTATTCTGTCCTTTTTGCGTCAGAGAAATATTTCACAACAAGGTTTGACGAAAACGTTTCATTAAAAGTTTCGGCATTTAAATACTACTCCCATCGTGCCCAAAGAAGTTTTACTTCGAAATATCCATGTTCTTCACATATTATAATCTTTTAAATACTTTTAACTACAGAGAACTTAATGGATTACCCCAAAGATGATTTTCGCGTTCAAAGTTGATTCTACGTGTTTCTTTGTGATTACGATGTTTATATGTCGCTATACCTAGAGACCGGAAAAATTCGCGAATTCATTTCGCGATAGGTTAGAATACAAATAGTTATACATCAGTGCTGCCTCTGCTATTGGCTCACAACTCACCTGGATGACTCTGGGTCAATGACAAACACCCGACCAAAGCTTTATCGAATCACATGCTGCTACGTTGGGTCGTCTCACAAGACAGCAGCCAATGAGTGGGTGACATTTGACCGAGTGTACGTAGAACTATGGAGTTCATCCTGCAAGTCAGTGAACCCGCGAACTTTTCCGGTCCCTAGCTATACCTATTTTGGCGTGACGGTCGATTCCTGGAATCACGAAGGAACGTGGAACAGACACCAGCGTGACGCTGCTCCGGGCGACCGGAAGGGAAGCCGAGTGTCGAGGTGTGAAAGCAGCGTTGCCAGTTCGCCGCTCCCCGTCGGCCCGAGACCCGCGCACACGGCGCGCGCCTTTCGAATGCCCTCCACTTCCTGTTCCGGGGGTCGTCCACCCTCCCCCTCCCTGCTTCTCGAGAGTCTGAGGCCTACTCCTTACGGGCAGCCTTCTTTTCACAGACGAGAGAGCCAAACGCCCGATCGTGCATCTTTGTTTTTTTTTTGTTTATTGTAAATAAATATGGCGGTACTGATAAAAGGGTACACTGAGAGAAAGGTTTGTTTGCCTCAACAAAATATGTGTTTGTATGTGGCGAAATAAATATATTTGGTTAATTCAAACAAATATTTTGTAGTAGAAAAGATTCTGTCGACCCAAAAAAATGATGTTGTCAACTCAAATGTATATTTGGTTAGGTTTAACAAATAATTTTTGTTTCTTACCGAGCTTGGTTAAGTTAACAAAATATTTTGTTCCACCAAGTAAATATTTGTTTCGCCATATCGACCATCAAAAAACGAAGTGGCGTATCTGTAAAATGCCAACTTTTCAGGAGAGCAAAAATAAGAAAAGCACCTATGTTTGAAGTGCTATACCGCACAATCCCAAACTAGAAAACCCTTCATTTAATTTTTTATATATATTTAAGATGTCTGACTTGGGTTACCTATAATTACTTTATTTATTACAAATTTATATTTTAAGATTTATAATAAAATATAAAAAATGTTGTAGTTACGCCACTTCGTGTTTTGTTGTTTTCATTCATTGCAGAGTTACGCCGCGAAATAAAACATTTAAATAATGAAAAATGTTCAAGTTTTATTACTTATAACAATACAAATCGTTTGTTAGTACAAACACTAAAGGTTATTAGGAAAGTATATCATATTAGCAGTAAATAACTCAATCACTCAGCATTAATTATTGGGCCTTCTTCACACAGTGTATTATTAAAAGAATTTTTTAATCGAGTAGCTTCACATAATATGTTATGGTTTTAAAAAAGTAGAGGTTTGAAAACTGCTTACATAAAAAATTTTTACTATAGTGAAACTAACATGTATACATTGAAAAATCTACACTCTTAAACAAAAATTTCTAAACAACAAAAACTAGGCAAAATAATTATTATCAGAACTACAATATCCACTTAGTGATACTCAACTTTGTTGGTTTCATAAAATAAAAAATTTGTTTTAAAAAAAAGTAAAATAAAATAACCTGATGTCAATTTCAATAAAAACAGTACTGTTTAGCTTTAAAAACCATACAAAATGATAAAAAAACTTATCTTAACTAAATAATATTGATTGATAAAATATCAATAACAAAGAAGAAACACTAATAACGATATTCAAGTTTCATCTCTTCTAGACAATAATCTTTGAAAAGTTAATTAGGTAAGGACCTGTAATAGTTCTGAAACTCTGCAGCCCTTACAACGGGAGTAGGTCCTTCGCAAAGTGATATCAGATCCTTGAACTTTTCTTTTGTTATAGCCTGCGGTAGAACGTTGAGACGATCTAGGGGCATCTTCAGGTTCTTGTCAGCATCACGTTTTAAAGTAAATGACCTGTACGTTTCATCAAGATGGCTGTTCTTGAAAAAAACTGTTGTAGGATGGTCTTTCTTAAAAGCATACTCTACCATGTTAGGCCAATTTATGGGTTGTCCTTTTTCGTTATCCTCTCGAATGGTGAGAATGCGCAGTTCTTTGGAGAGTCTTTTAAAGTCCAAAAAGTCCCTTGTTTCCATTTGATGGACTATGTAAGGATGCGCCCTTCTGGCGAGTTTAATTATTGGTACCAGCTGGGAAGGAACAAACAGATCGCCTGCTTGATTTATGGCATGGCCAATCGCACTGTGAGCAGCATCACCTTCATTTTGACCATGGTAAGGTTCAAAAAATCTCAAACTAATTTCAGAAATGTTAGAGCTATTGAACAAAAAGTAAAGGAACATTGCAGGCAGAATACTATTTTTGTTCTGGCCAGAACAGCCATCAGCAAACAAAGTCACTTTTTTGCCTACGTTGTTTTTATCATGCTCCTTAAGCATGAGGAATATGCAAGAAGCAATTTCAGATGAACCTCTTTTACTTATTGACTCATTCCAAGTAAAACAATGACAGTCCTTGGTTCCCATGTCGTATATTGTAAAGTTGTACACTGATAAGCGTCTTTTATAAAATACGGCGCTCTCGTTGGTTTTCGGCAAGAAGATTACTTGCTGAAGGTCAAATACTAAACAAACATTAGTTTTGTTTTCAATTGCTGCTGCTTTACACCTTTCCTTTATTGCTCTAACTTTTGTTTTTTCCGCAATGTGTTGGTCATACCTCTGTTTAATTCTGTCCTTTGTGTCTCCATCGCCTGTCTTGTAAGTCATACAGAGAGTACACATATCTTTTTTACGATGATGAAAACTTAAATTTAAACTTCTAAAAATAAGTCTGTATAACCCGATGCTGCCCTTGTTGGCGTTGGGATCTTCACTTTGGTAAAGGTTAAACATTTTTTTAATATTCAAATCATCATGTAGAAATTCTCTGGTTGTATTAGCCCTGCAGTAATGCGCTTCTACTCTTGGAAATCTGTTGATGTGATCGGTCATTCGCTTACGAATATCTGCATCTCTAGCTGCTAGGGTTTCCTGTCTTCCTCCACGCTTTTCTGGTTCTAAAACACCTGTCTCTGCTACTTTTCCAACAGCTGTTCTTGCTGTTCGTTCACTAATACTAAGAGTATTAAGAAAAAACTTTTTGCACACTGCTTCTTTTTCATTTTTTAATGTTAAAAAATACTGTTTTGACTGTGCTCTACGACTGTCGCCAACTGTAGTTTTGCGTTTTGTTGCCCCTGACACTATGTGTCTTGCAATGAACTCTCGTTGTAATTGAAGACTACCCATAGCATAGTACGACTTGAAAATATTTTGTCTGTCTTCATCTGTAAATTTACTACAAGACTTCTTGGTTTTCTCACAGAATCTACCAATGCAACGGTCTTTAATTTCTCTTGGAGCAACTAAATTGTAAGACTTTTCTTGTGTATAGCCGTGACCAGTGTTTCTCCTTTGTTTTCTTTCTTTCTGTCTATTTATTTTGTACCGTTTTTCTAAGGGAAATTCTCGTGCAGACCCTTCTGTAACAAAATCTTCTGGCTCTCTTGGCTCTTCGATGAGCGTTTCCAATTTTTCTAAATTATCTGTATGGTTTTTGCACTCATCACTTTCCGCAAAATGTCTAAAGCATAGTAACTCAAGACATCTCACACAAGCTGCAAAAATCTCTAAGTTACAACCGTTGGAAGTACATGTAGAATGCATGGGATCTGTATTATCAATATTATTCTTTTCTGCAAACTTAGGTTGGGGTTTCTTCTTTTTCTTCTTTGGAGATTTAGCAATGAATCTTTCATCGCTGCTATCAGTTAAAACAATATGGTCACATTCATTTTTTGACCAGTGGGATTTGCAAACAAGCAATCCACAACAACATGTTTGAACACCTACTAGTTTACATTTTTTTAATTCGCACAGTTCTGTAAAATCTGGATCCGCGTCGCTGTCATCGGGTTCACTACCAAAACAATTTAAGTCTACATTAGAGGCTATATCTGTATTTCCAAATGAAGTGTTGGGGTTGTGATCAGCTTCGGTATCTCTGTTATTGCTCTTAAGGCGGGAAAGAGGCACAAATTCGGCCAATGCCTGTTCGTCTTCATCAGACATGCTATCTGAATCACTGTTTTCTAACAATATTATTGTTCCAAAATAAAATGTTTTATTGTAAAGCATTTTAACTTTGGAGCCTTTTTTAAAAGCATTGCCCTTATCAACTGGAATTAAATCAGTTAATCTCACCACGTTCCGGGTGCCGTCAGTCCACTTCACTAAAGCGTCCATCTTCTTTTAGTCCACTTCTTACTTGCATGCAAACTCCAGCGTCGATTTGTAAGATACAATAAGTAATGTATTATAAATATACAAAATTAAACTTGCAATGTATGTTGTAACGTCCACTTCAAAATAGCCTAGAGTTAATTTTACCTGCAGTAATAATTCACTAATAAACAGTTTATCAAACAATGCATTTAAAGGTGAACATAAGTGTTCTTGATGTACAAATTATATGCAGACTAATTTATTAACCCTTAACCACAGACATGAGGTCCCCGGGACCACACAGCGTTCTGACGCCCTCTGCCATCAGTAACCAGTAACCTCGTGGACACATGATCTTCAGTACCTTCCTACCATTCAGTCTTCTCTCTGCCGCCGGAGCGATAAGTGGTTATCTGACACCTGACTTCACGTCTGTGTTAGTGTCAGCATTATTTGCAGCGTGGGACCTCACGCCTGTATATACGCACAAAAGTTTCACGTCTGTGGTTAAGGGTTAGTTATGGTTGTAGGCCTAATAAGTAATATTTTAACAAAATGCTTACCTGGGCTCTACATCTAAAGCATGTGTTGTGATGGACAGACGAGCAGATAGTGGTGCAGATCAGTATATAGATAGTGCGGTATTGCGGTATCAGTCTTCCTTCCGGTGTTTTCCCTCTATTCCCATCTTTGTGCAACAAAACAATTAGGTTGCATTTTCCGACCGCCCCACATGTAGTTACGCCACTTCGTGTAAAACGAGAAATAGTCAACAATTTTTTTTTTCGGAAAACACGAACAGGCGTAAGTTAACTTAAGTCAGTACGTGTTTTGCTGAATAGTCTCCAAAACACTTACGACGAAATGAAAAAGCATTATATCTTCAAAACCATTGGGAATTAAGTTACGCCACTTCGTGACATGATAGACCACGTAAAGATATGTCTGTAGCCAGTATATCTCAACATCGGCATTTTTGCAGTTACGCCACTTCGTGTTTTGATGGTCGATATATAAACAAACATTTGTTTGATTCAAACAAACCTTTTTCTCAGTGTACTAATGGTCAATTATGTTAGGTTAGCTACATTATAAATACTTTAAAACATTGTGGACGGTTGATTTGGTTAGGATAGCTACATTAAAGATACGGAAGAAAAAAACATGAACTTCGGGTTTTGGCTCTCCCGTCTGTGAAAAGAAGGCTTCCCGACTCCACACCTATGTACCTTACAGTCGGGTAGACGATGCCGTGTACAGAGAAGTGTGCGAGACATTTCCGTACTTGGGCCGATGAATCACGAGCAGTTCAAAACATATCTTCTACATAAACTTCTGATTGGGCTGTTCAGCGTTGAGATTATAAAAATGGGGAATTTTCTTGGCACAGGTTCGTGTAATTATTTTACCGACTGCTACAAAAAAAATATCAGCAGATTGAATATTTTATTGTTTTATCATTGATGCTGGGCGGTAATTCTCTAGAAGAAGTACGCTTGCTCAAATAAATGTTATCCACAGAATAATCATTCGACGGCAGGGGTAAAATCAGGGAAATTAGCTGAAGTGATCGTGGAAACAATGTAGTTGTTATTTTCAAAATAAGGGGCGTTAACAACATAACAAAACTTATCTAGATATGTCGTGTATCAGTTAACCCCACGGATAAAATCCTTGGTTCGCGGATTTTGCGTCCACCCCCCCCCCCCCCCCCCCTTATTCCTCCACACTGTAGGCACACGAATATTTGTGTATAATTTAAAAAAAAAATTAAAAGTTCTTGTTTTTTTTTAATTGGAAAATTTATGAGGAATTACGAAATGCCTGACATGAACATGTGCAGTGAACATTTTTTTTTTTACGTGTAGGCCTAAGCAACCGCAGATGGAATTTATTTTGTCTGAATGTGTATGGGTTGGGGGAGAGGGGAGGAATTTGCCTCACAGCGTTCAGTCGCTGTGAGACACGGGGAAATTTGACGCCTCGAGTTGATAAAAGCCAGTGAGTCACATTGAGTTCTGCGGGAATTCCCCCCCACCCTTCGATCTTTTCTGCTTCTTCTTCTAGGACTCTGTACATCTGAACCTATATCGGAGAAACCTTTTTTTGCTCCCCTCATTCGCGTCCAACGTGTTTTTTTTTTTTTTCTGAAACGGCTCCTGCCTTTTTCCTTCCTCCCGGCTCGTTCTCTCGCCCCAGGAGCGAAATCTAAAGATGAACCTTAAATGATTAAGGGAGGGGTGTGTTTTGTAGAAGCTCCCGTTGCTACTGGTTGTTTGCAAATTCCTTCGCGCGCGCGCAAGCGCACCGCTGGGGAACCTAAGGATTCACCGACCTCCAGATCAGTCCCGAACATGGTCATGTCTCATGTAGGTCTGGCAACTTCCTAACCTTTGCCTTGGCTTGTCTCGTCCGCTTAGTGAAGCTCGCGGCGGTCGGCGAACTAACGGCGCTAGTAGTACTTCAGCGTGTTATTGACATTGGGTTCAATGGAAATTTAGTATATGATGTTATTCCTAATCCTCTCTCCAATTGTGCAAATGTTTTCCAGATTAGTATTTTTTTCTTCTGTGCTTGGTTAAGTACCTAATCCCGTAGAGGCCTGCAAAATTCGCGGATTCATTCGGTGAAAGGCTAGAATTCAAACACATATACCTCTTAGATAATTTTGCTATTGGCTTACTGTTCATCTGGACGAATCTCAACCAGTTAAAAACCCTCAACCAAAGAAGGATCGAATCACAGACAAAGCAGCTGAGACGACTTACAAGTCGGCAGCCAATGAACTTGCGTTATTTGCCCGAGTGTACAGGGGTATGTGCAGTCTATCCTGAAGGCCATCGAAACCCGCGAATTTTGCAGGTCTCTGCGAGTAATCCGTAACAAAGCTTTAAAATTTCTCCGTGTTTCGTCAGTTAAGCTGAAAAACAGCATTCATTCAAAGAAAGAAGATAATACATTGCATTAATTATAATGCCTACAAAATTTTATTTGATGTAAATGAAGCTCTTGAGTTTCCGTTGGCTTTTGCGTAGTGACTAAACAAAACGAAACTTCTGCTTACTTAATTACCTTACATTACTTACTGGATCTCAAAATTCACACTCGAAAGAATTACTCTTGTTTGAATATTATAATGTATAGCAAACTTTTATTTTTGATTTAAATACGCAATTAGGGTTTAAAACTTGCTTTCTTATAGGAGGTAATAGTTTGTTTGGGATCTGCATTTTCAACACTCCAACTTTTAACTGAAAATTGGGGCAAAGTTACGAGTTAATGCCTTGCATTTAACCCCTACAATTCTCCCAGATAAATTAAACACTATAACATATAACCGAACGGTTAAAACGAAACGTAGTTGTAAAATTATGCCTATTTTTTATACGAAACTCCCATTTAACACAATATTAATTATGGGCTCGCCTACTACTAGCGCCGTTAGTTCGCAGACCGCCGCGAGATTCACTGAATGGAAGGTAAGTTTGCCAGACCTGTCTATATGACCGTGGTCCCGAACATATATCCGAACAACGCTCTCTCGTGCAACATCGTGGTTGGAATTTTAAAAAATTAAAATTGCTAGAATTTTTGCGAAACTTTTAATTTAATTCACATAACCCAAACATATTCACGAACGCGGACTGTTCGGGCGTCTGACTCGGACTCAATGAATATTATTAGGTTTCTCGCGAATGATCCCAGCAGATATGTATGTTGTTTTCTTTTTTTTTTGTGTCTCCCTCTAGTACCCGCTCTTTTTTTCCCTCCCACAGCTGTTTATTTCCCCCCCCCCTCCCCCCCCCGGAGTGGAGGAATCACGAGGGACGTGTTAACTCGATTGAGCTGCGCTCGTTAGCGCCGGACGAGAACGCTAACAAAGCTCGCGAGGGCTGCTCTCCGGCGATTAATCTGCGAGCCCCCAGCAGTGCTTTATGGCTTTCCCGGGTCGGCGGGTCGGTGAGATGCGAGCCTGGCACGTTGAGGGTATTTGGGGGGAGGGGGAGGGGGGTAAGCTCGCGAAACTCAGCAGCCGCATTGGGGAACACACCCTCGCCTGCTTCGCAATTATTTTCCTCCGCCTCTCCCTCCCTCCCTCTTTGTGACGGATCTTACCCGTCGACCACGCGACGTCATTAAATGTAGTTAACACACGACAATGTACGCAAACATCGAGGAAGTAATCGGTTATGGCACATGGCATGGGCGTATATCTGTGGAAGGGAATTTAAACTAAAAAAATTTGGGTGTGTATTTATTAACACGCGGTAAGAAATATTACCTTTTTTTTTTGTTTTAATGTATTTTTTGGACTGCAACCTTTAGTCGTAACCCGCCTTCCGTCCAGCATAAAAGGGGGGTTGCGTACCCGACACACACTGGGTAAATACAATTAAAAATTAAAAATTAGGCCTACACTAAAGATAGCGCAGCGTATGTAGTGTTGAAGGAAAAAAATATTAAATATCTTTACGTCCTGTTTGTCCCAAAACATTTTCTTGGCTAATAAATTATAGGTATTTTTAAACTTCCGAATATGTCTTGTTATAACTTTTTTTTATCTAGAGCAGTTTCGTTTTTTCCGAAGCTTTGTACACCGTAATTGGGGCCAATAATACGAATTCATCCTCCATATTTTTTTCCCCGCTTATTTCAGATTTTCACATAGATCGAAAATTAGACTAGCCTGTAAGTTGTGGAAATTCAGAAAAAAAGGAACTTTTTGTGATTGACCGCGACGCTAATAGTTGAACGAAAATTAGAATGATAAATATTTGTTTGAATATTTTTACAAATGGCAGGTAACAACTAGCATAGATAACATTCGATACAGAAAAAAAAAATGCAATGTTCAAATAATGGACCATTTGAACGAATCGGGACAAAAAACAACTATGCCATAAAAATGATGTACGTAATACATCGTGGGGATGAAACAGAACCTAAGTAGAATGTTTTTTTTTTTTTAAATGACATAAAGTATTCCGCTTATTGCATGCATATAGACCTAGACCTCCTGATGAGATGGTTGTTACAGTTACCATACGCGGGGGGCGCAAATCTGTAGGTGTTTCTCAAGGAATTTTTTTTGGGGGGGGGGGGGGGGGTCAGGGTAATATGGTATTTGTATGTTCTATACTGCCTACATGCATTTAATAAACAGAAAAAAATTTAAAAAAAAAAAGAATTTTTTTTCCATAAAAAAAATAGTTTTGACGTTTACGTTTATCAACCTCGTTTCACAGTCACGGTTTTGCAAGTGCAAGCGGGCCCCTTAGCGGATTCAAGTAAGGTAGGGGGGGGGGGGTCCTTCTGCCCTCACAACCCCCGGGATCTACGCTTATCTCCCCACATCCATGTGCGGGTCGTTCAAATTTGCGTCCGTGGCGTGCAGAGAGCATTTGCCTGGGGTGACGCGAGGAAACGCGGAATACCAACATCTGGATGGTTCAGACCGAGATACGAACCCGATGTCACCTGCTGATAAGGGGATTACGCCCCGTCATCTTGAATTTCCCCCCCCCCCCCCCACCTTTTTTATTACAATTCTAATTTTTAACCATATATACACTCCCGATTATCCGCGAAATTAAGTGGCAGGGCCACCGCGGATAGTGAAAATCGCGGATAATCCGCAAAAGAGCCGAAAGTGGGAAATAAAAAAGGAAACATTAATTTCAACTTAAAAATCCAAACATTTATGTACAGTAAAAGTTACAATTAAGAGTAAAATATTTTTAATGGCACTAAAAGTTTAGTATTTTACTGAATAATTAACAAACAATACATTTCAGTAATATAAACATAAAAGTGCTCAACCATACGACTAGAAGCAAAGTGCGACAGAGACAAAAATAGCAACGCATGCCAACCTACTGCGTGAGTTCCGAGAAGGACTGTGGCATTTTACTGTATACTGCACACAATACACTCGTCAGTAGAGTTCAAATTTGCTCACTTGTAATAAAATACAGATTTACATATGTGCTGTATTTTTTCGTAGCATGCGCGGATAATAGGGAGTTTACTGTATCTCAATTTTTTTTGGCATGTCAAGGCATGATGCATATCTCCCATACCTTAAATACCTTGTTGCGAACACAAATATACTAATAGATAGGAGCGTGCATATTTCGCAAAATAAAAAACCTCCGAGACTAAATGAAAGTTAAATCACGGTAGCATAGTCTGTGTTTCGTGATTGATTTAGTTTCTTTCAGGTAGGTATATGTCATTTGTTACAATACCAAACATAGTAATGTGAAGCGGATTCAAACGTGTCCTGAAATTAAAAAAATATATATTAAAACTTTCTTAGTATCAAATTCTCGGAGTTTATCACTAACCATCTTAATATTACCTTAAACCTTTGCCCAAAAAAAATTTATACGACCACGTATTAGTGCAAGGGATAAAAATAGTGTTTGGAGGTCCAAAACTATTGCATAACTATATTAGTAGACATAATATGAAACTCGTTAAAACATTCAATGTTGAATGCATTAAGTTAAAAACATTCACAATATTTTCGCTGCATGGAATATGAGAAATGTTAAGTCGACCTTTTTTTAATATTGGCGAACATATAGGATGTTATGAGGCTGCAATAAGGTCTTAAATTGTTCCAGGAGTTTAAAGAGTTCCCAAAATATTTCCAGAAGAAATGGGTACTTCGAAATCTACCTGCGCCTGCAGGCTGTGCAGAAAGGGATTTTTTATTTTATTTGAATGCGTGTGTTTAATCGGGATGGTTTTTAGCTGTGTTTGATGAAAATCTATTCATCCGTTTGAAGGTCACCTTTTTTTATATACAAGTTTGCGTTTTTATTAACATGTCGTTTGAAATACTATTATCTCTATGTTTCTGAACACACACACAGTAAAAAAAAAGCTGTATAATTATAATTCCACGTTTTGAAGCTCTATGGAAATAAAATATTGGTATACAATTTAATATTTATGCGTAAACTTTAAGACATTACAAATAACTAAAGACTTAATAATCCTGGTGTTACTAATAAGTTATTATACGCCAAAATACATCCAAACTTCACAATTTTCTTCATTTATTTTGATTTATGATTATAAATAATTATTTCAGAGCAATATGTTTGCATTAACTAGCTCTGATAATATTGGGCAAAAAGAAGTAAAATTTAACGACGTCGGAAACGATTTTCTTTTGACGGGAATACATGTTAAAAACCGGGATTTCAAATTTGAATAGTTTAGTGTAACAACAGGATGTATTTTTAAACTTAATAAAATATAAACTGGTCTTAATATTTTGGATTTGCGCATATAAATATTAATGAACAGATTATTTTGCCTTTTTAAGTGTTGTTTGTATCGATTGTTTATTTTTATTTTTTGAACAGTGTTTTACGCCTAAACCATTTTATGTCGTTTTGTCATCAAAATTCGCCTTCGCTGAAACCTGCAGTCAAGAATGAATTGCTGCTACATAAAGTTTACCCTGAGAATACACTGGATTTAATATTGAATTCATTTTTTTTTTGGGAATAACTGCATCTTCAGTAGTACTGTTATTATGTTACTATGTTGTGGTCTGTTTTAATGTTTTAGTTTTTTTTTTTTAATCCATACTTCAGAGAAGGCAAATTTGCAAAAGTTAAACAAAAATAAAACAGCTGTGGCGTAAAAACCGTTGAAACCAATACGACGTGTTTCGGTTGATATCTCTCTCTCCCCCCCCCCCCCCCCCCCCCTTGTAGTTCATGGAGAGTACCGCGAACCACTTTTTTTTTTTTTTTTTTTCCCCCATCCACTGTGTCAAGAGGCAGATAATGTTACGGGTTTTTCCCCGTAGCGGAGTTGGCTGGTTTTGGTTGGGGTTGGAAAGGGGAGGGGGGCTGTGTGTATGTGTGTGACGTGACGCATGTCGGCCTGCCCCCGTTGCCGGCTCGGACCTCAGCGACCAGTTCTCCAAAACCTGTTACGCGCGCCTCGCGTTCTCCGCCCGGGCGTGTTGTTGATTCGTGTTCAGACGGAGGAGGACAGGGAAGAAAGAGACAGATAAAGGAGTAAGGAGCCGCGCAAACCCCGAGCGGACCCGCCTGTGCGAAAACAGGAAACAACTTCATCCCCCTCCTTCGCCAAGTCGCGGCGTGTCGGAGCAATACGCACGAGGTGAAAGTGGGGGGTTCTTCAAATGATTCGTGCAGTGGCGAAATTTTGATTTACTTCAATTTCTAGGACATGCGCCGCCATTGCAGTTTTCCACTGTTTGCAGGGGCGTAGCCAGGGGGGGGGGGGTTTAGGGTTCTAACCCCCCCCCCCCCCCCCACGCAGCCACAATTATTTTTTCTTAACTGAAAGCAGGTTAGCTGAAAGCCTGGGTGTCTTACTGCTATCACCGGCGTTGACTGGGCTTCCAAAAGTGTAATGATCGCTGTGTGTGTATAGAATTGAGACGACGATATGGTGTCATGTAACTCTTCAAACTAAAGCTAATTTTTTCCAGGAATAGATCAGGTTGAACCCACGGGGAACGAACTTAAATAAGCTGACGTCAAACAGATATACCCAAACGATAGAACCTAAACAGGTATTTTTGGACAATTCAACGACCACAGCATAGACGAACACATTGAAAAACTTAAATTATGAGACAGCACAAGAACTCCGCGGAAGGAATTTACGTCATGAAAAAATATATATAATAACAGCACGGATAAACACAGTTGGGCTGACAACGACGAGACAGTTTAAACAATGACAAGCAATGCAGCACAGTCAGCAGAACTTGGACAATGGCAGATATACGAACACAACGATAAAGATGAACATATATCATGTACAACACCGGCGAACACAGTAGGTGGTTTCATATGACGTGGACGTGCGGCGAAGTGACGTTGAAGCTGCACAACGCATTATGTTTAGGTATATTTTACTAGCCGTGTGCTCGATGGGATTTCCCAACCTCAATTTTTGATGAATTACAAAAAATTGGTTGTTTGTAAAGTCGGTTTACGGACGTTAGTATAACGTGACAACGTCATAACAAAACATTGATGAAATGATTGCATACTTTTATGAGTAAAATTAAATATTATTTATTGAATTATCACTATTTTGTATGAATACAAAGGAGTGAAATTAAATCTACAATTTAATTGATAAATTTACTTTTATTTTCACTCATTAATTCAAATATGTTTATTACTTTAACGAACAGATTATTTTAACTATAACTTTTATAGATGTTTGCTATTTAACTTCTTGCTGTAGTGATATTCCTTCAAACATACCAGTCGATCTGCATCCAGCTCCATATAAGGAAAAATAAATTGAAATACTTAACAAGTGAAAATTTACTCCAATAAGGGGGGGGGGGGGGGGGGGGAAGTCAGTCTTTAATTAGTCAGCTATGAACCCACCACACATTCGATTACGGACCCTGGACCCAGGATTGTTGACCGCTCCATCCCTCCCCCCTCCCGTCAAAAATGTTACAGTCACGTGCTGCATTATAATTGCATGGTTATTATTACCTACACTCTTTTTAGAATGTTATTTAACCTGAAAATACAGGGTATAATAATGGTTACTATTTAATAAGTCAAACTATGCTTTATTTATAAAATATTCAAAAATATGTTTTTTTTTATTTTGTAAAAAAAATTATAATAGTTAAACATTAAAAAAATAAACAGGGCCCTGTTCCCAGGAGTATACCCAGCCCCACTCTTGTGGGGGCCATGCCACCACGTCATGTGTTTGTTGACAATTTATTTTATACGCGCGCATGCGCAGAAAACACTGTAGCCATCAGACGGTGTGCTCGCGACGAAGTTGGAACAGTGGATTCGATGTTGTCCGCCTCGTGTCCGATCGCGACAAGTTTTGCGGCGTCGTGCTGCGTGTGATTCTGTTGTGCTTTTCGTTTTTGACGTGGCAACGTCTAATAAATCGATGAACGCCGGCTGCACGCACCAAAAAGTGTCCCGCTACGCACATTGTTCCGTTACGCTGTGTCCCGTTTCGCACATTGTTCCGTTACGCTGTGTCTCGTTACGCTCATTGTACGCTTGCGCCGCATCTATCTCTCTTCCACTCGATTGACCTATGCGTCCGAGGAGAAGAAAGACAGCGGCAGCACACAACTTGCATCTACACGTGAACTGTTTCGTCGACTGTTTATAAAGTGAAGTGAAAAGTTAATGTGGTTTTCATTTCTTATTTCGGCAAAAAAAGGTTCATTATTCTTGCATTTTAAAAATCTGATTACTAGTATAATTTCAAGTATTTATTCATTTATTATTAAAATAAAAATGATTTAATTTTATTCATAAAAGTATGCAATAATTTCATCAATGGATTGTCATGACGTTGTCACGTTAAACTATCTTCCGTGAACCGACTTTACAGACAACCAATTTTTTTTGTACAAATACTTACGCGAAGGCCAAGTACTATCAGACAGAAATGTCGCGTGTGTGTTCAGCCCGGCCTCATACTCCCCTCCCCCGGAAGCTCGCCGGAGTATCCGGTGGCCTGTTGATTGCGCTGTGCAGCGCGTGACGTCGCTTCTTGACGCTCGCGCCGGGAATGAGTTGGCGGCAGGCGACGGCACACCCGCCGCATTCCGGACAGACGAGTCACTGCACTCTGTATGTGGTACAGGCATATTCTTGTAAAACTACAGATATATATATATATATATATATATATATATTCATATTGCGTGACCAGCCAAAGTTTTTGACGTGACAACGTCTAATAAATCTGTGAACGCCGGCTGCATACACAAAAAAGTGTCCCGTTACGCACGTTGTCCCGTTTCGCTCATTTTACGCTTGCGCCGCATCTATCTCTCTTCCACTCGATTGGAACAAGTTAAATAGCAAACATGTATAAAAGTTATAGTTAAAATGATCTCTTCGTTAAAGTAATAAACATATTTGAATTAATGAGTGCAAAAAAAAGTAAATTTATCAATTAAATTGTAGATTTCATTTCACTCCTTCATTGTATCCATACAAAATAGTGATAATTCAATAAAAATGATTCAATTTTACTCATAAAAGTATGCAATCATTTCATCAATGTTTTGTTATGACGTTGTCACGTTAAACTATCGTCCGTAAACCGACTTTACAGACAAATTTTTTTTATTTTTAACTTTTTTTTTATCGTGTCACCGATAAGTGGCTGCTTCTAGACATGGGTTGAGTTCCTCTCAGGAAAAAAAAAATAGATTAAACTTTACATTAAACTTTTAAAACCGTCAGAATTGCGAGGAAATTTTTTTCGACAGCTGAAATAAAAGTAAACGTGGGGATCTACTGACGTGGCGTGTGGGTGCGAGCCATGAATGAGCGTTGGTGTCGCAAGGGCTCACGTCCCGGCCGCAGTTAGTTCGTGCCGATAGCGCGCGAGGGCGCTGCTTGTCGGAGTCGCGGCCAATGACGCCCATTCCTCCACGCGGGCAATCCTGTAATAGGTTGGCAACGTTGAACCAGCCGAAACAAACATCACAGGCTAAACCATCATTTATAGCAGTTCCGTGGCGACCTCTGTAGCTTAACCTGGGTACACGCTGGTTTTATTCTGAGTTCTTATTATGGGTGAATCATATGTGTAAATTAGTACCGCTCAAATTTATCGCAAAAAAATGCAGTAAAACTGTCAAACCAAAAGAACGAATGGCTAACAAATAGTAAAAAAAAAAAAAAAAGTCATAAAAGGGGCCGTTTTTGGCTCTGGGGAAATTAAAATCACCAACGAGACGAACTGCCGGGGAGAAAGTAAGCAATTCCGTCTCCAACCCGTTTAAGTTTCGTTCGTTTTTAAGAGGTCTCGTCAGTGCAGCCCATAACTCAGTCCCCAGTTTCTTTTACTGATATTACATTTTCTACCAACCGGGTAACGCCAGATATTACAGTGCAATGTCTTCCGGATACCAGGTCACGCCACACATCACACACACACACACACACACACACACACACACACACACACACACACACACACACACACACACACACACACACATACACACACACACACACACACAGCAATTATAAGCGCGCCTACAATTCGCCACGAACGCATGTATGGTGTTGTATTAAAATGCCAACTTATTCTTTTCTACGATTATGACGAAGGTTGCATGGGTTCTACCCAACTCTTGAATGTTAAATTGAGCCATTACATCAGATGTTAAATAAAGACAAAGTTATTCTGTTTGTATAAATTTTTGTTATAAATTTATGTGTATGTTTCTCTGAAAGTGTAACTCGGATATTTTTTGTGATTTTTGTTTTAGCACAAATATTTTCCGGTAAATTACTGTAAAATTTTCCCAAAAGTGACATCTCTACAAGCCCTATTTCCAGTTTTTTGGGTGTTGGAATATGGTTTTGGTGAAGTAGAAAAGAGATTTAGATTACGTCGTAGCATGCCATCACCAGGCGATTCCTTTCAGCCAAACACAACGGACATCATGGAATCAAGCGAAAAAAGTGTCGTAGTGAAAAAGAGCTACAATATCATTGTGGTAACTAACAATCATATGCTAACATATCATTAAAATAACCCAGTGTTCTATCAGTATCATATATGATAATCAAATATTAATTCATATCATTAAATTCATTCGCAAAAAGTACCAAAATAAATTTCTTCACAAGTTTTTTTTCTGCAAGTTTCCCCCTTAGGCACCACCGTGTACTGATTACTATCATATTTAAATTATAAGGTGTTTGTACCTGCGAAAACAGACAATAAATGTTACTCTGGAAACAAATTTTGAAACTAGTTGTTAAAAAAAAACTATAGGATCATGTGTGTTTCGTGATTGTATGAGTTTATTTCAGGTACATGTATATTGTCAGCAAACCAACCACAGTAATTAAGCGCGGAAGCAAATGCCTCCTGAGTGGCTCTGTCAAATAAGGCAATTTATTCTCTTACAGACGTCACCAACTGCAAGAAAGAAAATGCTGGCGTGCGCATACCATAGTGATAAGGGTTTTTTTTGTTGCGAAAAATGCCTGCCCCGAATGACAATTACAATGTTTGGAATAATGAAGTGTTTAATGTATTATGTATTAATAGGGTCAGATATTTTTCGCGAAAGACTGCATTGAGGTGTGCACACGCTAGCGATTGTCCCCTTGTAACTGGCGGCCGTCTGCAAGACAAGCCATTGCCCTGTTTGGCCGGGCCATTCACGACGCGTTTGCTTCCACACTGGATAGCTGTGATTGGTGTGCTGATAGTAGGCATGCACCGTAAATATATCCAATCAACCATGGAAACACAGATGATGCTACGAAGTCTTAACACACAAGCACATCTGGAAATATTTTCGCGTAAAATATATGGCCGTAACTATTGCCTCATTTGACCAGGTCATTCAGGACGCGTTTGCTCCTGCACTGGATGGCTGTGAAACGTGTTCCGACCATAGGCATGTGTCTAAAATAAGTTCAACCAAACAGTCGATGTTATACTGTTTTTACAAACATTTAGTGTCGGGATTTTTTTCCTCCGCGAATATTGCATGGGCGTAGGTATTACTAGAGACAGGAAAAATTCGCGGGTTCATTTCATGATATGCTGTAATCTAAACAACTATCTTTATATTGCTTCTCTGTTTGGCTCACTGCGTCCCAGTTGACAGGTATCACGAGTCAGCAGAGGTCGTCGAAATCGCGAATTTTTTTCCAGTCTAGGTATTACTATGAATGTAATGCATGTTATGTGAATAAATGTAATGCACAGAGACTGGAGAAATTCGCGCTTTCGATAACCTCTAGGATAGACTCCACAACCTCCTACATACTCAGGCAAATGCCACCTGCTCATTGGCTATTGACACCTGACACTGGGACGCTTGCGATTCGATACTTTTTTTGGTTGAAGGTTTTCCATTGGCCCAAAGTCCTTCGGATAAACTGTAAGCCGATCACAGAAGCAATATAAAGGTACAGTTGTTTAGATTCTAGCATATCGTGGAATGAATCCGCGAATTTTTCCGGTCTCTAGTAATGCACTGCATCACCGCATGAACGAACGCGGTGCGGCAGCTGTACGAACCCTGCTGTCTCTCTCTGGCGGCCCGTGTGTTGTTGAACATAGCTCTGGCCGGCGGCTGGTCGCGGCCACACCTGTCCTGGGGAGTGGTAGAGGGGGATAGGGACGTGTGGATACCTAACAAGCAGGAGAGAGGTCCTGGCCGCCAGCAGCTGCCGCGGCACTCGGCTGTGAAGGGAATCACGCCAGCCTCCCTCCAGCCCGCCCCTCCGACCGGCTAGCACCAAGTTACTACTACTCCACTGCCCAAAGAAATCGACTATCATTAGAGACCGGTAAATTTCGCCGGTTCACATCGCGAAATGCTAGAATCAAAACGAACGTATCTTCACATTCCTTCTGTGATAGGCTCACAGTTTTATCTGAAGGATTCTGCGAGCCAATGGAAAACCTTCAACCAAAGAAGTATAGTATCGCAAGCATCCAAGGTTGATGTGTCTCACAAGTCTGTAGCCAATGAGAATGTGGCGTTTACCCAAGTATGTAAAGGATTGTAAAATCTATCCTGGAGGTCATTTAAACCGCGAATTTTTCCAGTCCCCAACTATCATACGTTCTATGAATGTTTGCTTCTTGCACTGGGGGGGAAGATTGATTCAGAGCATGTCGATGGACACGTAAACCATTGCTAGAGACGGGAAAAATTCGCGGTTTCATTTCACGATAGACTAGAATCCAAATGTGTTTAACTTTTTGCTGCTTCAGTGATTGGACCACAGGTTGTCTGAAGTACTCAGAGCCAATGAATAATCCTCAACGGAAAGAAGTATCGAATCAAAAGTATTCTAGTTAATATGTTGTGACGAGTCAGTAGCCAATGAGCGGATGTAATTTGTCCGAGTGCATGGAGGATCTTGGAGTCTATACTGTAGGTCATTGAATCCGCAAATTTTTCCTGTCCCTAACCATTGCTCATTTACTCCGTGTGTCACAGAGGAAACACAAAGAATGGACGAGAAATGAATACGTGTATACACACAGTCTGTTTTGTGCCTGATGACGAGAAACAGATGCCAGTTCCGGAAACGTCGCAACTGTTTTGACTTGGGAAGCCTATACTGTGTTCGTCTTTTGGCGCCGTCGTTGAGTTGTAGTTTCATATCTGGGTTCGCCTTTGCGTCACTGTATTGTTTTGCTGTCTAAGATTATCTGTTTTTGTATCAACGTTGGGTCCGTCTTGTTTTGTCGCTGTGTTGTCCGAGGCCATTGTTTGTCTATTTTTTTTGTTCGATGTTTTTCAGCCTACTGTGCTAGTCCGTGCTGCATTAATTTGTCTAATTTCTTCCGTGGAATTCTCTGTGGTGTCTTCACATTTGGCTTGTTTCTCTTTAGGTTCGTGGATTCATATATCTTGTACATTATTTTGGTTTCTCTGTGACATACAATGAGAATCAGCAATTGCGTATGTCCATCAAAATGTTATAAAACATTAGTATCATAATGTAAGGGTACTTACAATCATCTTTGATCCCTTACTGTAATGGTACGAGGTTAAGACACTACCAGAAGGGGAAGGTCAATATCGTATTTGGCGGGATTTTGTATAATATCTGGATCTTCGCACTTATCGGTTAAGTATTCATTGTATTAATATGGGTTCTCATGAGATGTGCTCAGCTACTACTCTCAAGCCTGGTCTGTTCCTTAAGCACTCTGCTTGTTTTATTTTGACACGGATCTGCACTTGACAGCTTCGGTCACTGGCTGCTCCTGTCGTCTCTGGCTTGGAACCGGCTGACCCCCCGGCGTACGCTACCCGAGTGCAGTGAATCCTCACTAGTCGGGCGTGCACCCCACTGTCTCTGCAACTGTCATCTCTGTCCCCTCGCTCTAGCTACTGACGTGACACTGCTCTCTCCCCCCCCCCCTGCTGCTTCTGCACCAGGGGCCAGCCACGAGGAGGGGAGCCGACGAACAGCACAGCACACGTCCCGCGCCGACGGCAGCCAGAGGGGCGACGAACCCTGCATCTGACGATGAGAATACACACACACACTCGCTCGCCCAGACTGCCTTGCAGTAAAATCCAATAATAAATTCCGTTACAATACAGTGTAAATTTCTTACGTACGCTCATTTGTTTTGTTTGTTTGTTCGTTCGCAGTTATTTTCGTCTTCTGTTACGAGCCACGACTCTGAAATCAAATGTACTTCGTTATAATATTGTGTATTTAATCTGAAGTCATTAAGGGTGTGTGTTTCCGGATGAATAAATGTGTAACACACTGCAAACTGTTTTCCATTTCATCCCTTGTGCCCCTCGCGTTAGACACGAGAGGTAACAAATTTTAATCTGCATATAATTTCTTTTTTCCAGCTGATGTAAACTGTGTCTGTGATTGTTACTGATAAAATTCTCAGTTGCTGATACTTAATACCTAGTTGTTTTTTTCAAAAAACTAAAATGGCATAACATCTTAATATGGGGCGGGAGTGACTAAGGTGTTAAAGTACTGATTGGCCTGTTAGATTTTAAAACTGTTCTAATTGGCCTCCTTTGATATTCCTTTCGAGCTACAGTAAAAAAAGAAAAAAGACTATAATCCGGTATTTTCGGGCCCACGGCCATTACGTGTGTGTGATTATGACGCGTTATCGAACATCAGTATATAACTTTTAACAGGAATATCAAAGAAATATATTATTATATTGATAGTTTAAATAAAAGATGTAATAAGCTGTTATACTATGGCAAAAAAATTATAAACACTGAGCTAAATAAAAAAAAACGCGGGAAGCATAGTGCCCTGACCTGGGGGTCAAGGTCAATAGACATCCCAATCCACCCAGAGCTCAGAGTTGGCGCCGGATTACAGAACGTGTGCGAAGCGATGAACCCTGGATTGCAGGTGGCCAAAAGCGTGGAACCGACATGTGTAGAGACCGGAAAAATTCGCGAATTCATTTCGCGATAGGCTAAAATACAAATAGTTATACCTCAGTGCTGCCTCTGCTATTTGCTCGCAACTCACCTGGATGACTCTGGGCCAATTAGAAACATCAAACCAAAGCTTTATCGAATCAAAGGCTGCTACGTTTGGACGTCTCACAAGACAGCAACCAATGAGTGGGTGACATTTGACCGAGTGTACGTATAACTATGGAGTTCATCCCACAGGGCATTGAACCCGCGAATTTATCCGGTCCCTAGACATGTGGCATTAGTAGAGACCGGAAAAATTCGCGTATTCATTTCACGATATGCTAGAATCCAAACAACTGTACCTTTATATTGCTTATGCGATTGGCTCACAGTTTATCTGAAGGACTTTGAGCCAATGGAAAACCTTCAACCAAAAAGAGTATCGAATCGCAAGCGTCCCGGTTGACAGGTGTCACGAGTCAGTAGCCGAAGAGCAGGTGGCATTTGCCCGAGTGTGTAGAGGTGTTGTGGAGTCCATCCTAGAGGTCATCGAAAGCGCGAATTTTTTTTCCGGTCTCCAGGCATTAGTAGAGACCGGAAAAATTCGCGGATTCATTTCGTGATAGGCTGAAATTCAAACATGTGTACAATTCTGCTGGTTCTGCTATTGGCTCGCAGTTTAACTGGAGCTCTCTGGACCAATGAGAGACTATCGACCAATGAAGCGTCGAATCACAAGCTACCCAGTGGAGACGCCTCACAATTTAGTACCCAATGAACACGCGTGTCTACTTGAGAAATGCAGAGGATAATGGAGGCTATCCTAGAGGTGATTGAATCCGCGAATTTTTCCGGTCTCCAGGCATCAGCCGCCGCGCAGACGTGTGCGTAGTGCGTGCACAATGGAGAGGCGGTTCCCCGGAAGGCAAGTCGCGGCGCGCGGAGAGCGAGCACGCTGGGCGGGCCTTGAGCGTCGCCGCTCCGGGGTCGCGTCTGGCGTTGCGCAAACAGCGCTGCGCCCGCGCAGAGCCCGCCCTGTTGTCGCAGGTCGCAAGCTCGGCGTCGTCCGTGTCGAAAGCGTTCCTCCTGGAAAGCAGTTCGTCCGTCAACTTGTTCATTAGATCGTACGATAGTAAAAAAAAAAAATTGGTTGTCTGTAAAGTCGGTTTACGGACGATAGTTTAACGTGACAACGCCATAACTAAACATTGATGAAATGATTGCATACTTTTATTAATAAAATTGAATCATTTTTATTGAATTATCACTATTTTGTATGGATACAAAGAAGGAGTGAAATGAAATCTACAATTTAATTGATAAATTTACTCTTATTTGCACTTATTAATTCAAATATGTTTTTTACTTTAAAGAATAGATTATTTTAACTATAACTTTTATACATGTTTGCTATTTAACTTCTTCCAATCTGTGTTATTCTGTTAAGGATAGGGCGATGATAGGAAAAGTAGTAAACGAATGGGAGTGTTTCAAGTTTAATGTGCCTCGAACAAGTCAAATTGATGTTTGTTCCAATCGAGTGGAAGAGAGATAGATGCGGCGCAAGCGTACAATGAGCGTAACGGGACAATGTGCGTAACGGGACAATGAGTCATCCTTTTTCGTGCGTGCAGCCGGCGTTCTTAGATTTATTAGACGTTGTCACGTCAAAAACAGAAATTACAAACACGAAGGGGTTTCTTTTTTACACCCGGAGTACAAGCGACATTACGGGGAATAGTTTTTAATGTGTAAACGATAGACGAGTGAAACAAAACACTGGTTGTAACGTCAAGTTATTTAAATGATTTATTTTTTATGTTTATTAAAAACCTACGAAATTGGCGCCTTTAAAGCCAACGAACGGTTAAGAGGTATTAATAAAAAGTTACTCAATCGAGCCTTAAAGCAAACGAAGCGGAGCAAGATATCAGTGTAAAATAAAAAAAAACTTCCTGAGACAGTTTCTCCGCGCTTTGTCACAAAACATGCTGCAAGGAAATAAAGACCAAAGACGCGTAGATGGATGAAAAACAAAACTGTCCGGAAGCCCTGCCGTATGAAGGCAATATTTTTTTTACACGACTTTATGTAAAATTCAAATTCTAACATATTTGGACTGAATTTTAATACAGACTTGAAACGTTTCAGGTTTTAAATAAACAAACACTAGCTATTTCACGTGATAAATTAATGGATTTTCGTTTCGGTATAGAAAGTTTTCAGAATTTTCGAGAATTTTTGTACTTAAATACAGGTATCGATTGTAATTTATTACTGTAGAGTTTGTTTGATTCATTTCCAAAAATTCCTTGATATCCGTCGTGTTTTTGTTTTCGTATCTAATGACATAGTTGTTTGCGAGAAGTCTTGCCAAATAACTGTAAAAAAAAATATTAATTTATAAATTTTTTGTTGGGCAAATAAAATCCGTAGATCATCAAAAACCACAAAATCTTCAGTATTCAAAAGGTTTAATATTCCAAGATAAATATTCGAAGAAAAGTATTTGATAAAGGGAAATTCAGAAACTCATAATTAGCCCCTGTGTAGTTGACAAGGACTACATTACATATCCTTACTGAAGTTATCAATTGTTTTTGTACGTGCCACCAGTTATAATGTTATAAGAAATTTTTTTAGCACTTTAGAAAGTTTTGACACAAAAATACTTTTTTCTGTATCAAACGTGTAAATATGCCCTCGGTTGTTCGTGGGCATGTTACAACATAAATAAATAAATAAAATTATTTTAATGTTTCTTCGAAAAATTAAATTGATGTGTTCTTACGTATATTTTTTTCCCCTGACACTTGAAACGTATATTCGGATTCCAGTATTTTTTTTGATAATCGATTACTATTATTAGGATTTAATAACAGTGTATTCTACCCATCACTAGTACATATATATAAATGTGTGTGTGAAATAGTTGTTACGTTTTATAACAAAAACCACTATGAAAATAATGGTATTCATTTGTGGTATCGAAAATAAAATTGTGGCATGTTTGGAGGGACCCCTCCCCCAGTTTATCAATCTCATCCTTACATAGCACGCTCGCTGGCCAGAGCTATATTTACGCTATGGTAATTGCGACGCGGAACTATCGATTAACAATATTTACACTAAGCTGGGATATAAAACCAAAAAAGGTAGATGGATACAATTTTACTGATCTTTTTCACACTTTTTTTTTCTGGTGGGGAGGTACACACACTTGATGCAGTGGTGGTTCTATGGAAAGGGAATGGTGACAAACAACCCCCCCCCCCTCCCACCGTTTTACTATTTTAATTTATTCTACATATAACAAAAAATAATATACTTGAGTCCACACCTGACGTATGAAATCGGTTCAATTTTTTAATGTACTGTACTATGTTTAATATAGTTAATATTCTTAAAATTCATATAAAATTATAATTTTGATAACAACTTGTTAAACGTTAGATACGCCTTTTTAAAGGGCTGTTATTTTTTTTATATAAAATTTCGGACTCCACATTGAATCACACAGAACCTTTCAGTCATCTGGTACCGCCGCTGAGACGTACGGCACGTCTGATTTGATACGAGTTGATTAGGTTTCACGTCTTACGGTTGCGCTAAGTAGAGCCTTAAGGCAGTGGGACCACCAAGATATATAGTAGGCTCCGCTATAGATGAGTGGGGAAAATATCTCCGAGGAAAATGTTCCGGAAAAATATGTCGCACATTTTCCATTTTTTATATTACCAAACATAGGCTTGCATAATCGCAAGATGTTGATATACGTTATACAATAATTTATTTTCTGCAGGGAGGTAACTGTTTGAAGTACACCCAACTCTCAAATTCTAAGTTAGCCGTTGTGTCGTTAAAAAAAAAAGTAAGGTTTTTTCGTGGTTCTGTTTTTATTTTTTAAAAAAAAAGTTGATGAAAATTATTTTTTTTAATGAGAATATGACTTTTAGATTTTTCTCTTTTGTAGCAAATTGTCTGTTAATTTTTTGAAATTTTTTCCCCCCAAAACTACGTATCCGGTAAACTAGCAGCTCTGCAGCTGTGGGCTCCGAACCACTGCTCGTACACGCGGGTCTTGCCGGTGGTACCGGCATCGAACCCACGACCCTCGCCCGTGAGAGACCTCCCTGCGCCTGCGTCCGGCCTGGGGGACGCACCACAACGCCGAAATACCACAACGCCGAAATGTCAAATTGACCACAACGCCGGCAGCCGAATTACCACAACGCCGAAATACACTAACGCCGAAAAATGTCATTGCAGGACTGCCACAAAGGTTAGGTTAGGTTAGACTAGGTTAGGTTAGGCTAGGGTAGGCTAGGTTAAGTTAGGTTAGGTTATATTATGCTAGGTTATGTTATGTTAGGTAAGGTTAGGTTTGATTGTGGTATTTCGGCGTTAAGGTACATTTAAGAAACACACAAAAATTCATTCAGTTGTTATTTCGGCGTTGTGGTACACAGCAGTTTTCTAGCTGTCGGCGTTGTGGTCAATTTTGACATTCGGCGTTATTGTACGTTCGGCGTTGTGGTAACGACCCTCCGGCCTGTCTCGTAGTCGCCTTCTGGAAGCTGGTGGGCGGCGGAGGGGTCGGCGGGAGGCAGGGGAAAGGGCAGGAGGGTTCGGCCCTAAACCGCCGACGACGACGATACAATGACCGGAAGTCGGCCGTGGAGGTGCACCGCGTCATTACGAGGGGAGCGCAGTTTTTTTTGGTTGCAGGTGGGTCGCAGCGTTGTATCAGAGTTCCGTCATCTTCCCTCCTCCCCCCTCCTTTTCCGCAAATACAATCACCCACGAGACGAAACACAATGAACCGTCAAAAACAAAACAAAAATACTTCGTGCCATCTGCTTCTGCCAGTGCCCGGCGCCCGTTAACTATATGATGAGGGTCAGATAGGCTGTACCACATCGTGGTTGATGAATAAATTAGCGTCTCTTTAGACGCCGCAGTCATTAGGGTGCTTACAGTGCGTAGAGCTTTTTTTTTAAAAGCACACGATTTGAGTGGTGTCTGTCTATGAAAATCTTTTAGGAATACTATGATGGCGGATGAGTAGTTTTGTTTCCGTACTTTGTTTTGAAACTGTACTTTCAGAAGAGGTCAAATTGCTAAATTGCGTGTTTTCAGAATAATGTTTTGACATGAAACAACCCGTGCATAATGTTTAAAAGCACTCAAGGGACTTGCATTACACCTCAAGCCTAATTTGTTCGCCTTATAATGTTATGGTCAACATCAAATCTTATAGATGCCTTATTTAGGACGAGAAGGCTGCGCGCCAGTTCAGAGTCTTGCGCTTAGAGGCGATACCGCGCTGGAAGCGCCAGCGAGCGTCGCACTTGTTATCCCGCCTCGCCAACACACAAACACACCTGTAGTAGTTTTTGTTGCTGCTGTCTGCACAGCCGTAAAGCCGTGTACACGCTTGGCGTAGTGTCTGCCTGTGCCTTCACCACGGCTAGTACCGCAGTACGTCCCGATCATCGGGCAAAGTTACGTTGTTCGGGGTTCCCGCGTCCAAGAAAATCCTGGAAATCAGGCAAAATCCAAGGAAATGGAAAAAAAGTGTCTTCGAAACCTGGAAAACACAGGTAAAATTGCACAAGTGGGATCTAGATTCGTGACTTGTCCAAGGATTTAACTGCTCCATTTCAAAACCACAATAACACGACGCGACAGCAAAATATTATTGGCTGTGAACATACTTTTTTTTTTACCAACTAGTTTCTTGCCTTCACATTCGCACTACAAGTACGACAGCCATCAGTGTCTAAAGTTGGTTTCAGTGTTTGAGAAAAAAAAAGTTGAATAATTGTACGTGAACGTATTTAGTAAACAAAACATAAAATAAGCACGAATTATATTATGCATCACCAATCGTAGACAAAATTCTGACGCTTATTTAAGCAACATTAGAGGGAAAAATAAAACTTTCCAATCGGAAAATCTTTCGCGTTCGCGAATTCAGTCGCACTCGCGTCACAGAACGTGATTGCTATCCATCTGGTAGTGTTTCCTCTCGTCTACTCTTTCTCACCTCCCCATTGTAAGCAAACATCGGCGTTATCCGACAGTGAGCCGTGTCCTCGAGTTAGGAAACGAAGGTTCTACGATGCCCGTCTCACGGTTAAGTGTTTTGTTTTTCCTCGGAGGCTCATTGACTTTCAAATGCCGAGCGTTTCGGCTCAGTGACTCAAGTGGGTTTTTTTTTTGACGTGACAACGACAAATATATCGATGAACGCCGGCTGCACGCACGAAAAAAGTGTCCCGTTACGCACATTGTTCCGTTACTCTGTGTCCCGATATGCGCATTGTTCCGTTACTCTGTGTCCCGTTACGAACATTGTTCCGTTACGCTGTGTCCCGTTACGCTCATTGTACGCTTGCGCCGCATCTATCTCTCTTCCACTCGACTGTTTATAAAGTGAAGTGAAAAGTTAATGTGTTTTTCATTGCTTATTACAACAACAATTTCGGCAATAAAGGTTAATTATTCTTGCATTTTAAAAATCTGATTACTAGTATAATTTCAAGTATTTATTCTTTTATTATTAAAATAAAAATGATTCAATTTTATTCATAAAGTATGAAATCATTTCATCAATGTTTTGTTATGACGTTGTCACGTTACACTATCGCCCGTAAACCGACTTTACAGACAACCAATTTTTTTTTATCAGCTCACGCTCTCAGAAGTAAGAACACATTTTTTTTTTAAATTCGGTTTCGTCGTTTTAAGACACTTTCATACTATATATATATACAAGTTCTAGAGGCCAATTGTCGACATATGTTCCAGTTCATAAGATTTGTACTCGAGAAGATTTTGTAGCCAGATGTATGCAACATCATCAGCTATTTGTAAAATATCGGGAATGTTTAATTTAAATTTTGCCTAATTGAATCGTGGTCATCCACTACGACAGGGTGTGTACACATTCTGGAGTTCAGGTAAAAATAAGAAAAGTTAGAATTGGTCAGGGAGTTGGGGAATTTTTTTTTTAAATTTTGGAAAAGTTAATGTAAATTTACCCTATAATAGTACCTAATTTGAGAGAAAAATGTCATGTTCTAGTTGGCCATCACTCAGAGAATGAAAGTGTATGTGTGTGTGTGTGTGTGTATACACACACACACACACATATATATATAGTGTTTCGTTGCATAGTCATACACACTATAACGTAACGTATGCAAGTTTTTGATCAAGATTTAAAAAATATTTAGAGAGATGGTGATTGTGTAGGCTGGGTTTAATTTTATCTCGTTCAAGAAAATTTAAAAAAAAAATGTAAATTATTTTAATTTTTTTTTTTGGGAATTTTGATATTTTTCTCGGGAGGAGAGGGAATTTTTATTAAATATTTGTATGGTTACCCTTCTACTATTATAATGATCCAAACAATTTCTTAGTATTTTTTACTAATTTTGTCCCATTTTCGAATCATTTCTCGATAAAAAAAAATCCAGCATGGCGGCTGAATTTGATGGTTGAACCTGCCTTTGAGTAACTAGCAACATGCAGTGGACTGATGGAAGATTCAACTATGTTAAGAGTGAATGTCATTTAAAGGATAGTCACTTGTCTTAAATTTGACAGTTCTCGAAAGTAGCACTTATAATATACGTACTGTTGTTATATCTCGTACTGTTGTTATTTTAACAGTGTTTAGTAAACATCGTGTAGTTGTCAGAGTTTGTAAAAAAAAAAAAAAAAAATATGTAGTGTCGTTTGCCAATTTACAAATCGTTTGAGGGGCAAAGCCTAGGATACAACCTTTCACACAAGCTGTTCTGTTTCCATTTCTCATGCGTTCACAACAGGACAATCCAACCCGGTTGGCGACAGCCAATTGTATCCAGCCCCACCTCCCAGACAGGCAGTGCCCGCCCCTCTGAGGTTATTCTGTAAGGAGCGACGCCTCTATGCCTGTCTCTCGAGTGTTCGGGACGTACTCAGAGCCCCCCCGTCTGCATGAAATTGGCGTAACTAGCACGCTTTTTGTTCTCGGAGGGGAGCTTCGAGTGTTCAGGCCGACTCTCCAGAGGGGCTGTGGGAGATCGGCGTGCGGTGCCGGTAGTGCTGAGTTTTAAGGCTAAGGACACCAGCCAACTATCTGGATAGCCAATTTCTGATTGCGTGTACCGGCGTGATCCGTTACCCACTGGGCTTGGAAGAGCGCCGGGGTTATCAAAGAACAATACCCTGTTTGGTTGGTAGAGACTGGAAAAATTCGCGCTTTCGAAAACCTCTAGGATAGACTCCACAACCTCCTACATACTCAGGCAAATGCCACCTGCTCATTGGCTATTGACTCGTGACACCTGTCAACTGGGACGTTTGCAATTCGATACTTTTTTGGTTGAAGGTTTTCCTGTGGCTCAAAGTCCTTCAGATAAAATGTAAGCCAATCACAGAAGCAATATAAAGGTACAGTTATTTGGATTCTAGCATATCGTGAAATAAATCCGCGAATTTTTCCGGTCTCTATTGATTGGTAGACAATACCACAAATAAAGTATGTGTGTGTGTGTATATATATATAGATACATACATACAGGGACACAGTAAACCCCGGAGGGCTAAGGCAATGAGGGGTCCAGGAGATTCTTTCTTTCTTTCTTCTCCAGAGGGCTGCGATACCTGTACAGGACGGGACTCAGCAGGTATTTAAGAAGGAGGCGCCGGCCTGCGGCGTGGTATCTGTGTGTTTGAAAAGGGGGGGGGGGGGGGGGTGTTACGAGTTTTGGCAACACACGTTCCCTACGAGAACGAATACTGGGTTTTGCCTTGCTGCTGGCCCGGGATAATCGATTTAAGGACAAGTTGGTCCGTCAAAGAGGGGGGGGGGGGACGATCTCCCTCCCTAACCCTCAAGAGTTCTCAATTGATTACCAAGATGGGAATACAAGAGCCCCTAAAAAAAAAAGGCTTGTACTAACTCGGCGCTGAGAGGGCGTCGCCCTGTGAAGATGAGTGACGGCGGCGAGAGGTGTGTGTGTGAGTGACAAGAGGCTTGTGACTTGATTCTCGAAGTGACCGAAGAATCAGCGGAGTGGAAGAGGTCGAGTGACCCCTTTGGTGGGCGAAAGTGGACGCGCCGAGCGAGATTGGTGCATCGTGGACTGCAGTATCCGGGACTTGTGGTGCGTGTGCGACGGACGAGTGATAAATGCGA
Source organism: Bacillus rossius redtenbacheri (assembly GCF_032445375.1). NCBI lineage: Eukaryota > Metazoa > Arthropoda > Insecta > Phasmatodea > Bacillidae > Bacillus > Bacillus rossius. The sequence goes on from NC_086330.1 coordinate 352,425,316, forward strand.
GGCTGTGTGTTGGGACAGGGGTGCGCAATGAGAGACGAGCAGTAGAGTCCCTGTCGAGCCGAGCTCCAGTGGAGAGAATACACTGTGGACGCAGTTAAATAGTGGCTAAATACGTGGGCAGACATTTTAAGTGTTGTAATTTAATCGGTAGTGTAAATAGAAGCTAAGAAATAAAACTATTTAATTTAACAGGCTATATTTTTCCAGACATGTATTCCCCAAATGTAACAGTACTCTCATTTTCGTATATTACTGAAGTGATTGTCGTCTATTAGGCCTGTAGATTGCACCAGTAGTCGATCAGGACAATTACATATGGACAATTTCTGTGTTGAATGAAATCTTTGAGCATAAAAAAATCATATTTGATAAACAAATAATAATTGTTTTATGCTTAGAAATAAGAAAGTTGCAAGAGTTAGTCAGGTTTTAATGGTTACCAGTGGCCATCTTGAAAATAATCCACTTCCTGTTGCCAGATTTTGGTAGAGCTTTTTTTTTTTTTTCCTGATATTCATTACACTTGGTAGAGAGAGAAAAACCGACCACAGATCTTTTATTGGAATTTCGTTATAGGTCATTTTTATTTTTGGCTAAATAATACGTGTTTCATTCCAGAACGAGGTCTCAACTACGACAGTCCTCTTTCGAGAACTTGCAATTTGTGACAGTTGGTAAAGCGGGCTGACCACCACACGTACTGATTTTGAGAACTGTCAATCAAATCTTGAGACAAGTTCACGATTCGCATTGTTAATTGCATGTGTCGTTTTGTCTAAAGGCGTTTTGCCTAATTTTAGGCAAAACGCCGTTAGGAAAATCGCCGTTGGCTAAATAGGAGTTAGGCAAAACGCCGTTAGGGAAAACGCCGCTAGGCAATTGGCCGTTAGGCTAAACGCATTTTCTTCTTTTAGGCAAACCGCTTATAGGCAAAACGCCGATAGGCAAAACGCTGTCAGGCAAATTGCCATTAGGCAAAACGCCGTTAGCCAAATCGTAGTTAGGCAAATCGCCGTCAGGCAGAACTCCGTCAGGGAAAACGCCTTTAGGCAAAATTACTTTAGGCAAATCTCCGTAACGAATTCATGTTTAGGCAAACCGCCTTTAGGCAAATCGCCTGTTACTCGAGTTGGGGAGTTGAGGAGGAGGGAGGAGGGAGGAGGGAGGAGGCAGCAGTCCGCACGCGGCGGTAAGCACCGCACGACGACGCCGTCTGCGCCGCGTCCCGTTAAAAAAAAAAAAAAAAAAGAGGCCCGCGACCCCTCCGCGGCTCCTTTTACTGTTACCCGCTCTCGGATCACCTGGCACCAGCTCCGAGTTCCGTTACTCGATCCGTGTGCGCGGTGCGCGAACCAACTGAAGGTTGTTTTTTTTTTCTCCGTACACTGTAAAATTTTTTTTGTAGATGGAACAGAAATATTTATGTAAAATTACAGATATTTTTAAATTTGGACAGTTACATGAAAACATCTGTAAAAATTTTACAATAGTGTTGGCAGTAATACTGGATCCGGATTCTTACCCCACCTTGTGTGGTCCAAGTACCTCCAACATTTAAAGATTTTTTTTTTTACCGTTCCCCTAATACCTTTCTCGTATTAAATACCCACATTAATAATCATGATGAAACAAAATAAAGTCAAATTATTGACTATCGGATTATCTTTTCCATGGTTTGAAATTTTTTTTCTTGAATGAAACATCAATCAAAATATAAAATTTCGTGCCAATTTTCGTAAGAAATATATCGTAAAAAGTATATCATATAGGCGAAAATAACCATATCGAGGTGTTTTACAAAGGTACAATATCTTTTTTGTAGTATTATAATCTATTTCTTGACAACTGGTTTCCAAATGAATTTTTTTTTTTAATTGCAGAATATTTTCTGTGTACTGTTTTGTCAACAGAAAGATATGGTATAAAAGGAGAAGAGTTAATAAGTATCAAAATAAATAAAATATGGGACTAGTGCAAAGTATTACAATTGATAAAAGAAGGAAGACTATAGTTTTTTTTCCCCTACACGGGGACGTATTTATGGCACAGTGCGCGTCTTGCGGTGTTCGCAATTTAAAAATAAAATAAGCTAGTGCCTAGCAGATTATGTACATGAACTGTGCGAAATCGGTTTACAACTGAATTTTTATGTGTTTATTTTATCCATTTTAATTTCACGATGATGATTAGGCCTACCTCTGTTGGTTGTATTAGTAAATAAATATTTTAAGCGCCTTTTTCGTATGATAGCTATATCGCAGCCTGTCAACAATATTTCTCAACTCATGAAGTTAAATAGTTTGATAGGGTAAACAACAGTTTTAGTAAACAACATTTTAAAGAGCCTAAAAATAGTAATTTTTTTACATATAATTTTTACGAGACACTTATCTAAATTACTATGATTTAACTTTTAAAGGAAGAATCACGTGAGGTAATTAATTTATATCTTGGTAATTTCCTACGAGCATATAACTATAAACAGTTCCAACTCCTGCCAAAGTGGCACCGCATTCTGTTCTCATTGGCTGTTGCGCCATGCGTCCACAACAGAAATAAAATATATTAATTACCTTCCTATGAGCACTACCGCTCTTCCGTGCACACGATTGTCCAGTGGGTTTTTGCTACTCGGTAGGTTCGGAAAACATGGCTGTCAAACCTTATGCCCACGACCGACTGTTACTGTTACAGTTGTGAATCCAGCCTTAAGCTGGGTGCACAGTTGAACAGTAGTAGGTCGTGGGCACAATATTTGACCGCCATGTTTTCAAACAGACTGATTCACAATAGCGCATATGATGGCCGTGTGCATAGGAGAGAAATAAATATATTTTGTTTCTGTTACGGACGCATGGCGTAACAGTCAATGAAAGAAGACTATGCAGGTCTAGAGAACAGTTTATAATTGTATTATAAAAAGTCACCAGCATTACTGTGAATAAATAATAACACTGTTGCGTGGATAAAATACAGAACCCAAATTAATTTATATGTAAAAAAAGTGGTTGTCTGTAAAGTCGGTTTACGGACGATAGTTTAACGTGACAACGTCATAACAAAACATTGATGAAATGATTGCATACTTTTATGAATAAAATTGAATCATTTTTATTAAATTATCACTATTTTGTATGGATACAAAGAAGGAGTGAAATGAAATCTACAATTTAATTGATAAATTTGCTTTTATTTGCACCCATTAATTCAAATATGTTTATTACTTTAACGAACAGATTATTTTAACTATAACTTTTATACATGTTTGCTATTTAACTTCTTCAAATCTGTGTTATTCTGTTAAGGATAGGACGATGATAGGAAAAGTAGGAAACGAATTGGAGTGTTTCAAGTTTAATGTGTCTCGAAAAGGTCAAATCGATGGTTGTTCCAATCGAGTGGAAGAGAGATAGATGCGGCGCAAGCGTAGCCTACAATGAGCGTAACGGGACAATGAGTCATCCTTTTTCGTGCGTGCAGCCGACGTTCATCGATTTATTAGACGTTGTCACGTCAAAAACTGTGTTCACTAATCTGGATAATCATTTCTGTAGTTAATATTGTTATTTATTAACACTACCAACAGATGTCATCGCAAAATTTCATTGGCTAAACTTAACGGCAAGAGCTTGGTCACACTGAATACGACGAAACACGACGAGACTGTCTCCAACAGTCTGGCCGCACAGAACTGCCGCAGTACCCTACCATACGAGACACGTACTGAACATGTTGAAGAGAAAGTTAATACTAAACAGAATCTCACATATCAATCGGAAATGCTCCCCTGGACAATAAGAAAAGCGGTTGTGGATGACTGATATTAACAAGGAGCGGTGAAGACTTGGCGAATTTCACCTAGGCCTATATCCACAGTTCAAAGAAAATTAAAACGAATCGTCAGAGCACTTTACAACTGACTTTTGTACTGTCGATTTCATTTGTAAATCATTTGAACCTTTTATCTATCTGTAATAATAATAAAACTGTTTGAGGTGAAAAGTCCGTTAATTGATAGAAGTGATGAAAAACTATTAGAGTTGGCTATTAACGTAATTTAAAACTTAAAAAAATATATATTTTTTAAATTTTGTCTTTTTTGTTTGTCTGTTTGTTCTGGCATTAATCAAAAATTCCTTGAAGCTGACGTAGTTAAATGAAAAGTTGTTGTTAGTACGTAACTTAAACAGTAGGCTATATATTTATTTATAAACGTTATCACTAAGGGGATGAAAAAATGTAAATAAGATTTTAAGATAATCATCTTATGTCTACGAACCTAATCAAACATAAACTGTGTTTGATGCCTAAGGAGTTTTGAAAGGATGAGTAAGATTTTTAAAAAATAAAAATTAATACTTCCAAATATATTGAAATTAGGGGTAGGAAACTAAAGATCAACGTGCATGTAGAGTTGCGTATTGTAGGTGGTAGGTTTTGGTTTATCTCTCTCTTTATCTACATCCCTCTTGTTACGATCACTTTAACAACCTCAGCTCATGTCTCATAATAATTTTTTCGCATAAACAGCTTTCGTGAACTTTTCTGCGTCCATGTTTGATGGGACAAGCGACGAGACCGTTCCCGAGCGAACTGAGAGACGGTCGCGCTAATAAATTTTGCCGCTAGACGTCGCGTCGCGTCTCGTCGCGTCTCGTCTCGCTCGGTGTGGCCACTCTCATGAGAAATCATGGCTTTACTCCCAAGTGTCTCACAGCGTCGCTTGTCGTCTCGTCGCTTCCAGTCTGGCTGAGTCCTGTGAATTCAATATTATGAACCGACTTCGCACAGGCGTGTGCCACGCACTAGTTTATGTTATCGGTAGAGACCGGAAAAATTCGCGAATTCATTTCCCGCGATAGGCTAAAATACAAATAGTTATGCCTCAGTGCTGCCTCTGCTATTGGCTCACAGCTCACCTGGATGACTCTGGGCCAATGAGAAACGCCCAACCAAAGTATATAATAGGGGCTCCGAGGACAGGAGGATTGGGAAGATTGGGAGTTCCAGCTGTGGATTTTGACTTCACGGCGGCCATCTTGGATGACCTTTATCTTGACCCTTGACTTTGAACTTGACCTTTGACCTAGACACCACCAGCCATCTAGGATCTGTCATATTGAATTCTAATAACATGTCCGCCATCTTGTTTTCGTCTGCTGTAGGCCGTTAACTTGGATTATGTCATGGTCGCCATTTTTTTTTCTGTTCTTCTGGAGGCCACCATCTTGGATACCAACATCTTTGTTTCCTCTGTTTACTCCTAGCGAGCGCCAGAATCGCTCTGTCTCATCACAAAAGGTCGATGTTCCATTACCTACTTATCTTAGGATACTTAGAATGAAACCGCTTAAGTAAAATGGGACCAAGGAATCAAGTACCTATATTTACAACAATGATGTCTGCCACGCAAGTCTCATGAGAGCATCGAAGTGAAAAGTACCATTCCACTCTTATATGGTGTAAAGTTTATTTTAAAAACTTAATTATTTATTAATTCATTTACTTCTTCTGTGGATCCCACATGGAATCCCAACACTTCGAGATGTAGAACATTACCACATATGGATTACTATTTACATGAATTAAAACTCAAGCTTAGGAAAAACATTTCTACCTTCTTAAAATATAGTAGGCAAAACGTTTTTTAACTAGTTTCATTCATATTTTATTAATAAGTTTTTTTTCATTATAAAATAGTTATTATAATTAAACCGGGGTAAAATAAATTATTTCATTGGTTAAGCGCCTTGTTATACTGTCAGGATGGTGATTCCTTCAATACAACCACAGGTTAGCCGAATAGTTAAGGGGGAATAGGTGGCAGTGATTCTGGGATGATTTGCATCAGCCTCTCGCTGTAGCTCCTACTCGAACACATCTCAAGTTGCGCTGAAATGACGTGTCCATTTTCCTGTGGCTGTAGGGAGCCCGTGCTATTTGTGATCCAGCCCTCATCAAGGAAGACTTGCCATCAAATCAAGGCACGTTGAATGAAACGTGCAGACATGTCTGTCAGCACACAGATCAAAACTATCCTCTGCCCAAGCAGACGCGTGCTGAATCTCCGGAGGGAAACGGTTTGTCTTGTAGACGACCGCCAATTATTAAGTAAGAATCTCCAGCGCAGGGAGTAGAAACTCGCGTCACTGAATACATTTCTCCCTTGCCTCTCTTCGAGCTAACCCCACTTAGTTGACAGAGAAGAAGTAGCAAGAGATAGACTCAATTATGGCCCTAATAACAATAATTTTAGAATCAAATAAGAACTTGAAAAAAATAATAATAACTGGAATGAGATAAAGAAAATGTTGAAATTAAATTAAGAGAAGAAGAGGATGTTTGAAAAAAAAAAAAAACACGTAGAAGATGCAAAGAAAGAATGTAACCGAAGCAAGAAGGTATTAAGAGGAGATAAAAGATCGGTTAAGCAAGAAATCAGTCGGAGAACAGGATAGTACGAGATCTGGAAATACAGAATGAAGAATTTATGCACGATGTCCGAACAAGGAAAAGAAATGTTTAAGACAAAGATAGAAGAACGAAAATATATGAATAATTATAACATTTTAAAATATTCACGCCAAAGGATCAAGCCAATACCTTCCTAGAACTGAAACATAAGATATACGAAAGAAACCCCAGTAGATTAAACACAAACTATATTCAGGAATTCCAGAATTATAGATAAGGTACTAGGAGTGGTTTTTTTTTTTTTTTTTTTTTTTTAAATAGTGAGCCATTGATGTGCAACATCTAACCTCGGTAACGATCACATTAATATGATTCAATGTTTCGAATACACGTATAATACGAAACTCGGGCAGGACATTTATCATAAGAAATTCCTTACAATAATGCGTGATAAATACACGCTAATTGTGTTCAACTACATTTCTGGACGCGAATCACGAGTAGTTTCCGCACCCGCCGCTATAATTCACTGCCGGAGCAGCTACGTCGACTTTCGAACCATTCGAATTGCGTAGCGAAGTTTTAAACTATTATATAATGGAACTGCTCCGATAAAAGCCAAAAAAAGACTTGAAAAAATACTTTATTCAGGCTTTGGACCTAATTTTTGACAAGGAATTTTATTGAACGGTTAATACTATAGCTTCCCTTTGTCTCTGTGAACGTTTGTGTTGCGCCATCCGCCACAAGATTGCAGCACCGTGGTTGTTACATATTTTACTATGCAGGAGCATGTATTTTTTCTGAAGGAAAAAAAATCTGTTCGCTCGTTAGACTGCAATAAGGTATGCCCGCGCTAGCGATTATTCCTTTATAATTTGTGGTTGTTTTTAAGAGAAGCCGTTTCCCTATTCGGCCGGGCCATTCAGGACGCGTTTTGCTTACACATTGGATGGCTGTGATTGGTGTGCTGCCAGTAGACATGTACCTTAAACAATACCCAGCCAACTGCGAAAACGTAGACAATGCTACACAGTTTTAATAGGTAACTGGTCTGGAAATCTTTTCGCGAAAAATACCTACTTGGCCATTTACAGTAAAACGCTATCAAAGCTGGCAAAGCTTCCTGTGCTATTTGTGTCAAGTTAGTTTGCAAAACATTTTTCACGTAACGTCACAGAGTAACATAATTAGAGATTGGAAAAATTCGCGCTTTGGATGACCTCTAGGATAGACTCCACAATCCCCTACACACTCAGGCAAATGCCACCTGCTCATTGGCTATTGACTCGTGACACCTGCCAACTGGGACGCTTGCGATTCGATACTTTTTTGGTTGAAGGTTTTTCATTGGCTCAAAGTCCTTCAGATAAACTGTGAGCCAATCAGAGAAGCAATATAAAGGTACAGTTGTTTGGATTATAGCATATCGTGAAATGAATCCGCGAATTTTTCCGGTCTCTAAACATACTGTATATCGGAGGGATGAAATGGCGAGGCGCATAATTTGTTGCAAGCGCTACTGGCTTGCTCATTGGCTGCGCGCGCGACTGAAGAAACGCCTACAGCTTCTGAGTGGCCAATCCACGCGAGGTCTGACATTGGCTGGATCTGGCAGCCTGCGATTTCTCCCCTCGGCGCTGATTGGCCGAATGTGTGCCCTCTGCATCGCTGGCCAGTTCAGGCAAGTTGCGGTCGTTATAAAATCACGGACGGAATAATATATAAGCTGCGTTCTCATTGGCTTTGACAAGTGCTAAATCATCTCTTTTTGTCGATCAAGGACAGTAAAGAAATATATGCTGCAGAAATTAACATAGTGACTTGAAGTCTGAAAAATGGTCAAAATTGCCCGCGATAATCACCAACACTATTTAGATATTTTTAGTTGAATTTTAAAGTTACTGAAAAACGAAATGACATTTAATCCTGCGGGTGACAGTAGCAAAGATGAGTGTGAAATATGTGTTACGAGTAATTTAGACCATTCTTAAACTATTACTCAAATCGATGCTAAGTTAGACAACAGGCCTATTCATAGGTGTAGTAAATTGTAGTCAGTGTGTCTGTATTTTGAATCATCGTATTACCTTTTCATTTGTTTGTTTGTTTGTTTCAGGTAAGGAACTGCTTCTGAGTTTTCGTACAAATCTAGGATCACCGCAAGGTACGATTAAATGATTATGATTTTAATTTGCTGTGTTTATAAAGTGCGGTTGATTAAAATAAGTATAAAAAGCTCAGTACTCTGGTAAGAATTGGTTTATACGTGTCTTAGTAAGCTTAATACTAACGGCTGCTAAGAAATCATACCAAAAAAAATATTCATCTAAGTCGGTTTCTGTGATTCCTAAAAGAACGTGAAATCATTGTGTTTGAGCATTTTTGCATACTTATACGTTAGCTTGAAGTAACATTGTAGACGCAGTCTGATGCATAAAATCAATTACTTTAGTTAGTAGAGGCAAGAGATTTTCGTGGATTCAAAGTTGACTTGAAGCACAGATACGTATTCATGACGGGTTATATGCAATCCCGTCCAAAATATGAAAGTATCTTGCCTCGGTAACGGTCAGTGAACATGCCAAGTGGATTAGGAACTTATTATTTATTGCGTATCCAGTTTATATCAAAGTTTTATAACTCATATTTTCCAAATCAAATTTTTTGTATGGTAGTTATAATTTCGCACCACAACCACATTTAACTGCTTACTTAATTTTAATATTTTATATTAAAATGTTATTTGATACGTCAGACGGAACAAATGCCAGTTTATATCAAAGCATTATAATACATTTCTTCAAAATAAAAAATATTTTGGTGAATGAATGTACAGTTGGAAATACAATTACTGCTTATTTTTGTTTACAATTTTATATTAAAATATATTTCCTCAAAGTATAATACATATTTTCAAAATCAAATATATGTTCATAATTATACAGCTTTACGTTACACACACACCCAGTTCCTTTCTTAATTTTAATGTTATGATGTTACAGTACGACTGGATACGCAAAACGGAACAATCAACGTGGTAATGGACGTATAGGGCTATCGAGCCTAGCTTGAAGCGAAAATAAAACGAGACAATAAGCGTGGCTGTTATCAAGAGTTAATGGGAGTCCCGCGTATGTATATTTTACGGAAATTTCGTGGATTCTTGTTGTCATCAGTACACTGCAAACATCTTATTACTTTGATCATAGGTTCATAATTTCTCTGCCACTTCCCTCTAGCACTGTGAGCCAGTTAACTATCAGCTAGCAGTAGAGAGACTAGATCACACTGACCCAAAGTCGGGGAGGTTATACATAACAAATCAGCCAACAGGGAAGCATATGAGGGTACAGAATACATAGAACTGTGCATTTTAGCGTGACACCAAATGAATCAGCGAAATTCCCGGGCTTCTGATCTCAAGTTCGACCTACACCTATCTGCCTAGTTCATCTTCCCCTGTGTGTCCGACGCGCACATACATCTTGCTCTTACTCCAGATCTTTCGAGACAGGTCTGAAACAATGCGATTTTAACAAGGCGTTTACATTGAATTTCCGTTTGTCATTTAATATGTCATATTTAATGCATTTATTAAAATATATTAACACAAATTTACATCAGTTATGTACAACCGTAGTGAATTCTTCTCATTCTGGCTGAAGAAACTAGCAGCTGGATATCCTCTGTAGACGTTCCGATTTCGAAAATTCTGACATTCAATGAGTAGAGACCTGCAAAATTCGCGGATTCATTGAACTCTAGGATAGACCCCACAGTCCTTTGAATACTCGCGGAAATGACACCTGTTCATTGGCTACTGACGCGTGAAACGTCTCAACTAGGCTGTCCGTAATTCGGCACTTTCTTGGTTTAGTGTTTCCCATTGGCTCACAGTTCCCCGGATAAAATGTGGGCCAATCGCAGAAGCGGTACGAAGGTATAGGTGTTTTGATGCTAGCCTATCGCGAAATGAATCCGCGAATTTTGCATGTCTCTATCAATGAGTTAATTTGTGGGCTCCTACTTGGCTCTTTAATTAATAAGCCGAATCGAAAAAAGAAATAGATTTACCTCAATAAATAATGTCTGAAAAAGCCAGCATGAGAGGCGAATAAGGACCACACTATTTTTTATTTATATTTTTAAGTGTTCGCAAACTTTCAGTGGAATTGGTGAATCTAAATATTGTGTGGGAAATTTCCATTACATATATGGTAAATTTTTATGAATTTTATCACTTTCCTTGTTGAATAAAGGATGATGTCATGGATGGAGCCTTGGATAATTCGCGGGCTCAGTGACCTGAAGACTAGACGTGGCGATGCCGTGCTTGTGGAGTTGCAATCACTCGTTCATTGGCCGCCGTTAGTATTGGATGACTTTAATATGATTCGACCGTTCTGTTGCTGTTGGTTCCTTATTGGTAGAGACCTGCAAAATTCGCGGATTCATTCGGTGATAGGCTAGAATTCAAACACACATACCTCTTAGATAACTGTTCATCTGGACGAATCTCAACCAGTTATAAACCCTCAACCAAAGAAGGATCGAATCACAGACAAACCAGCTGAGACGACTTACAAGTCGGCAGCCAATGAACTAGCGTTATTATTGGTTTAGAATACATTGTGGGCACGCCGAAACAACTGTGGATACGGCGTAAAAACATACAAGTTTCAGAGTTCAGCTTGTGCGCTAGATGAACCCGCGTAATTTCTGGGTCTCTAGTCATGGGTGCGTTGGAAATATCGTTACCATTCGCGATTTCTTATCAGTAGGGAACGGAAAAATTTCGCAGGGTTCATTGACCGCTAGGATGGACTCTTAACAGTTCTACCTACACTCGGGCAAATGTCAACCTACTCTTCGGCTGCTTGTCTTGCGAGACGTCCCAACGTGGATTCGTTACAGATATGTTTGAGTGTTTCTCATTATTTGGCCCAGAGTCCTCCCAGATGAGTTGTGGGCCAATGTCAGAAGCAGCTTTGAGGGAATAACTACTTGAATTTTTAGCAAATTCGCGAAAACGAATCCGCAATTTTTTTTTCCGGTCTCTACTCGTCACGCCGATATTGCAGTGAGGTAAATAAACGGAGCAATTTCTTGCGGCGCGTCTAAAGGAAAGCGCGGCGCTGTGTCAGTGCCCGGCCCTGCCTTTGTGGACGACCCCCGCAGTTAGCACAGGGTGATGACTCGCCTGCGTTGGAGGTTTCTTTTTCTCAACCCTCCCCCTCCCCCCTTCTCTCCCCCCTTCCCCCTCCACCACCACTTCGTGCTATCTCCCGGAGCTACCGGCGGCATGACGCTGCAACTATCGCGAAAGGCGCGAAGCGTCTCGCCAACTCCGCGAGCCGTGACGCCAGTTATTTTTCTTCTTCTTTTCGGCGGTGCCCCCCCCCCTCCACCTTCTTACTTCACTCACCATCGCCGCTGTTCGCTCTTTTCTTCGTCGTGAGAAACCCCCCGCCGTCGTTTGCAGGGCCGTGTTCTGCCCGTTACTGCAATCAACCAAGGGCGTTAGTCCAGCTCAAAACAGCCAAGGGGAGAGGGGTAATTTTCGAAATCAAACCTCTGTTACAGGGGAGGACGGTACATGGTGGCATACAATAATAAACAATAACAAAAGAAGAGCATAATTTATTAAATGAAAATTTTATCCCTCTTTAATTTTATGTTGTGAAAGTGACTCAATTTCAAAACACATAAAAATAGAGGCAAGATAATCGATATTAGTTATAAAATCTAACCAACACCGGGATGGAAGTTGATACATAAAATAACACCGTAATTCAGGGCAAAAAAATAAATTAAATGCAATGAAATTCACATGGAGTGCCTAATATTTGTGGATTTAGTACTAGGTTAAAAAAAAATATTATTTTGTATTGTGCTGTGTTTTCTAAGCACAATATTGAAGAAGTAAATAAACTAAAAAGGTTTTACATTAAATAATTTATAAACAATGTTTTGTAAAATGAGTCAATATCTGATACCATATAGATATGGCTAAAGGCATGCGGAGAAACATTGGGCTTTAAACATTGCATGCGAAGTTTTTTAATTAATACTAATATTATTGTAATAAGACAGTGACAAAAGTTAAAATTGAATTTCAAAACCACGTCAGTGCCAGAAAGAATTTCAAACCACACAGTCAAATACTTTGTTCCCACTGCTAGTAATGTTAAGTAAGTAAGTAGATGTAATTACGTCGTTTATTGTTTTGATTCATAAAATATTTTATATGCCACAATGTGAGTAATATTGTATAGGTCTATTTATGCACGATAATAATGATACGTGTACGAATTAAAAAAAAAAAGATCATAATGACAACAAATAAATGTTAAAATGTTTACAGCGTAAGTGTTATATACATATAAACCCACCAAATCTTGGCTTTACTTATAAACGTATATCAGTTGAGATCCGTAATTTTTTTTGGCCCAAAAACTATCAAACACCTGAATTTATTATTTTTATTTTGAATAATTTGTTCGTTATCCAAGCTATTTCTTAGTGAATGAGCTTAAATGGCCGTTTTACTATTTAGGTAATACAAGTAATTCTGTGTAAAGCGCGTGACAGTAATAGTTCGACGTGCTAGAAAAAAAAAGTACTCTGGCTGTTTGAGGGAAAGAGTACGTTCCAGTAACTTCCATGACGGTTTCGGATTACACTATTAGAAATTGCAGTAAATTTACGGAGATTTCAACGAAGAACTAACCTCAAATAAACGAAGATTTTTTTTTGTAATTCCAAACAAGTGAAACTAAGTAGAAACGACGCACTATTTCGTATGTTTTGTATGTTTTGTTCTAAACAAAGTTAAACACACACGTGGACAAAAAGAAACGTGACATTGCTGTAGCTTAGCCAGTATTTTGACGTTCTGCTTAATACACCAAGAATATTCTTGTGGATTCATTTTCCGAGTAAGTGAACTCAGTCCGTAAATTTACGAAGATTTATTTAACAGTGTACACGTGTTCAGCTCAATTTGATGCTCATAAGCATCTTAGCAAAAAAAAACTTATTTCTTGGAAAAACAATTTCATTGGTCAGTATAGTTTTAGTAAATAGTTTTGGTGAAAGGAGTGAGGGGAGCGTTCATGCTGGTCCGCAATCCAGAATTCTCTTTGTTTGCGAAACTTGCGCAAGTAGAAAAGAAAAAAAAAAAATCTCCGCTGCAAGATGCCAGCGGAGGCGACGAGACTTGCCGGATGCAGTGGATTTCACCGTGGAGAACTTGGACGTGGTTTTGGCGAAAAGGAGGCGGAGAGGAGGGTGTGGTTGGAACTGAAGACGGTCGTCATTCCTCCTTGGGCTTGTCGCTTGGCAGCGTCCTCGATGGACCGCGGCGAACGTGACTTTCAACCGTTTGTGACGGTGCGCCGCGAGAGATCGGAATTGACCAACGAGCTCGGATAGCTCACCAAAAATAATCTTGTGTCACTTTGAGAAAACCTGTAGGTAGAGTAAAGAAAAATTGCGGTGTTATAAGAAAGCAAATTTTGTCATTAAAAAATAGTGAATTACGTCTTTAACGCCATTAGAAACTAAAACAGGGACGTGGGTTCGATTTTAATGATGCGAGTAAATAAGAAGAGACCGGAAAAAATAGCGGGTTCTTTTCGTTATGGGCAAAAATTCAAATACGTATACCTACCGGCTCACTGCTTCTATTGTGGGCTCACTGTTTATCTGGAGGAATGGCTCAATGAGAGATCCTCTACCACAAAAGTGTCGAATCACAGGCATATGAGAAGCACACACACACACACACATAGTTAAAACATCTGCAAAGTTAGCAGTCAATGAATGTGCAGACGACTGTGGAGTCTATCCTCGAGTCATTGAACCCACGAATATTTATCCTTTCGCTGCCAGTTGGGAACGAAAATTTTTTCCCCGCACACGTAGAAACAACTAACATTCTTTGAACGCTCGATGCTAAATATTTTTTTTTATGCCTCATTTTTCAAAATAGTTATATTTAAGTACCTATTTTAAACTCAGCGTGGTCAACTCGATGAAAGCTGTATCATAACAGTAGTTATTACGAGAGAGAGAGAGAGAGAGAGAGAGAGGAGAGAAACGATAGTTTATGATGATGGATTCTTTTAACGTGTACTATGTGTTAGTTAATTGCTCTCTACACAATGCATTGTGGCTAAAATAGTTTCACAAAAAAATATCTGGTCAAAATAAATGGTTAACAATTGGTTGGCAAGAAGGAACTATCGTGTTTCAGGTAGACCTGTTGAAAGAGCTAGAAAATGAAAGACCATTAAAGTATTTAGTTTTTTCTTGATTTGTTAACCATGTTAATCGTATTATTCAATATGGAAGATGATACCTATTATTTGTGTTGCTGCCACGCCCAGCTCATCTTATAAGCATAGCAAAACTTTGTTTTGGTTGTAATGAAGATTAAAAGCTGATTCCTTTTTGATAATGACATTTTTAGGATTCTTTCAAGTCCTCAAGCTCTCAGACAGACTTCTAGCATTATCATGTATTAAACTGCGGTTTTATTTATCAACAAGTTGCTAACCAGAGGGGCCATGACCTCCATAGACTAGATAACTCGTTGGTATTCCCCGTTTGCTAAGCGTGAGATTCGCGAGACCCACACAGTAATGGCAACAAGTGTTGGCTTCGGTTCGCCCTGTCGCGTCGCTGCTAGCCCCACGCACTTCGGCCAGATAGTTTCCCAAGCGCCCTGGGGGGTCGCCTCGTCGCGGCCAGAGCTGACGAACCTCCGAACCTCGCCAGACACCTGTTGTGTGTGTGTGAATACCCGCGGACGCCAGTGTACAGCGAATGCATTAGATCACGATTATAACAACGTACACACGTAATTTAGGCTGTATGCACAGTGCACACAGTGTAGTGGTCGGACAAATACATTTATGAAATATTATGCGATGTAATATAATTCATCACTAGGGGCAGGAATATTTCGCCCGCACCTGTGGTTTCTCCCTTGTTAGGGACCGTAAAAATTCGCTGGTTCAATGACCTGTAGGATTAACTCCATAGTTCTACGTACACTCGGTCAAATGCCATCCACTCATTGGCTGCTGTCTTGTGAGGCGTCCCAACGTAGCAGCCTGTGATTCGATAAAGCTTTGGTCGGGTGTTTCTCATTGGCCCAGAGTCATCCAGGTGAATTGTGAGCCAATAGCAGAGGCAGCACTGAGGTATAACTATTTGTATTTTAGCCTATCGCGAAATGAATTCGCGAATTTTTCCGGTCTCTATCCCTTATGATTGGCGTCCGTCTATGAGAGAAGTCATTGCCTTATTTGACCGAGCCATTCCGGATGCGTTTGCATCCGCACTGAATTACTGTGATTGGTGTTAAAATCTTGGGAGAAACTCACCCAATCACGAAGCACAGACGATGCTACAGTGTTTTAACTTACAGCTAGTCTCGAAATCTTTTCGCAAAATCTGCATGTCCCTATGCATCACCTGTTATTAGTAGAGACCTGTAAAATTCGCTATTTCAAATCCCTAAAGGATAGACTCCATGATCCTCTGTGTACTCGTGCAAATTACATCTGCTAATTGGTTACCGACTCGTAACACCTGTTGACTGGAATGATCGTGATTCGCTAATTCTTCTGTTAAAAATTTGTCATTGGCCCAGAGTCCTTCAGATAAACTGTGGCCCAATCACTGAAGCAAAATAATGTAAAAAGTATTTGGACTCTGGCCTATCGCGAAATGAATTCGCGAATTTTACAGGTCTCTAGTTATTAGGTACAATTGCATTTTCGCGTAAAGATTTCCAGAACAGCTTTAAGTTGAAACACCGCAGCATTGTCTGTGTTGGGTGGTTGGCTGGGCTTACTTCAGGCGCACCGACCACAGCCGTCCAGTGCGGAAGCAAACGCGTCCTGAGTGGTCCGGCCAAGGGAACACTTGCTGGCGTTGGCGTACCTTTAGCAGTTTAACGAACCATCAAATTACTTCGCGAAAAGTACATGGCCCTACCTATTAAATATGTAACATTATGAATTAAATGTCACAAGTTTTAATATATAAAAATACAGTAAAAATTAACAAACCAAAATCAGAAGAGAACGAAAAAACCCCCACAAATGATGACAGCACAAAAATATTGAACCCAATAAAATTCAGCACAGCAGTTGAAACGAGACAAAAACACGACAAAACGAAAAGACGAAACAAACAAAATAGTTTTCTAAAACAGAAACAAGCGACGTTTCGGGAACTGCTATCTGCTCCCGTCCTCAGGCAGAGACGCACATGGTACGAAAACACGAGTAGTGCAACGTACAATTGGATTATATCTCACGTGGAAAGATAGTAGTTAATCGAATTTTAACTGAGTAGCCTAAATCGATAGAGTGACAGTTGAATAACACTCAATTACAGGTGCGACAAACTCTTACGATGGTTTATTCATCACGATCGCTGGTGTTTGTTGGTTCTCGTATCTGCTTATATTTACCGCGGTCTCTGTAATTTAAGTGTTCTATGAATCTTCAAACATACACCTTGCATCTATGTCTGAGGCGGTCTTTGCTGTCGTGAATGGAATGCCAACTACTTACCAGCGCGCGCCCTCTCGGTAGCCTAATTGATAACATGAGTGAGTGCCAGTTTGACGGCTCATTTGTCATCTTGTAGATGGATGGGGGACACCTGTCATTATTGTGATACATAATGGGAACCTGTTTCGAATGGTGATTAACGGGCAGGGTGTGCCGCTTGCTATCCCGGCCCAATTACATCGCGCGAGTTTCACCAGCTTCCTTCGTGCGAACCTACTCGAGCCGACTCGCTAACTTGCTACGGACCTGCCGTCGCTGTGTTGTTTTTATTGCCAGTTCAAGTCTCACTCAACAGTTGAAGAACGAAATTAAAAAATAATAATGTAGGTGTGTTTCATTTTCAATAAAAAATAAAAAAATAAATATATATATGACATTATTAAAACAACGCTAAAGCAACGCAATTCGAGAATAAATACGCGTACAACCTCACGGTAAACCTCTTATGAGCAAGTAAGCGAGT
Organism: Bacillus rossius redtenbacheri; assembly: GCF_032445375.1. Lineage (NCBI taxonomy): Eukaryota > Metazoa > Arthropoda > Insecta > Phasmatodea > Bacillidae > Bacillus > Bacillus rossius. Next base: position 352,442,788 of record NC_086330.1, read on the forward strand.
TCCACTCGCCCTGTGTGGGTAATCCAAACTCGCTGAGCTAGTAACTTCCACTCTTCAACCGCGCACGATTTTTTTTTCTCCGCGTCGACAAATAGCCAGGAAACTAGCCGAATTTGACCTACTGATTATACTTCTAGGCTGATGGGGAAATGTGTATAGGTCACTATACACACACATTATATATATATATGGGTTCTTTGTGCTAACATAAATAGCCCTATCCTGTGGTTTTGGAAGTAAAAGTAAGCAGTTAGTATTGTTTTTTCGACATAACATTGGTTTTACGACATTTATTTATAAAAATAAGTAATAATATCCTTTTCCCCAAAGGTGAAAGGAGTACAAGTGAAAACTTAACATATTTTTTTTCCCCTGGCTACTAATAGTTAGGGACCGGAAAAATTCGCAGTTTCAGTGTCCGCTACGATAGACTCTACATTCCTCTACATACTGGAGCAAAAATCCCCTGCTCATTGGCGGCTGACTCGAGAGTTGTCTGGACTGGGTCACCCGTGATTAGACACTTCTTTGGCTAAGAGTCTCTCATTGGCTCAGAGTCTTCCAGGTGAACCGTGCGCCAATAGTAAAAGGATCGCAAATGTATAAGTATTTGAATTTTTACCTATCGCAAAATGAATTTGCGAATTTTTCTGGTCTCTACTTATAGTTGTAATTTTGTAAAGGGCAGCGTGGTGCTGGCTTGGCGGCTTGCCGCATGTCCTTGCGCTGTGTCCTGCTGTAGCGATGCCCAGCGTCATTTAATGACAGCCAGACATCATTTTTGAAATTAATCCGAGGACCGGACACCCGTGAATTAATATGACATTTTCTTTACAAAAGAAATTTTAATATCTTGTTAGTAGGTGTATTTGGTTCGTTCTGGGACAGGGGAGGGGGGAGGGGGATTCGGGGATTATGTCACTTCATTCGACCATGCACGCACGAAAAAGTATCCCGTTACGTTCATCACCCATGTTGGATTACGTCACTTCCGCCGGCCATACACGCACGAAAAAGTGTCCCGTTATGTTCATCAGCCATGCACGCACGAAAAAGTGTCCCGTTACGTTCATCAGCCATGCACGCACGAAAAAGTATCCCGTTACGTTCATCACCCATGTTGGATTACGTCACTTCCGCCGGCCATACACGCACGAAAAAGTGTCCCGTTATGTTCATCAGCCATGTACGCACGAAAAAATGTCCCGTTACGTAACGAACGAACGGAGGAGGACGGACAGACCAGCTCGCCAGGACGTCTCGCTCTGAAAAGTATTAGGCGGTAATAAACAGCCAGGAGGTAACGAATATAAGCCTACTTCTACACGTGTTATGAACGCCGGATACATACGGCCAGGCAACCATGTGTTTTGGCGCGCTCTACTTCCACGACGCGCAACGGCACCGGCAAGTTTTTATTACTACCTCCTCTCAAGTTCTGATCTCCTAATACTTCACAGCAGAGAAGCGCTGTTGGTCGGAGCCTGTAGGTACTTCCTTCGCACACCTAACCTAACCTTGTATGCCAATCTATGCTAATCCGTATGCCAATCTATGCTAATTTATATGTTAATCCATGCTAATCCATTTGCCATTTTGTATTTCTAGTAATTTCCACCAACTTCTAATCGTGACGTCACCGTTGCACTTTTCGTCACGGCCGCCATCTTGGATTCGAATTTTTTTTTCGAACTTCAACTTTTCGAAATTTGATGTAAACATCAGCCGCCATCTTTTGCCTTCCTTAATACATACCTAAGACGTCACATTTGAAATTAAAATTATTATACAGCCACCATCTTTAATTCCAGCACAGACTACCAGATGGCGCTAAATTCAAAAATTAGTTGCCATAGGCGAAGCCATCTTGGTCCTCAAGTTGGTTGGTAGATGTCGCTAGTATCGCGCGCCAAATTCAAAAATTAGTTGCCAGAGGCGCCGCCATCTTTAATTCTTAAAGTTACTGCCGGAGCGCGCCACCGTCGCCATCTTTAATTCTTAAATTTACTGCCGGATGTCGCCAAGTCGGTAGCCTGTATTCACCAAGTTCTCTGTTGCCGCCATCTTTAATTCATAAAGTCGCTACCAGATGGCGCCACTGTCGGCCATCTTTAGTTCAAGGCATTGTCGCCGGATGATGACAAGTTTGAATTTAAAAAACCTACAAGTGTTATGCAATGTGTAACCAGTCGAGACAAGTCGAGATAAGTTTGGAACATGAAGCCATATTCTAAACTACGTTTAATATATATATGTATGCATTTATATGTTTAGGTTTGATAGAGTAATGCAAGGGAATGGCTTTTCATTTATATTTGCGACAAACAAACCATCCATCCGATTACATTATTCCAAGTAACCATATTGGATGATGACATCACCGTTGCAATTTCCGTTACGGCCGACATCTTTAAATATATTATCCGAGTTTAATGAAAATTTTTTTTTAAATTTATAAAAAAAAAAAAACTTTTACGACACTGAGCTCGGAGTCCTCGGTTCGAATCTGGTGAGGGCAAAAAAAATGGCGACCGATCCTTCCCTCGTGGTGGCTGCAGGCAGACTGACTCCCACCACTTTTTTTTCAAAGTATATATAATGTCATCTAGTATGATGCCATGTCCGCCATCTTGTCTTCGATGCTGGAAGCCATCATCATTGTATCGTCAGCGAGAGTACGCTGGCGCCATGTTAGTTTAGTTCTTATCCACTAGAGTGCAGTAATCATTTATTACTGTGACACCAGACATCTTGAAATTTGGCCGCCATCTAGAAAAACCGTAATTATTTAGTTAGGAATTCAGGAAAAAATCCAAAATTCATCAAAATAATCACTCATTAACTTACATATTGATTCGATCCGCTCCAGTCCTTGGTTCGATACTATATCGATGCAATAAAGTTTAATTTTATGAAAAAAAAAATAATAATTTCAAGAAACCATGTTCAACATTCTTAAAGAGAAATAAATCCTCTACTACCATCATCCTATCAGACATCAAGACCAACATCTTTGGAATATTCGTAATAATTAACCTAGAAATTCAGGAAAAAGTTAAAAATTCATTAAATAAATTTGCAAACAATATACTGATTAATTAGGTCGACTAAGGTCCTTGGCACGATCCTGGACGAAGCTAAAATATAATTTAATTTAAATACCAGAAAAGTGTAAGGTTCGAGAAATAAAACACCACAAAGTCTTTTACAAACATAATATTTATTACACAATTTCTATCCTACTACAGGATTTCTTGCGAAAGCCAGCAATCTTATAAACATTTAGCCCTGCATAGACGTGCAACGACTACTTCTTAGCTCCAACAGCTCCAAATGCTCCAACAGCTCCAACAGCTCCAAATGATCCAACTGCCTTTTCTTTCAACAGCTCCAATGATATTGGGCTACAATGGTACGAGTCTAAGAGACTACGATGCTACAAGGCTACGAGTTTAAAAGGATCTAGCTGGTTCCGAGTTAAACATGACTGTGAGACTGCATGACTAAAAGACCGCATTGCTACGAAACTACATGTCTATGAAGCTACATGGATACAAGTCTACTCGGCTCCAACACGCAATCTACACACAGTACACACAGGAAACTGAACGTACACACAGTACACACAGGAAACGGAACGTACACACAGTACACACAGGAAACGGAACGTACACAAAGTACACACAGGAAACAAAACGTACACACAGTACACTCAGGAAACGGAACGTACACAAAGTACACACAGGAAACAGAACGTACACACAGTACACACAGGAAACTGAACGTACACACAGTACAAACAGGAAACGGAACGTACACACAGTACACACAGGAAATGGAACGTATACACAGTACACACAGGAAACGGAACGTACACACAGTACACACAGGAAAAGGAACGTACACACAGTACACACAGGAATCGGAACGTACACACAGTACACATAGGAAACGGAACGTACACACAGTACACACAGGAAACGGAACGTACACAAAGTACACACAGGAAACAAAACGTACACACAGTACACACAGGAAACGGAACGTACACAAAGTACACACAGGAAACAGAACGTACACACAGTACACACAGGAAACTGAACGTACACACAGTACAAACAGGAAACGGAACGTACACACAGTACACACAGGAAATGGAACGTATACACAGTACACACAGGAAACGGAACGTACACACAGTACACACAGGAAACGGAACGTACACACAGTACACACAGGAATCGGAACGTACACACAGTACACATAGGAAACGGAACGTACACACAGTACACACAGGAAACGGAACGTACATACATTATACACAGGAAACGGAACGTACACACAGTACACACAGGAAACGGAACGTACACACAGTACACACAGGAAACGGAATGATCATACATACAGTAGCGGAAACACACAGGCTTAGTTGGAAATCGGAATACAAGAAATAAAAATATTAAATTTTTACTTTCAATATTTAATTACTTCTCAACATTACCCAAATACAAGTAAAAGAAGCCATTATTGTATGTAGCCAGCTCTCCTCAGTTCTTTGATTATGAAGGATATTTCTTTGATGCACGAATAGTTTCCTGCACAAAGCGAGCCATGTAGAAGTCTTAGCCGGTCAACCAATATGTTTGGATCTATCCATGACGTGTAATCAATCTCTTCTACCACCATCTTACTTGCTTGTTTATTATAAATTCTTTTATAATCACAATCGTCCCAGTGATCATAATAAGCATTATCAGATTTATTTATTATAACACGACGTTTCCATCGTTTCGGTCTCAGGACATCGCCACATTCTTCGATCTTGTCAGCTCTAGGTGCTTCATCACAGTCTATGCCTTTGTCAACAGCATCAGAGTCACTGTAACAATCACTGTAGAAGACATCCTCTTCACCCAGATTACCGTATGAATTCGCTATCGATGATGTCGAAGTGTCTTCATCGTCTTCATGCTTCCTTTCTAGGAGTCCATCATTTTTACAAAGAATGGAGGATCTACTGAATATAGGCTTGAATGTATTCTCACTTTTCACGGTGTTGATACTTACATTAGTTTCAGTCTTCCCGAAGCCATTAGCATCCTTCAATTTATGTTCTTCCTCACGATCGGGTGAGCTAATACCATCACGCTCAGGACAAGGAAAATTATTGTCGTAATGCAGATCACTCTTCTTTAGTCTAGTGGATTCATCGGTGTCCTCTATGCCGTAAGTAGTCTTGACTTTACATGTTCTACCATGTCTTTTTAAGCTGTCAATTCGTGTTAACAACCTGCTACAACGATTACAGCTTAACATGTTGCGTAGTGGGTTTCTAGCACAATCATTCTTCTCATGACGTCTAGCATTCCTTCTCATGACAAAATCCTTGCCACAGTATCTACAGTGGCTTCCTTCCGATTCAGCTGCAGATAACAAACCATGATCCATGGTAGCTTCTGTGACTAATGTTAGATACAAACTGTCAGTTTTCTCCAATTGGAACCATTTCTTAAATAGAATTTTTTAAATATTTCATCAGCGAGAGTTAAGTTATCTAATGCAAAGCAAATTGATGCAAGTAGTTCTGGCTGTCATCAAAAGATGTCGCCACGTGTTGCTTGCAGGTAAATACTATCTATTTCATTAATGCGGGATGCGGAATGCTCACTATCGATCGCAAAGGAAGGTTAGTTTCGCTAGACTCCAAGGAGAAGGAAGTTCGACCTTCCTGTTAGTGCTTCTTAGATTTCTCATAGATTATTATTATTCGACTGAGAAATGATTTTTTTAAATATCCACCTGATAAAAATATTACAAGTGATGATTCAGTGGCAGAAGTTCACTAATTAAATGCAACCTTGAATAAAAATTACATGCCTCATTAAGTAAAAAAATCCTTCATGCAGAGATCAATTCCTCATCAGTAACCAGAAGCACTCGGAGAAAACCATCAGATGTCTAGTCAGGAATAATCAAAAGCACCCCGAGAATAAAATTCAAAATCTGATTCTGCTAGCTTGTGAACTTCTCTTTGATGTGCAAAGTTAGAGTTCTAGTACAAGCCAGAATCAGATTTTGAATTTTATTCGTTTATATTTTTAATTTTTTAATATTTTTTTGTTGTAATTTTATGATATCAAACAAAACTTGTGGCGGTTTTCTCCGTGTGCTTCCGATTATCCTTGTCAATATTATGGTGGTTTTCTCAGTGTGCTCCCGTTTATTCTTGACAATATTATGGTGGATTTCTCCGTGTGCTCCTTATTATTCTTGTCAATATTATGGTAGTTTTCTCCGGGTGCTCCTGTTCGTTCTTGTCAATATTATGGTGGTTTTCTTAGTGTGCTCCTGATTATTATTGTCAATATTTTGATAGTTTTCTCCGTGTGCTTCCGATTATTCTTGACAATATTATTGTGGTTTTCTCCGTGTGCTCCTGATTATACTTGACAATATTTTGATGGTTTTCTCGGGGTGCTTTTGATTATTCCTGACTAGACATCTGATGGTTTTCTCCGAGTGCTTCTGGTTACTGATGAGGAATTGATCTCTGCATGAAGGATTTTTTTACTTAATGAGGCATGTAATTTTTATTCAAGGTTGCATTTAATTAGTGAACTTCTGCCACTGAATCATCACTTGTAATATTTTTATCAGGTGGATATTTAAAAAAATCATTTCTCAGTCGAATAATAATAATCTATGAGAAATCTAAGAAGCACTAACAGGAAGGTCGAACTTCCTTCTCCTTGGAGTCTAGCGAAACTAACCTTCCTTTGCGATCGATAGTGAGCATTCCGCATCCCGCATTAATGAAATAGATAGTATTTACCTGCAAGCAACACGTGGCGACATCTTTTGATGACAGCCAGAACTACTTGCATCAATTTGCTTTGCATTAGATAACTTAACTCTCGCTGATGAAATATTTAAAAAATTCTATTTAAGAAATGGTTCCAATTGGAGAAAACTGACAGTTTGTATCTAACATTAGTCACAGAAGCTACCATGGATCATGGTTTGTTATCTGCAGCTGAATCGGAAGGAAGCCACTGTAGATACTGTGGCAAGGATTTTGTCATGAGAAGGAATGCTAGACGTCATGAGAAGAATGATTGTGCTAGAAACCCACTACGCAACATGTTAAGCTGTAATCGTTGTAGCAGGTTGTTAACACGAATTGACAGCTTAAAAAGACATGGTAGAACATGTAAAGTCAAGACTACTTACGGCATAGAGGACACCGATGAATCCACTAGACTAAAGAAGAGTGATCTGCATTACGACAATAATTTTCCTTGTCCTGAGCGTGATGGTATTAGCTCACCCGATCGTGAGGAAGAACATAAATTGAAGGATGCTAATGGCTTCGGGAAGACTGAAACTAATGTAAGTATCAACACCGTGAAAAGTGAGAATACATTCAAGCCTATATTCAGTAGATCCTCCATTCTTTGTAAAAATGATGGACTCCTAGAAAGGAAGCATGAAGACGATGAAGACACTTCGACATCATCGATAGCGAATTCATACGGTAATCTGGGTGAAGAGGATGTCTTCTACAGTGATTGTTACAGTGACTCTGATGCTGTTGACAAAGGCATAGACTGTGATGAAGCACCTAGAGCTGACAAGATCGAAGAATGTGGCGATGTCCTGAGACCGAAACGATGGAAACGTCGTGTTATAATAAATAAATCTGATAATGCTTATTATGATCACTGGGACGATTGTGATTATAAAAGAATTTATAATAAACAAGCAAGTAAGATGGTGGTAGAAGAGATTGATTACACGTCATGGATAGATCCAAACATATTGGTTGACCGGCTAAGACTTCTACATGGCTCGCTTTGTGCAGGAAACTATTCGTGCATCAAAGAAATATCCTTCATAATCAAAGAACTGAGGAGAGCTGGCTACATACAATAATGGCTTCTTTTACTTGTATTTGGGTAATGTTGAGAAGTAATTAAATATTGAAAGTAAAAATTTAATATTTTTATTTCTTGTATTCCGATTTCCAACTAAGCCTGTGTGTTTCCGCTACTGTATGTATGATCATTCCGTTTCCTGTGTGTACTGTGTGTACGTTCCGTTTCCTGTGTGTACTGTGTGTACGTTCCGTTTCCTGTGTATAATGTATGTACGTTCCGTTTCCTGTGTGTACTGTGTGTACGTTCCGTTTCCTATGTGTACTGTGTGTACGTTCCGATTCCTGTGTGTACTGTGTGTACGTTCCGTTTCCTGTGTGTACTGTGTGTACGTTCCGTTTCCTGTGTGTACTGTGTATACGTTCCATTTCCTGTGTGTACTGTGTGTACGTTCCGTTTCCTGTTTGTACTGTGTGTACGTTCAGTTTCCTGTGTGTACTGTGTGTACGTTCTGTTTCCTGTGTGTACTTTGTGTACGTTCCGTTTCCTGTGTGTACTGTGTGTACGTTTTGTTTCCTGTGTGTACTTTGTGTACGTTCCGTTTCCTGTGTGTACTGTGTGTACGTTCCGTTTCCTATGTGTACTGTGTGTACGTTCCGATTCCTGTGTGTACTGTGTGTACGTTCCTTTTCCTGTGTGTACTGTGTGTACGTTCCGTTTCCTGTGTGTACTGTGTATACGTTCCATTTCCTGTGTGTACTGTGTGTACGTTCCGTTTCCTGTTTGTACTGTGTGTACGTTCAGTTTCCTGTGTGTACTGTGTGTACGTTCTGTTTCCTGTGTGTACTTTGTGTACGTTCCGTTTCCTGAGTGTACTGTGTGTACGTTTTGTTTCCTGTGTGTACTTTGTGTACGTTCCGTTTCCTGTGTGTACTGTGTGTACGTTCCGTTTCCTGTGTGTACTGTGTGTACGTTCAGTTTCCTGTGTGTACTGTGTGTAGATTGCGTGTTGGAGCCGAGTAGACTTGTATCCATGTAGCTTCATAGACATGTAGTTTCGTAGCAATGCGGTCTTTTAGTCATGCAGTCTCACAGTCATGTTTAACTCGGAACCAGCTAGATCCTTTTAAACTCGTAGCCTTGTAGCATCGTAGTCTCTTAGACTCGTACCATTGTAGCCCAATATCATTGGAGCTGTTGAAAGAAAAGGCAGTTGGATCATTTGGAGCTGTTGGAGCTGTTGGAGCATTTGGAGCTGTTGGAGCTAAGAAGTAGTCGTTGCACGTCTATGCAGGGCTAAATGTTTATAAGATTGCTGGCTTTCGCAAGAAATCCTGTAGTAGGATAGAAATTGTGTAATAAATATTATGTTTGTAAAAGACTTTGTGGTGTTTTATTTCTCGAACCTTACACTTTTCTGGTATTTAAATTAAATTATATTTTAGCTTCGTCCAGGATCGTGCCAAGGACCTTAGTCGACCTAATTAATCAGTATATTGTTTGCAAATTTATTTAATGAATTTTTAACTTTTTCCTGAATTTCTAGGTTAATTATTACGAATATTCCAAAGATGTTGGTCTTGATGTCTGATAGGATGATGGTAGTAGAGGATTTATTTCTCTTTAAGAATGTTGAACATGGTTTCTTGAAATTATTATTTTTTTTTTCATAAAATTAAACTTTATTGCATCGATATAGTATCGAACCAAGGACTGGAGCGGATCGAATCAATATGTAAGTTAATGAGTGATTATTTTGATGAATTTTGGATTTTTTCCTGAATTCCTAACTAAATAATTACGGTTTTTCTAGATGGCGGCCAAATTTCAAGATGTCTGGTGTCACAGTAATAAATGATTACTGCACTCTAGTGGATAAGAACTAAACTAACATGGCGCCAGCGTACTCTCGCTGACGATACAATGATGATGGCTTCCAGCATCGAAGACAAGATGGCGGACATGGCATCATACTAGATGACATTATATATACTTTGAAAAAAAAGTGGTGGGAGTCAGTCTGCCTGCAGCCACCACGAGGGAAGGATCGGTCGCCATTTTTTTTGCCCTCACCAGATTCGAACCGAGGACTCCGAGCTCAGTGTCGTAAAAGTTTTTTTTTTTTATAAATTTAAAAAAATTTTTTCATTAAACTCGGATAATATATTTAAAGATGTCGGCCGTAACGGAAATTGCAACGGTGATGTCATCATCCAATATGGTTACTTGGAATAATGTAATCGGATGGATGGTTTGTTTGTCGCAAATATAAATGAAAAGCCATTCCCTTGCATTACTCTATCAAACCTAAACATATAAATGCATACATATATATATTAAACGTAGTTTAGAATATGGCTTCATGTTCCAAACTTATCTCGACTTGTCTCGACTGGTTACACATTGCATAACACTTGTAGGTTTTTTAAATTCAAACTTGTCATCATCCGGCGACAATGCCTTGAACTAAAGATGGCCGACAGTGGCGCCATCTGGTAGCGACTTTATGAATTAAAGATGGCGGCAACAGAGAACTTGGTGAATACAGGCTACCGACTTGGCGACATCCGGCAGTAAATTTAAGAATTAAAGATGGCGACGGTGGCGCGCTCCGGCAGTAACTTTAAGAATTAAAGATGGCGGCGCCTCTGGCAACTAATTTTTGAATTTGGCGCGCGATACTAGCGACATCTACCAACCAACTTGAGGACCAAGATGGCTTCGCCTATGGCAACTAATTTTTGAATTTAGCGCCATCTGGTAGTCTGTGCTGGAATTAAAGATGGTGGCTGTATAATAATTTTAATTTCAAATGTGACGTCTTAGGTATGTATTAAGGAAGGCAAAAGATGGCGGCTGATGTTTACATCAAATTTCGAAAAGTTGAAGTTCGAAAAAAAAATTCGAATCCAAGATGGCGGCCGTGACGAAAAGTGCAACGGTGACGTCACGATTAGAAGTTGGTGGAAATTACTAGAAATACAAAATGGCAAATGGATTAGCATGGATTAACATATAAATTAGCATAGATTGGCATACGGATTAGCATAGATTGGCATACAGGTTAGCATAGATTGGTATACGAATTAGCATAGATTGGCATACGGATTGGCATAGATTGACATGGATTAGCATAGATTGGCATGGATTAGGTTAGGTTAGCATAGATTAGCATATGGATTAGGTTAGGTTAGGTTAGGTTAGCATAGATTAGCATATGGATTAGGTTAGGTTAGGTTAGGTTAGGTTAGCATAGATTAGCATATGGATTAGGTTAGGTTAGGTTAGGTTAGGTTAGGTTAGGTTTAGTTTAGTTTAGTTTAGTTTAGGTTAGGTTAGGTTAGCATAGATTAGCATATGGATTAGGTTAGGTTAGTTTAGTTTAGTTTAGTTTAGGTTAGGTTAGGTTAGCATAGATTAGCATATGGATTAGGTTAGGTTAGGTTAGGTTAGCATAGATTAGCATATGGATTAGGTTAGGTTAGGTTAGGTTAGGTTAGGTTTAGTTTAGTTTAGTTTATTTTAGTTTAGTTTAGTTTAGTTTAGGTTAGGTTAGGTTAGGTTAGCATAGCATAGATTAGCATATGGATTAGGTTAGGTTAGGTTAGGTTAGGTTAGGTTAGGCTAGGTTAGCATAGATTAGCATATGGATTAGGTTAGGTGAGGTTAGTTTAGTTTAGTTTAGTTTAGGTTAGGTTAGGTTAGGTTAGGTTAGGTTAGCATAGATTAGCATATGGATTAGGCTAGGTGAGGTTAGTTTAGGTTAGGTTAGGTTAGGTTAGGTTAGGTTAGGTGTGCGAAGGAAGTACCTACAGGCTCCGACCAACAGCGCTTCTCTGCTGTGAAGTATTAGGAGATCAGAACTTGAGAGGAGGTAGTAATAAAAACTTGCCGGTGCCGTTGCGCGTCGTGGAAGTAGAGCGCGCCAAAACACATGGTTGCCTGGCCGTATGTATCCGGCGTTCATAACACGTGTAGAAGTAGGCTTATATTCGTTACCTCCTGGCTGTTTATTACCGCCTAATACTTTTCAGAGCGAGACGTCCTGGCGAGCTGGTCTGTCCGTCCTCCTCCGTTCGTTCGTTACGTAACGGGACATTTTTTCGTGCGTACATGGCTGATGAACATAACGGGACACTTTTTCGTGCGTGTATGGCCGGCGGAAGTGACGTAATCCAACATGGGTGATGAACGTAACGGGATACTTTTTCGTGCGTGCATGGCTGATGAACGTAACGGGACACTTTTTCGTGCGTGCATGGCTGATGAACATAACGGGACACTTTTTCGTGCGTGTATGGCCGGCGGAAGTGACGTAATCCAACATGGGTGATGAACGTAACGGGATACTTTTTCGTGCGTGCATGGTCGAAGGAAGTGACATAATCCCCGAATCCCCCTCCCCCCTCCCCTGTCCCAGAACGAACCAAATACACCTACTCTTGTTATTTGGAGTACAACCAGCAAATAAAATTATGTGGCATGTAATGAAGCAAATAAAAATAACTTCCTTGAAATAAAAAATTGGTTGTCTGTAAAGTCGGTTTACGGACGATAGTTTAACGTGACAACGTCATTACAAAGCATTGATGAAATGAATGCATACTTTTATGAATTAAAATTGAATAATTTTTATTGAATTGTCGCTATTTTGTATGGATACAAAAATGAGTGAAATGAAATCTACAATTTAATTGATAAATTTTCTTTTATTTGCACTCATTAATTAAAATATGTTTATTAATTTAACGAAGAGATTATTTTAACTATAACTTTTATACATGTTTGCTATTTAACTTGTGTTATTCTGTTAAGGATAGGACGATGATAGGAAAAGTAGGAAACGAATGGGAGTGTTTCAAGTTTAATGTGCCTCGAAAAAGTCAAATCGATGGTTCTTCCAATCGAGTGGAAGAGAGATAGATGCGGCACAAGTGTACAATGAGCGTAACGGGACACAGCGTAACGGGACAATGTGCGTTACGGGACACATTTTCGTGCGTGCAGCTGGCGTTCATCGATTTATTAGACGTTGCCACGTCAATACTAACAAAAAATAAATAAAACTTAAAATGTAAGCAGGGTTTCTGTGAAACAATATATAGTTTGCAATTTTATAAATCATATAGTTTAGTAACTGAGAAAACATCGTGACTTCATAAGCGTCTGACACGTACTCGCAAACAAAGACAGCAAATGCACGACGGTATGTCTGTCTATATTAATATTTCTTTGTTGAGAGGTTCTTTGTGCGAGCCAGCCGCCTGCTGGCCGTCAATGCCCAAGAGGATAGGAAACAAAGCAGAGAGGATAAACAAAACCAAGTTACGCAATGACAGGACAATGCGCTTCGGGTTTCATTCGCGCGAATGAAATACATACCAGTAGCTGGCCTCTTAGAGCGTTTTGTTAAGTAGGAAGCGGTCAGGCATCCGTTTCAAAGCATGGGACATGTAAATGCCAAAGGCTAAAATTTTGTTTGGCCGTGTACAATTATTTCTACGTGTTTTGTTTTGTCGAAGATGAATTTACATGACAAATGGGTATTTAATGTATTGAAAATTAACTCGGTCATTTTCTATATGTAAGCTGCGAATTTGTGTAATAATCTGTGAAAATTCTAGTATGAAGGTTTTTATTCTGTAACGCAATCCAGTGGCGGATACATAGGGGGGGCGCAGGGGGCGCGCCCCCCCCCCCCCTTGACCAGGGCAGCCCAGCACCAAGCATGGTTCATGGCAAGGGGAGGGCGCGCACCCGGCCGCCGATGTTATACAATACACATTCATACACTTACCTTTAACGACTTCATGTCTTGGAAACAGTTTGAATGAAGTTTTATTAAGCTTTGCATGTGTCTAGAATCTTTAGTTTTTCTGTAGTGATTTTGACATTTGTATACTGCACAATTGGCCATTTTAACTACAAATAGCACACAATTCGACCATCAAAACACGAAGTGGCGTATCTGTAAAATGCCAACTTTTCAGGAGAGCAAAAATAAGAAAAGCACCTATGTTTGAAGTGCTATACCGCACAATCCCAAACTAGAAAACCCTTCATTTAATTCTTTATATATATTTAAGATGTCTGACTTGGGTTACCTATAATTACTTTATTTATTACAAAATTTATATTTTAAGATTTATAATAAAATATAAAAAATGTTGTAGTTACGCCACTTCGTGTTTTGTTGTTTTCATTCATTGCAGAGTTACGCCGCGAAATAAAACATTTAAATAATGAAAAATGTTCAAGTTTTATTACTTATAACAATACAAATCGTTTGTTAGTACAAACACTAAAGGTTATTAGGAAAGTATATCATATTAGCAGTAAATAACTCAATCACTCAGCATTAATTATTGGGCCTTCTTCACACAGTGTATTATTAAAAAAAATTTTAATCGAGTAGCTTCACATAATATGTTATGGTTTTAAAAAAGTAGAGGTTTGAAAACTGCTTACATAAAAATTTTTACTATAGTGAAACTAACATGTATACATTGAAAAATCTACACTCTTAAACAAAAATTTCTAAACAACAAAAACTAGGCAAAATAATTATTATCAGAACTACAATATCCACTTAGTGATACTCAACTTTGTTGGTTTCATAAAATAAAAAATTTGTTTTAAAAAAAAGTAAAATAAAATAACCTGATGTCAATTTCAATAAAAACAGTACTGTTTAGCTTTAAAAACCATACAAAATGATAAAAAAACTTATCTTAACTAAATAATATTGATTGATAAAATATCAATAACAAAGAAGAAACACTAATAACGATATTCAAGTTTCATCTCTTCTAGACAACAATCTTTGAAAAGTTAATTAGGTAAGGACCTGTAATAGTTCTGAAACTCTGCAGCCCTTACAACGGGAGTAGGTCCTTCGCAAAGTGATATCAGATCCTTGAACTTTTCTTTTGTTATAGCCTGCGGTAGAACGTTGAGACGATCTAGGGGCATCTTCAGGTTCTTGTCAGCATCACGTTTTAAAGTAAATGACCTGTACGTTTCATCAAGATGGCTGTTCTTGAAAAAAACTGTTGTAGGATGGTCTTTCTTAAAAGCATACTCTACCATGTTAGGCCAATTTATGGGTTGTCCTTTTTCGTTATCCTCTCGAATGGTGAGAATGCGCAGTTCTTTGGAGAGTCTTTTAAAGTCCAAAAAGTCCCTTGTTTCCATTTGATGGACTATGTAAGGATGCGCCCTTCTGGCGAGTTTAATTATTGGTACCAGCTGGGAAGGAACAAACAGATCGCCTGCTTGATTTATGGCATGGCCAATCGCACTGTGAGCAGCATCACCTTCATTTTGACCATGGTAAGGTTCAAAAAATCTCAAACTAATTTCAGAAATGTTAGAGCTATTGAACAAAAAGTAAAGGAACATTGCAGGCAGAATACTATTTTTGTTCTGGCCAGAACAGCCATCAGCAAACAAAGTCACTTTTTTGCCTACGTTGTTTTTATCATGCTCCTTAAGCATGAGGAATATGCAAGAAGCAATTTCAGATGAACCTCTTTTACTTATTGACTCATTCCAAGTAAAACAATGACAGTCCTTGGTTCCCAAGTCGTATATTGTAAAGTTGTACACTGATAAGCGTCTTTTATAAAATACGGCGCTCTCGTTGGTTTTCGGCAAGAAGATTACTTGCTGAAGGTCAAATACTAAACAAACATTAGTTTTGTTTTCAATTGCTGCTGCTTTACACCTTTCCTTTATTGCTCTAACTTTTGTTTTTTCCGCAATGTGTTGGTCATACCTCTGTTTAATTCTGTCCTTTGTGTCTCCATCGCCTGTCTTGTAAGTCATACAGAGAGTACACATATCTTTTTTACGATGATGAAAACTTAAATTTAAACTTCTAAAAATAAGTCTGTATAACCCGATGCTGCCCTTGTTGGCGTTGGGATCTTCACTTTGGTAAAGGTTAAACATTTTTTTAATATTCAAATCATCATGTAGAAATTCTCTGGTTGTATTAGCCCTGCAGTAATGCGCTTCTACTCTTGGAAATCTGTTGATGTGATCGGTCATTCGCTTACGAATATCTGCATCTCTAGCTGCTAGGGTTTCCTGTCTTCCTCCACGCTTTTCTGGTTCTAAAACACCTGTCTCTGCTACTTTTCCAACAGCTGTTCTTGCTGTTCGTTCACTAATACTAAGAGTATTAAGAAAAAACTTTTTGCACACTGCTTCTTTTTCATTTTTTAATGTTAAAAAATACTGTTTTGACTGTGCTCTACGACTGTCGCCAACTGTAGTTTTGCGTTTTGTTGCCCCTGACACTATGTGTCTTGCAATGAACTCTCGTTGTAATTGAAGACTACCCATAGCATAGTACGACTTGAAAATATTTTGTCTGTCTTCATCTGTAAATTTACTACAAGACTTCTTGGTTTTCTCACAGAATCTACCAATGCAACGGTCTTTAATTTCTCTTGGAGCAACTAAATTGTAAGACTTTTCTTGTGTATAGCCGTGACCAGTGTTTCTCCTTTGTTTTCTTTCTTTCTGTCTATTTATTTTGTACCGTTTTTCTAAGGGAAATTCTCGTGCAGACCCTTCTGTAACAAAATCTTCTGGCTCTCTTGGCTCTTCGATGAGCGTTTCCAATTTTTCTAAATTATCTGTATGGTTTTTGCACTCATCACTTTCCTCAAAATGTCTAAAGCATAGTAACTCAAGACATCTCACACAAGCTGCAAAAATCTCTAAGTTACAACCGTTGGAAGTACATGTAGAATGCATGGGATCTGTATTATCAATATTATTCTTTTCTGCAAACTTAGGTTGGGGTTTCTTCTTTTTCTTCTTTGGAGATTTAGCAATGAATCTTTCATCGCTGCTATCAGTTAAAACAATATGGTCACATTCATTTTTTGACCAGTGGGATTTGCAAACAAGCAATCCACAACAACATGTTTGAACACCTACTAGTTTACATTTTTTTAATTCGCACAGTTCTGTAAAATCTGGATCCGCGTCGCTGTCATCGGGTTCACTACCAAAACAATTTAAGTCTACATTAGAGGCTATATCTGTATTTCCAAATGAAGTGTTGGGGTTGTGATCAGCTTCGGTATCTCTGTTATTGCTCTTAAGGCGGGAAAGAGGCACAAATTCGGCCAATGCCTGTTCGTCTTCATCAGACATGCTATCTGAATCACTGTTTTCTAACAATATTATTGTTCCAAAATAAAATGTTTTATTGTAAAGCATTTTAACTTTGGAGCCTTTTTTAAAAGCATTGCCCTTATCAACTGGAATTAAATCAGTTAATCTCACCACGTTCCGGGTGCCGTCAGTCCACTTCACTAAAGCGTCCATCTTCTTTTAGTCCACTTCTTACTTGCATGCAAACTCCAGCGTCGATCTGTAAGATACAATAAGTAATGTATTATAAATATACAAAATTAAACTTGCAATGTATGTTGTAACGTCCACTTCAAAATAGCCTAGAGTTAATTTTACCTGCAGTAATAATTCACTAATAAACAGTTTATCAAACAATGCATTTAAAGGTGAACATAAGTGTTCTTGATGTACAAATTATATGCAGACTAATTTATTAACCCTTAACCACAGACATGAGGTCCCCGGGACCACACAGCGTTCTGACGCCCTCTGCCATCAGTAACCAGTAACCTCGTGGACACATGATCTTCAGTACCTTCCTACCATTCAGTCTTCTCTCTGCCGCCGGAGCGATAAGTGGTTATCTGACACCTGACTTCACGTCTGTGTTAGTGTCAGCATTATTTGCAGCGTGGGACCTCACGCCTGTATATACGCACAAAAGTTTCACGTCTGTGGTTAAGGGTTAGTTATGGTTGTAGGCCTAATAAGTAATATTTTAACAAAATGCTTACCTGGGCTCTACATCTAAAGCATGTGTTGTGATGGACAGACGAGCAGATAGTGGTGCAGATCAGTATATAGATAGTGCGGTATTGCGGTATCAGTCTTCCTTCCGGTGTTTTCCCTCTATTCCCATCTTTGTGCAACAAAACAATTAGGTTGCATTTTCCGACCGCCCCACATGTAGTTACGCCACTTCGTGTAAAACGAGAAATAGTCAACAATTTTTTTTTTCGGAAAACACGAACAGGCGTAAGTTAACTTAAGTCAGTACGTGTTTTGCTGAATAGTCTCCAAAACACTTACGACGAAATGAAAAAGCATTATATCTTCAAAACCATTGGGAATTAAGTTACGCCACTTCGTGACATGATAGACCACGTAAAGATATGTCTGTAGCCAGTATATCTCAACATCGGCATTTTTGCAGTTACGCCACTTCGTGTTTTGATGGTCGAATTATGCACCAACAACAGCAATTATTCGGGCGAGACGTAAATGAAATGGATAGAGCTTGGAAAAAGATCTCTGGCTGCATCCAAGCAATCAAGGTGACGTAACAAGGGAGTGTGTAGAAGAGGTAGACCTGCGCCCCCCCCCCCCCCCTTGAGTATTTTCTGTATCCGCCACTGACGCAATCTGATAAAAAAAATTTGGAACCTTATTGCTTGTATGTTATCATGTTTGAGGCTTAGTTCTACCCGTCATTTTAGTTATTTAAGTTTCTTAATAATACACAGGAAACAAGTTCTGTAACTGTAGTTTGTAATACTACAAGAAAGCTATTGTAACTTTGTACAACACATGGCTATGGATGGGTATTTTTGCATATATGAAATAGGTTTCTCGAGAGAGAGAGTACTAAATATTTCTCACGAAAATTGGCGCATAATTTTATATTTTAATTGATATTTCATTCGGGCGTAATTTTTTGAAATCATGGAAAAGATAATCAAAGATTCAATAGTTAAACTTTATTTTTTTGTTATGCATATTAATGTGCGCATTTAATACTGTAAAGCTATTCAGGAAACGGTTTACAAGTAACGTTAAACTGCTGGAGGTACTAGGACAACAAAAAGCATAAATGTCCGGGTATGAATCTGAACACAGTATTACTGCGATCACTATTTTGCAGTGATACCGTTGTTTTCATTTAAATGTACAAATTTACAAAAATCTATAATTTAACATGAACATTTCGGTTGGTCGAAAATCTACTAAGCGGTATTTGTGAGCTGTAACATGTCCCACAAGTAATTATAGTTGTGGACACTTGTGTGAATTTTTACCGCTATTAGATAACACGAGCTAAATATCTGGTTTCTAAACATAAAATGCAAAAGAGCTGTGATAAATTACTAGAATATTTATTAAATAATAATATGGATTAAAAAAAACAGCATGGCGAGAGAGACCATGCCTTAAATGACCCGATTTTCAAAATTGTGATAGTTCAGTATGTGCAACATTAGCCTGGTCGACTGGATGAAAGGTGTAATCACTACAATAGTTATTACGAGATAGACTATAGTTTATGACACGACAGATTCTGTTAACATCTAGAGCGAGTAAGTTAAATGCTCAGTACAAAATGTCGTACTTAGTCTATAGCTAGCGTTGTAGAGAAAATCGTTTCACAAAAATAAGTGTCGTTGGTTTTCAAGAAGACCTGCTGAAAGAGCTATAAAAATTCTTATTTTTTTTTTAAATTCATCACATTACTCAACAAGGAAATATAGCTATATTAATTATAATTGTTTCCAAATTATGTGAGATTTTTTGATGAAAAGCTAGTTTACACGTAGAAAAAATAATATACATTAAACTCTCATGGGAATCTTTTAATTAACTCGACTAGGTACGGCGAGAGTACTATTGCACGGTTTGCATTATGATAGTATAGTTCACTATAATTGTGATAGCAACTTTCGACTTTTATTGTTGCCGTGTAAACTACGTGTTATACTGAAAAGAATGTATTCACTACTAAAAGTCGTGTTTCGGAATAAATTGTCCAGCTGTGACTACGTTATATAAAAAAAAACTATATATATTTAGAAAGCCCTTCAGAGATCGTGGTTTATTATTATTCTTTTTTCGTGTTTTATTTGCGTGGCATTCGCTAGCACGGAGAGAGTTTTTACTGTCGGAGCGCGCGTGGAGGCCGGGTTTTTGTTGGAGTTTTATTTTGGGAACGAGTGTCAAGGTCGATGCCGTCTAGAACCTAGAACCTACGGCAAGGCGATGGTGCGGAATTAGAACGCGTCGCGGTGATGTCGCTGGCGTCGCATTGCTTCGTAGTCCGTCCTTAAAACGGGGTAGCTTAAACATAATATGATGAAAATGACAAGTAATACAAGTATTATAATTATTTTACGACGAGTTTTAGAAGCGAATAATTGAATATGAAAAATACCTGATCATCTCCTGAACGAATTAAGGGATTTAAAAATAAATATAAAACAAATTTCTATTACACGGTAAGTTCTGTGCGCGGATAATTTTTACCGGCTTCTTGGGAACTAACTACCCCCCATTTAGGAGTTTATTGACGTGCGCGTCAAAACCAATTTAAAGCCGCCTCGTCTGATTGGTCCGCGGGCTGGTTCGGATCCCCAGCTGTCCGTGGCGTCGCATCGAACCCGCGACCTTTGACTCATCGCACACGACCTCTAACTATTTTTTTTTTTTCATTAAAAAGTAGAAATTACAGTAAATTCTCGAATTTTTTTCAACGAAGAAACGAAGAATTCAACTCAAATAAACAAAGAGTTCGTCGGCATTTCAAAGAAATGGATCCTCGTAAAAAAGAAAAAAACTACGCCGTATTTAGATTCCCGAGCTAATGTGTTTCTTCATAAACAAAAAATAACACACACTTGTACAAAAGACGATCGTTCTTACTGTAAACCTAAAAGTTTCTTTGATTTTTTCAAAGTGAACTCAGGGTCCGTAAATTCACAAATATGGCTGTAAATTTACGAAGAACTTATGGATAATTTGTAACCAGCGTTCTTCGTAAATTGAAGGTGAAAATTTTCAACAGCGCAAATGTGAACTTGTAACAGTCCAAAGGAAAATGTGTATACAACCGTAAGCTTGTAGCAGTGCAAAGGAAAATGTTTAAGACAAACGTAAGCTTGTAACAGTGGATAGCTAAGTTTTTGTGACCACTGATCGATCAGGCTGGACGTCTGTAAGCTATCGCTGGATTATCGAAACGGCAATGAGCACAGTATTAATGAGTCGTCCCTGCTAAGGCATTCGATTGTGGCGATGTTGAAATAACGGGCTCGCGAACCGGTACTGGCCGGGTTTTCGACTTGCCCACTCCGACAGGGCAGTGCCGATGAAATTCGCAGCGAGTATTGTGCATACAAATAACCGGACTGAACCCTGATTTCAAGTCCACTGCCTGCCTCTTGTTTATTAATGCCGCGGTAAGACGTTAGCGACGCCGTGTTCTGCGCTCGTACAAGCCATCGCTTGATAACAATCCCTTTTAGCTCGTATCTTGTTATCGTTTACTTACGATTGCCTCGTATTTATTAAACATGGTAATCATCCTTTAGGAACGGCTCAGCTGTCCATGAGTGATGGGTGGATACTTTTATCAGTGTTACATTAAAAATTAAGATTCTGCTTGGCATAAATTTGCTGAAAACTAATGTATTCGCAATAAAAATATGCTTGAACGACAATTGATTTCAGGCAGGAGTGGACGCAGGAGAAGGGGGATTAGGGGGCATTTATTCTCTTCCCCCCTCCACCCCCAAGTTATGAAAAAAAAAATTTGCGAAATCTTGGCGAAGGCAGTATGGTGATGTATGATGCTATTATAACACCTGGGATCTTAGAATGATAATATAACTGTCCAAAACCCTTGTTTTGTTACTTTTATTGAAGACGTTTCATTATATAGATTAACATTTCGCTATGGAAATCGAATGATTCGATAGTCGACGTAGCTGCATCGGTCACGAATTCTAGCGGTGGGTGCGTAAACTACACGTGATTCGCGTCCAGAAATTTAATTGATAACACTATTTGCGTTTATTTATCATGTTCGAGATTATTTTAAAGAATTTTTCGTGTCCCGAGTTTCGTATTATAAGTCTTATTTGCAAACATGAGAACGCGCGAATTAGCTCGTTACCGAGGTTAGATGCCACACATCTCTGGCTAGCACTGACAAGAGACCCGCTCACTTTTTTTCTTCTTCGCGAGCAGCAACTTGCGCAGTCGGTATTGTGTGGTGCAGAGATTTTTTCGCCCGTCGGTACGTCTTCCCCCCCCCCCCTTGTCCCCCTGTATTAATTGCCTCGCATCGAGGGCAAACACAGAGTGATAGTCCCGTCTAAATTGGGCGGTCGATCCTTCGACACGACGATGCGCGCCGGTGCACCGGCAGCGGGGTTGCTGGAGTCAGCCAAATACTTGTTGAAACAAGCGCCAAGCAAGTACCTACATTGCTGAGATGCAAAAAAATTGGTTGTCTGTAAAGTCGGTTTACGGACAATAGTTTATCGTGACAACGTCATAACAAAACATTGATGAAATGATTGCATACTTTTATGAATAAAATTGAATCATTTTTATTGAATTATCTCTATTTTTATGGATACAAAGAAGGAGTGAAATGAAATCTACAATTTAATTGATAAATTTACTTTTATTTGCACTCATTAATTCTAATATGTTTATTACTTTAACGAAGAGATTATTTTAACTATAACTTTTATACATGTTTGCTATTTAACTTCTTCCAAACTGTGTTATTCTGTTAAGGATAGGGCGATGATAGGAAAAGTAGGAAACGAATGGGAGTGTTTCAAGTTTAATGTGCCTCGAAAAAGCCAAATCGATTGTTGTTCCAATCGAGTGGAAGAGAGATAGAAGCTGCGCAAGCGTACAATGAGCGTAACGGGACACAGCGTAATGGAACAATGTGCGTAACGGGACACTTTTTCGTGCGTGCAGCCGGCGTTCATCGATTTATTAGACGTCACGTCAAAAATATACATCTGTACCTCAGAGGCATAAGACACTATGTCCACATCTGAGCAAAATGCACCTTTAAACCATAAACTTAAACCACCGTTTGACGTTCTTTTAGTGGCATACAACTCGAAGGTCTACGATGTCAGAAATTCACATGTTTTGGGTAGAAAATGGTTGATTAAATAATAGAGGGATTTTTTTTTTTAAATAATTTAAATTACTCTCATGTTTGTGCCTCGAGGTAGGGATATGTTGTTCACCGAACTCACTGTAAAAAAACAGTAACATTACACAAATGTATTGGGGATGCAGAATCTCCACTGACGTCAGTGTATTTTTACACCTACATATGTTCTGTGTTTTAAGTAAAATTACATCAACATTATAAAATTACGATTGCTATGATTATGTAAAGTTGCCATAGTTGCTGGTGTATTTTAACTTCGTATTAAGTTAATTTAACACATGTCCAGAATTGAGTACATTTATACAGACATAAATGTGTAAAGTTGTACTTTTAATAATATTTTTTTTCAAAATTATTTTGTGCTTCAAGTCTGGTAATCTTAGCTGCGTACTTTACAGATATTTTTAATGTTTAAATGATTAAACAAACATTTATTATAAACCAAGTTAGCTGAATGATGACCTATTGATTACCAGACTTGACCATTGTGCCCACTGATAAATAATAAATTGATTGGAATAGCCTTAGTATAACGACGTGACAGTAAACATATGTAAATTTAATGAGATTTTGTCAATGTGTATAAATTTTTTTTGTCGATACTTGGTCACAATACGTTTCCCCGGGCGAATATTATGTTTTTTTCTTACAATGACTTTTAGTTTGTTTAAACTAGTATCTACATTGTAATGATACAAATTGGAAAAAATCAATTTCACTGTTATTTTCTGTGTATTTTAACATAGATATCCAATTATTCAATTTAACACGTTAGTTATTTATAATTTAAAATTCTCGTTCGTACAATATAGTAAGTTTAATTTGAATTTCAACAAGCACTTGTTTAAAATGACGCAAAATGTAATTAATTTTTAAAAATTATACGGAAAAAATGTATACAATCAGGAAACTTTTAATTTGTATTTTTTACGGACTTTCCATAGTTTGGGTCAGACATACAAAGGAATTGATTTTGTTCTGCTGTCAAGTACATATTTTTGATGCTGAAACAAAAGCAAGTATGTGGTTAAAACAGCCATTTGTGTTTGCGTCGAGACTTTTAAATAGGTTATAGTTAGAGACCGGAAAAATTCGCGGATTCATTTCACTATATGTTAAAAATTCAACCAACTGTACCTTTATATTGCTTCTGTGATTGGCTCACAGTTTATCTGGAGGACTTTGAGCCAATGGAAAACCTTCAACCAAAAAGTATCGAATCGCAAGCGTCCCATTTGACAGGTCTGATGAGTTAATAGCCAATGAGCAAGTGGCATTTGCCTGAGTATGTAGGGGGTTGTGGAGTCTATCCTAGAGATCATCGAAAGCGCGAATTTTTCCAGTCTCTAGTTATAGTTTAATTAACACTTTCTTTCTATCGACGACTGGAATTCTACGGAGGTACACGCAGAGACGTTACGTGGTGGGACCTCCAAGATAACAGTGGTGTGTCATGATTCGTCTTGTAAGCTACAAATGGTCAAACCATGTCTAAAACGCCCATTTTTACACCTTCGTCAGCCATTTAATGTAAATAGGGGTATGTATTTTTAGGGAAAAGATTTCGAGACTAGCTGTGTGTTAAAACATTGTATCGTCGTCTGTGTTTCGTGATTAGTTGGGTTTCTTTCAGGCACACGAATCGCAGTAATTTTGTGCGGAAGCAAACTGGTTCTGATTGGCCATGTCAAGGGTGGCAATGGCTTCTCTTACAGACGGTGGACAGTTACAACGTAAAAACTCGAGCATTCCTCATTGCAGTCTAACGGGCGTTTTGCAAAAAAAAATACGTGCCCTTACTCATAACGCGTTCAGAAAAGATGAGAGTTTTAAACACGTGGCTCAACAGATGGTCAGTCTTCGACAGATGAATGTTCTTATAAAATAAATTTGTATTTTGTTAATTTCTTCACAATATTCAGCTGTCAATGTCTTTATCTTCCCTGCAGTAGCTGTAAATGTAGTTTAATTTTAACTTTAATAGTGTGTATAAACTTATCGACCAGTACAGATTTTATTTATTGAAATGGGATGTAGAAAATAATCTAGAATTAGAATTAGCTCCCATACTGTGAAAAGTTTTCGTTGTAAATTCACTCAGTTTACTTACTTAGAAAATGAACATAAAATAATCGTCGTTAAGATCACAACATACACGCTTTACTGTCTCGCGCCTGTTTAATTATCAACGGAACACACAACTCGGAAGATCCTATCATGCGTAGCGCAAGACGCAAAAACGCAAAGCAAGCATCAACCAACGTTAAACTTCTTGCGTTTCCGCCTGCAATTTTGAAGAAAAAATGTTCCGAAATTTTTTTTAAGACGCAGATGTTATGAGCATTAAAGGCGACTATGTTGTTTTTATCATATTCATTACATTTTCACTTTTCAAACTTTCAAACAGTGAAGAAAAAAATTAAGAAAATTTGATTGACTATTTTAATATATTTCATGATAAAAATTTACTAACAAAAAAGACCTCAAAAAGAGTATTGTTTTCAAATGTTTTGCAGTTTCAATTTGTGGGGTTGGTGACGTCTTGAATCTTTCGTGCTTCATAAACGACGGTGATTTTCTTGCGTTGGTTGCGTGTTGTGGCGTTGCGTTCTTTTAAAACCAGGCTTGCGTTCGTGTTGCCCGCGCCCACGTCACATCCTCCACCCCATTCATTCCTCACAACCCCCTCCACCCCATTCATTCCTCACAACCCCCTCCACACCTCACAACCCCCTCAAACCCACGCACTCTCGCGCCACGCGTGGCTGACCGCGCAGCGCGCGGACTGCGTAATTCCGCTGTTTTTCAAAACTACGGATGGCCCCCTCCCCTCCACGCTCCGCAAGCGGAACACGCCACTATCTCGCCGGGGCCATCATTGTTGGGGTTCCCGCAGACAGGGTTACAACATTGAAGTGTGGGCCAAGGTAGAGACCGGAAAAATTCGCGGATTCCTTTCGAGACAGCCTGGAATCCAAACTCTTAATGATGCGTCAGTGATTGGACCGCAATTTATCTGAAGGACTCTGAGCCAATGGCAAACACTCAACAAAAGAAGTATCGAATCATAAGAATCGCAGTAAACTGGTGTCCCGAGTCGGTAGCCAATGACCAGGTAATAGTTGCTCGAGTACATAGAGAATCGTGGAGTCTATCCTAGTGGTCATTGAAACCGCGAATTTTTCCAGTCCCTAGGCCAAGGTATACGTTCTAGTCGACGTCATGCTTATTGGTAGGGCCATGCATACTTCGCGAAAACATTCCGATACTAGCTGTAAGAAAAAAAAACACTGAAGCATCGTCTGTGTTTCGTGATTGGGTGAGTTCCTTTCAGGTACATGTCGATTGTATTAACACCAATCACAGTACTTCAGTGCGTAGTTAACGCGACCTGAGTGGCTTGGTCCAATAAAACAACGTCTTGTCTCGCAGATGACCTCCAATCACAAGGAAGAATCCCCTGGTGTGGATATACCTTGTTGCAGTCTAATAGGCGTTCAGATTTTTCCGCTAAAAATCCCTGCCCTTACTTATGGCTATGAAGTTAAAAATTTTAAAATTTTATATATTTTAAATTATATTAATATAATAATTATATTTTAGAATTTTTCCTATATAAAATCTTACAAATAGTTAAGTTGAATTAAAAAGAATGTATATTACAATTGTATCTTGGGAATTTACATTGTAACTGAAAAACACACAGGGAAATTGACAAATTGTTAGTAACCAGGCATGATTACTATTTTTTTAACTGTTCAGTGTACCTTTAATGTTTTAAAATATTTTAATATTTTAGTTTGAAAACCTATCTGTTTTTATTATTAATTAAATGCAAGAAACTATCAAAGTATATCTTGTGCATTTTTTTATGATATGAAGTACGATCAAATAAATGCAGATAATCATTCACATGTTCACAATTATTAATGAATTGATTCAAATTTTAATAAATCTAGTGGTTTTATATCACAGACTGGTAGCATTGGTGGTCATAATAACAGTGCAAACTGTGTCTTGTGCGGAAAAATATTGTATGGTAATTTGACGTGTTGTGTGAGATTAAAATGTTTCGTTTAGTATTTGAGACACGGGGAAAAAAATAGTTTGTTCGAGACAGGGAAGATAGGAATAATTCAGGGAAACGGTTTAAAACAAGAGTGTGGGAACATTGCTCTCGAACTTAATGAGAGAGGTGGCTTAGCTGGTCGGCAAAACGAATTCGCATTTCTAAAGACCTGGGCTCTTATCCTGGTACACTGTATTTTTTTTTTTTAAATGGAGCAGAAATATTCTTGTAATATTGCATATATTTGTAATTTTTTACATTTAAATGAAAACGGTATCGCTATAAAATAGTGTTCGCAGTAATACTGTGTTCGGATTCTTACCCGGGCCTTTATGATTTGTGTTGTCCCAGTATCTCCAATAGTTAAAAGTTATTTATAAACCGCTCCCTGAAACGTTTTCCAGTATTAACTGCGCACATAATACCTAAGCATGTTACAGCAAAATAAAGTTAAACTGTTGAATATCTTATTATATTTTCCATGTTTGAAAATATGTATGCTTGAATGAAACATCAATCAAATATAAGTTTATGCGCCAATTTTCGCAATAAATATTCAGTATTATCTCTAAAAACATTTTCATGTATGCAGAAATTACCATGTGGTAATTATTATTTTAATTTTTTTTTGTCGTTACTATAATTTAAGGGCTATTTCTTGGTGCAAAACGCATGTTCATTCGCCTTCGTGACTGGTGAGTGCTGACTTTCACGAAATCCACCTTCGACACGTCACCTTTAAAGAGAAATTTCGTTGCGATACGAGTACTTAAGGGTTACGTTGTTTCGTATTTCCAAGTCAATGGTCGTTTTAACTTTAAAGACACTTTAAAAACAGTTTTAAAAATAGAATGTTTGTTTAAATATTATTATATTGGACTTCTAAATAGAATAATGAAATCAGTGCAATCCCAATAGCGTGTTTTTTTTTTAAACTGAGAAAACGGTAATGAAATTGTTAAACTTTATTTCGTTTTACGGGCTTGCAGGGGATTCGCGGGTCGCAGCTGTCTCTCAGTGGCGAAGACGGCTGTTGCGGCGGGCGCGATCGCCGTCGATGGTGACTTTGAGGCCACTTTGCCACAGCATTAAAAAGTCGTTTGATCTGCCCCCTCCCCTCCCCCATCCATCTACCTCATCCTCGGTATCCCCCCCTCCTCCTCTTCCTTTGCCCGTTAGGAAAGGGCTTGTGTGCTGCAAGGGAGCGGTGGTACTACAGCAGGCAGCACAATGCTACCCCTTTTATCCGCGCGGTTTGAAAAGGGAACGCCCCTTCGCCCTGTTAGGCAGTCGGATCTCGTCAAACAGCTATATCGCAGGCCGCACAAGGGATCAGTTTTTTTTTGTTTTTTTTGTTTTGTGTTTGGGTGGGGGAAGCTTTTGACGGTATACCTGGACGCACATCAGAAAATAAGCCGCGTCTAATGTGTGTTCGTGTTTCTTCACAGTTGTCGAGGAATGAGTAAATTATGAACCGTGAAAATCATTTGCTGGAATTAACGTGGGACGCGCCGCATCCCCCCCCCCCTCCACTTTTTTGTGTGTGTGTGATAACATGTGTCTAGTTAGGTAGCGTGTCTGCCGCTGGAAGCGAAGTTAGTAATATTCTCATTAGGCCGCGGCTTGTTTTTTTCCCCCTTCTTCCAGAAGCTCCCTGGCGATTAATCGTTGTGAAGCTCTACTTTAAATCACAGGAAAGAAAAATTTTACAATTTAAATAAAAAAACAACAGGAATTATTAATAAAAAATCTCTTTCAAAATTTACAAAATAAATTACGAAAACCGAAAACCTAACCAACCGTAAAAAAAAATAAAAATGTTTGTTTACACTTTTTCTTGACCCTCCATGTCGTATTATGAACAGCGCACTACATGCAATTTGTATGTTTTTACTTTCATAAATGCATTGTTAATAAGTTCGTGATTAAAATTTTAAGAAAATAATATTATAAAAAGTTTTTTGAATTTCCTATGTTTTTTTTTTTAATTTTGAAACCACGCCAAGTTTAATTGTTTTGTGTGTGCATGTGTATTAAATGTCAAACGACATCCAAAGACAAACAACATATTGCAGCTCTGATAACAAAATTTCTAATAAATGTCAGTGTTAAGAAGTGTGGTAACAAGTGACATGTCTCACACCGTCACGCTAGTGTTGACATTATTCACTAATCATCATCACGTCGAAATAAATATATAAATATCTGGGTAAAGTTATGATGCGCACTTGGCAACACTAGTGGTAACGCTTCAATGTTTTTTTTCTCACTGATTTACATACACGAAAGTTGTTAGCATAATTTTGAGTGCATAGTCGCAAAATATGATGCGCTTCGTGATGAATTGCGAACGATCCAACTAACGGTTTCGGAACACTAGTATTTCTTTAGTCCATGAAAATATGGAAAATGTCACATTCGCACTCGTCAATCAATCTATGTGTTTGCCAGCGTTTAATTTGCGTTACAAAAAGTTGTGTTAAAAACCGCAAACAAAGTTATTACTGTGTGTGCTGCACACGTCGTGAAGTTAATAAATGTCTCCATAACCGACACGTACTCTGTGAACACGATGACAACGTTTGACAACACGAAAATGTCGAACTGTCACTACCATAAATATGTTACTCTTATAACAGAACTAAAAATAAACACGTTTCGGCACCAGCTATTTATTACTGCAGCCAACTTGACAGACGTACATAACCTCGCCACGTTTGCGTTGAATTTCATTTGGCTACGGCCAGTGAATTTATTCAAAGGTTGATATTTTTTTTTTTTTTTTGCCACGGATACGTCTTACGTCTCTCTTCCCTCTCTACACGTCTCCGTTGTCGCGAAACGGGCGTGAACTGGCGTGAACTAACATCTGTCGCCGTGAACCAATGCGCGGAGCTCAGCCATTGCGCGTGCGTGTGTGCGCAGTAGGTGGCTTCTCCTTGAAGCGGCGCAAGGCGTGTTGACATTCACGGCTTGTCGTCGCTTTGTCCGCGCTGCCTTCATTGCGCCCCTTCTTCGGCCGCCTTCTCCCTCTCCCTCTCTCTCTCTCTCTCTCTCTCTCTCTCTCTCTCTCTCTGTTCGTGTCTTGTCACATTCCCCTCCTGCTGCGGCCGGCTTGAGCGGACCAGCACGCTTGGAATTCCTTCCTCGGCCACGTAACTATCTCACTCCTCCAGCCCCCCTCCACCTCTCTCTTCTATTACCCCATCTGCATTATCTCGTCGTGGCTGACGGCCGGTCGGTTGCGACACGGCCTGTGTGTTGCGTGCGCACGCCTCTCGCCGTTGGCTCGCGACGCACGCCGATGATAAAACTGTCCAAAATTGCGCGCATTTTGCCTAGGCATTGGCGCAATTGCGACGTAGGTAACACCACACACCGGGTAAATTGCCACATTTGGGCCGAAACGGTAGCGAGTCTTCAGATTCCCGGTTCGAATCGATTCTAGTTCAGATTTACCGCAGACAAGGAAGATCTGGAAAACGGTGAAACTCGGGGAATTGAAATGGTTGTCTTCTAATAAAAAAAAGGGGGGCCGATAAATGGGGATATATTAGTAACAAAACAAAACCGTATGTTATCTGAAGTAACGTGTAATTTTTGCGAAAAAATCTGATAGCTCATTAGAGTGTAATAAGTAGGGACAAGAAAAATTCGCGGGTTCAATGACCTCCAGGATGAACTCCATAGTTCTACGTACACTCGGTCAAATATCACCCACTCATTGGCTGCTGTCTTGTGAGACGTCCCAACGTAGCAGCCTGTGATTCGATAAAGCTTTGGTTTGGTGTTTCTCATTGGCCCAGCGTCATCCAGGTGAGTTGTGAGCCAATAGCAGAGGCAGCACTGAGGTATAACTATTTGTATTTTAGCCTATCGCGAAATGAATTAGCGAATTTTTCCGGTCTCTAGTAATAAGATATGCGATAGCTATTGTTCCCTTGTGATTGGCGGCCGTCTGCAAGAGAAGCAAAATGCGTTTGTGATTTTTTTCTGACATTAGGTAACCGTAAGTGGTAGAAATGTTGAGAGACGGAACTGTTAGATGAGTCAGGGACAACATGGAAAACTCAGGGAAATTTGCTGAAGTAAGTGTGTGGGAACCCTTTAATTTTTTTTTTGTGCGAGTCGTTCAGTACTCACCAGTGATTTTGTAAACATCTAACCTCTGTAACGAGCAAATTCAAGGTGTTCATGTTGTTAATGTTGCAAATAAACTTATAATACGTATCTCTGACACGAAATTTAACTTATAATTCTTAAAAATAATGCTGAACGAGATAGAACAGACTTAAAAAAAAAAAAAATACTAAACCCCGGCTTTGCATCTGATTTTCAACATAGAATTTTATTAAAATACTGCTCATCTTGTTAAAACTCATTAAACTGTTAATACTATAAAGTTTTCACTTGATGTAAGTTTTTGGACATACGCCATTGCTAAGAACTTTTTCTGTTGAAGAAAAACTAATAAATAAAAAAATAAAAATAAAAAAAATAAAAATAAATAAATAAAAATACTCAAAAAAAAAAAACAAAAAACACACAAAACTAAGCAAACAATTGCTGTTGTCAACAAGGATATGAACACCACAAAATATTCCGAAACAGGAATATGGTCAGCAAACAAAGAAAAACAAAGAAAAATGTACTAAGAGAACGAAAAAATCCCCACAAATGATGACAACACAAAAATATTGAAACCCAAAATAATTCAGCACAACAGTTGAAGCGAGACAAAAAACATGACAAAACGAAAAGACAAACAAATACAATAGTTTTACCTAAACAGAAACAAGCGACGTTTCGGGAACTGCTATCTGCTCCCGTCCTCAGGCAGAGACGCACATGGTATGGAAACACAGGTGCGACTGAGAAGGGGCTGGAAAATGAGGGTATTTATCAGAGAAAGGGCTACATCTTGCTCAGCCAATGACAGACGAGCTGTCTCCCCATTGGCTGTGCACCATGTAGTTAAAGCGGATTGGTTATGGTGGGTTGAGTATTGGCTATTGTTTTGTGCTGCAGGGATGTTTCTCTCTTTATCAAAGGGATCCACATATTTTTTAATTCAATGCTCTGCTGGCTGAAAATATTTTTATTGCTAATAATGAAGGCTGATTCTTTGATTTTCCTTTTTATTTTATCGGATTCCTGTATGAGTGGTGTGGAGTCTTCCCAGAGAATTTTGTGGCTATTTTCCCATGTATGTTCAGCAAGTCTGGATTTTAGGGTTTCACCCTTCTTGCAGTTGTTTTTGTGTTCTTTGATTCGGGTGGATAGAGCTCTGCCAGTTTCACCTATGTACATGTGGCCACATTCACAGGGGATTTGATACACACAGTTGTGAGTTTGTAATTTTTCTGTGGCTGGTTTCACCTTGGTAACAATACTTTTAATAGTAGATTTAGAACGGAATGCTGTTTGAAGTCCATATTTATTTCCTAGGCGTCTTATTTTTTCTGAAAGCCCTTGAACATATGGAATAACTAGGGTTCCTGCAGGTTTCTCAGTTTCTGTGGATTTGAGTGTTTTGTTGGATTTCAAATGCTGTTTGATGGTGTTGACAGGGTAACCATTGGCTATGAGTTCTTTTTTTATATGATTGTGTTCAACCGCAATAGATTTCTCATCAGAACAAATAATCTCAGCTCGGTTGGTTAGTGTGTGAATTATGCCAGTTTTTGTTGTTTTGGGATGGTTGGATGCAAAATTAAGGTATTGGCCTGTGTGCGTAGGTTTCCTGTATACTTTTGTTTCCAGGCTGTTGTTTTTTCTGCTGACTAGTACATCCAGGAAAGGAATGCTACCTTTGGTTTCTTTTTCATATGTGAATTTTATTGATGGCCTCAGAGAGTTGAGGTGGTTCACAAATTCCTCCAAAGTTTCAGGTCCATGTTGCCAGACAGTGAAGGTATCATCCACATAACGGAGCCAGATTTTTTTTTTTTTGAGTATTTTTATTTATTTTTTTATTTTTTTAATTTTTTTTTAATTTTTTTTTATTTTATTTATTAGTTTTTCTTCAACAGAAAAAGTTCTTAGCAATGGCGTATGTCCAAAAACTTACATCAAGTCATGCACTCCCATTGCACAAATCTTTTAAAGATAATATAAAGTTTTCCTTTGGCTTTGTGAACTTTGTATAACGCCATCCGCCACAGATGGCAGCACCTTGGTTGTTATACATATCTGTTCCATGTGACTACGGTTCCATTCACGAAATTATTCCCACCAAATGCCGTATACCAAGAGCTTAGATGTTACACATCAAAAACTGATGTGTCATTAGAAACCAAAAGTTCTATTGGTAAAAACTGCAGGAAATTCATGGACTTTCAACAAAGAAAGCACTTCAGATAGGCCTAAAGAAGGTCTCGTCGTAGTTTCAGATAACTAGAATTTCGTAAGAACTAACGCAAGATTTCAACCTCCGAGTTCTTTTTTATGTTGTTAACCAGAGTGAATTTGCACTTTGAAGGAGTAATGGTTTTTATCTTTGATAATAGTTTTTTTTTGAAGATTTGATAATACTCCAAGGTACTTTTTGTGAGTACGAGTTAAGTGAACGAAAACGTAATAGGTACCCATACATTTACTATAAGTAAATTCACGTAGAGTAGCTGCATTGCAAACTTTTTTGTACTTCTACAATGATAGTTCTTGGAAACACAGTTGCCAACGATATCACTTGTAAAATTGCATGACGTAACTATGTAACTTTTGCAATTTTACAAAGTTCTACCTTGAGTTTTACAAGCGAGTTTCCATGGATTTTCCTTGTGAAAAGTACAATTTTTTTAACGGTGTGGTTAATTTTCTACCTCCTGTGTACTTCGTAAATTGAAATTAAACATTTTTTAACAATGCGAATAAGTGAATAAAAATTGTCGACTGGCCAACAAACTGTTCATAAGCTCCATATATTTTTTTGTGTGTATTTAATGTGTTCATTTTGATTATTTTAGCTCTTGGCGGAATGCCAATGAAGCTCATTCTAAATGCCAGGTTTATTTCTCGAATTCTTCTCGCTTGACTTAATTCGAGCCGCCATAGCGAGCTCATTTGTTGATGTCATGGTCACAATTTTCTTTAATACTTTGCACTCGGTTGCTAATGATTAAGTCACTCTACTTCTCCCCCTTTAATACACAGACACAGAAACAACATTTTCTGTACTCTTACCAAAGATTCCTGTGGAAACCAATTGCCGAAATAGTTTGTAATACTACAAGAAAAATATTGTAACTTTGTACAAAACATGACTATGGTAATTTTTTTTGCATACATGAAATACGTTTTTCGAGATAATTCTGAGGATTTTTTATGAAATTTGGCGCATTATTTATATTATATTTCAGGTTTCATCCGCACGCATAATTTTATTAAAGTTTACACCGTGTAAAAGATTTCAGAATATTCAGTAAGTAGACTTTTTTTTTATCGTGCTTATTAATGTGCGCAAATAATACTGTAAAGCTATTCAGGGAACGGTTTACAAATAACTTTAACTATTAGAGGTACTAGCACAACACAAAGCATAAATTCCCGGGTAAGAATCCGAACCCAGTATTACTGCGAACACTATTTCGTAGTGATAACAGTTTTTCTTCCTTATGTAAATGTACTATTTTTACAATTATATGGTATTTTAAGTATTTCTGTTCCATTTACAAGGGAAAAAAATTACAGTGTACTGGCGCATGGTTTTCAGGGACGTGTCCATAGAGTTATGGACCTGTCTTCTGAGGGAAGTGGGTGCTTAGAATTTTCAAGTCTTCAAGTCTGTGAATTTCGAATGCCATCGTTAGAGCTACGATTATTTCACTCAAGGCTAGACTCAACTTAACCTTTTAAGTTTGCTCATTCTTCGATGTCAAGGTCACATACAACTTTGGGCATGTCGGGTTACTTCAGTTCATCAACGTGAATGCAGATGTGAATGAGCTTCGAAGTCTGTTTTGCTATGCCAATTGAATCCGCGAAAAAATAGTGCTTCTATAGTGATTAGTAAAATGCGTGTCGTCTCAGTATCATCGTTAAAAAAAACCTCTGCATTTATTAGCCCTGTAAAGCTGTTTTACGGTTTGTTCAATTTTCGACTGATTGGTCGTAACAACGGGGTAATATTCCGTAAACATTGCTTGGCTTTGCATTTGATTGATTTGACAGATAATCGTGTAAATAGATCTTAACCTACGTTCCTACAGAAATCCCTGAAACCCGTTGAGGTAGATTTCTGTTTTGTTCACCTAGCATGTGTTCGATTGAAAACCGTTCGAGTGTCACGCGACATTTGCGTGGGTACAAGTCGTTAGGCGTAAGGTAATGGAAGTGTGTGCGTAGAAGAGCTCCATACCAGAGTTCAAAAAAAAAGTTTATATCATGCCTGTCTAGTCAGGAGTGTATGTTAGTGAGGCGGAATGATAAGTGCGACGCTCGCTGGTGCTTCTAGTGCGGTATCGCCTCTAAGCGCAAGGCTGTATGTGGACTGGCGCCCAGTCTTCTCGTGTATAATACAACTATGAGATTTTGAGAGGTAACCGTAACATTAAATGCGGAGAAATGAAGATAAATAGTGTCATGCAAGTCCCTCGAGTTTTCAAGAATTCTTTCGGGTGTTGCCAAAAAAAACTTTATTCTGAAAACACGTGTTGTAGCCATTTTCACTCTTCTAAAAATACAACTTGAAAATACGGATACAGAGCTACTCATCCGCCCTCAGCGCATTCTTAACTGGCATTCGTGACCAGACGCCACTCGTGTATCTTAAGCAGTTTTTAAATCGCGTGTTTTTTTTTCTTTCCGCGTATGTGCCTAAGTAGGCGGGCGGGACCTTTAAAACCTTTCCAATGTAAGTAATCATGATAGTTTTTTTTTTACTTAAAAAAAGTTAATGGTGTGCAAGAGAAATTGAGACGTGCGAAAAGAAATAATAATGCTAGAAAAAAAATGTGATATTCTTGTAAATCCAGTGGTTCGAGAAAGCTTTTCGTCTTTAGGACCGGCGCAGCACTCAAGTGGCCATTCACCGTAACCACATACTTCGAAACCACTTACGAAAGAAAGAGATAGATAAATAGATAGAGAGAGTGTGTGTGTATGTGCTTTTGAGCGTTACGTATATGCCTCGTACCTAACTCATGCAAATTCGTTTGTTTAGTCTTGGAGGGTGCGTGAACAGTACTAAGGGCATCGCCTTTATACGCATTCTTTTCGTCGGTAATACATCTCCTTGAGACTTGAAGCTTTTGCAGTTGTATTTCTAAAATGAAATAAAACAGAAAAAAATTGTGTTTAGCCGTGCCCTCTATGTCACTACAAAGATGATGCACTTGAATTTTATATCTTTAGTATCTTTATTTAAGCTTTTTTTTTTTTTTCAGTGGAGAAAAAGAATTCTCGAAACTAAATGGGAAGATGAACAATCGTGTTAACACAAGTTTTTTTTTGTGTTTTTCATAAATGGAGTGTTTTTTTTTTGTTAAATTTAAAGTTGTTTTCGATACATACACAATAGCAAAAAAAAATTGACACATTAATGCATGTGATTGAAGAGTTTCCATCAATGTTAGTGTGTGTATGCATTTGTGTGTGTGTATGTGTGCATTTATATATATAGTAAGGTGGGGCTATTTGTTTCATTTCAAGTTTGAAACCTCATAATAATTTATAATTGAATGCGATCAGATATTAAAAAATAGAGCAGTTAGTGTTACTATTACTGCAAAATGCGAAATCAAAACAAACATATTTAGTTAACACATTTACTGGTAAAAAATTATTAACGAAAACACTACGCTAACATGATAATCCGAAAATCGTGGGGCTTTTTGGACTGTTCTTGTGGCTATTTGAACCACGTTTTTTTTTGTGTGTGTAAAAGTGCACATACTAACACAATAATAAATAATGAAACGGTCTTTAAAAATTTTCAAACACTTCTACCATGAATAAATCCCTCCCTCCCCTCATAAGTAGATACTTACCAACTTTGCTCCAGTCACCTTTGCTCTGTGACTTTTCTTCCAAATATATAACACCACAGAAGTCACATGGTATATTGTCTTCATGTGATGTTTGTGACAAAATTTCGTTGGATCACATAGAGGTCTCACTTTCTTTACTCGTTCTGCGCTATTGCTTCTGTTTTCTATCCCATTTTGCATGTGGGATTGTGGTTGGCTTGTTTACTGTCAGTGCTTATTTATTAGAAGTTAATTTCGTTTTAGTTCTTGTTTTTTCAATGTGTTCCGGAGTTGTGCACTGCATCTCCACATTCCAAATTTGTCAACAATACGATCTCTCTCTTACCCCTTTCACCAACTACCTTCAAGAACCTGTTGTTCATTGGAAAACCGCTCGCATCCACATTGTACATGTTCAGAGACTGGTTCTGAATTTAAAAAAACGTGACTGATACACTTCTCAAGATGCCATAAAAATAATAAAAAAGATCACAGCCGGAGGTTTAGAAAGACCATCTGATTTTCCTCAAGAAAATGTCATTTGTATGTCTGGCCATGAAAGACAAAACCAATCTTTCCCTGCCATTTTTTATTTTATTACTACGTGGCTTACTGATGTTCATAATTTTGAAAAAATGGTATTCTGCCCTTCTCACACATACAGATGAGTGGCCAAAACAAGAAATTTTAGTCTATTTACGAGATCAGATTCTTGTTCTGGTGAAAACATTGTAGGATGACCAATGGCCTTTCTTTTCTTGGGAATTTGTGCTTTTTTTTTTGGATCATTTATCAAATCTCTTCGAAGATGAGATTTACGGTATCTTCTCTGAAGAGTATTGTATGGAACATTACAGTGCGTTGCTGCAGCTCTCGTACCTAAATGGCCATTAAGAACACTTTTTTCTTGATTAATTCTTTCTTCAGCAAGTAGGCATTCTCACTTTTATAATACCTCCCCACTTAAAAAAATAAATTATTAAAATGTACCTTCGTGAAATATCAAAAATGTTAATGCCATCTGTGAGCATTAGAAGTAATCATTGAAGATTATGTTTCCAGAATTTAAAAAATCCATTTTTACATTATCTTCAAACAATATTGGAATTATGTTTATTTTGTAACAATTATAAACTTTTTACTTTTAAATGTTTCTTAAAAATTATTGTTAGATATTGTATTTATTTTTTGAATTATATCTTTACCATACACCTTAAAAACTTTGAGGCAATATAAAGAAAAACTAAGGAAGTTTTAAACTTCTAATAGTTCCGAGACCAAGCAACATATGCCGCTAGTTCTCATGTATAACGGTGAATGGTCTTTTCAGGCCGCGATACAAACACAACATGCACAGAGTTGCAGTAATTTTCCCCTTCAGATCTAAAAAGAACGAACATCGAAAACTACATCGGCATATTTAATTCACAGAAAATACCTCACAAATTTTGAATTGATATCACATGAGATACGTTAAAGGTATTTAGTTAAATCTTCTAGCTCTTACATTAACAACTTCACCCACAAGCTCTCATACGGGAAATGGGAGTTTTAGCTTTGAATATAATAGGTGAAATTGTTTTCTTCGTATTTTGATCCAAATAGCCCCATGGCCCAAATACCCCCACCCAACCATACACACACACACACACGAACACACACACACACACATATATATATATATATATATATATATATATATATATATATATATATTCGGATTCTACAAAGACTGTGTAGATTTGTTGGTACTTTTTGAATTATTTTACTTTTCCTCTCTTGGATAATAATTTTTTTTCTCTGTTTATGTTTGCACACTTTTGTTTCATTTATTTAGTGATTGCACATTTTTAATAAATGTTTGACTAGACGGAAGTTTAAACTAACGACTCCTTTACTTCGACGATTGTGCAGACTTACTGATTCATAAAGTGTAACTCTCGCATAAAGACGTGTTCAAGTTATATAAATTAGTGTAGCTAATGACTAAACAAATATTGAGTACTAAATTTTAGCCCTTAGTATTCTTGTATATCCCCACACGCTAATCAAAATGTTTCATCTAACATTTTGGTGGTTGTGACTAAACTAAGGCTTTTTTTTTTGTTTTGTTGGGAAAAGTCGTGTGAAATTACACTGTTTGTTTAGTAAATATTTATCGGACAAGAGCATTTTTCTTTTCATGTTTTTGGTCTTCTTTCATTTTGATCTGTAATGAAGTTTTGTGCGGGAGGGGGGGGGGGGAGAGAGAGAGATTTAGTTTCCTAGGCAATGTGAATGTAAAAGTACTGGGAATTGATTTAACGCCACAAAAATCGTTTCTGTAATCTGCAGCGACGAAGTGTTTAGAGCACACACGCACTTGCGCTGAGAATTGTAGGCCTACTTGAGCGATCGTCCCTGCAAACTTTGATTTTCGTTATTTCCTAAAACATGAACTCTTACAATGAATGAGGTACGTAACACAATTGAACCATTATTTATACGCTTGAACGGACAAAAAAAATTGAATGTTTCCGTGCGGCCATAAGCAGCGTTAGGCAGAGCAACTGCTCGCTTTGCTTCCCACAGTGTTCATCCCCTCTCCTCGTGTCTCACGTGACACCGTGACGTCAGAGGGCGGGTGCCTCAAGTCGTCCATTGTTTTGGCTGGTCATGGCGCATGGCTTAGTATTGGGCGCTTGCTTGAGTCAAGATCCGTGGACTGTGGTAATTATAACGGCAGTAGTAGCTAAACGTGACGTATTTCGTGACGGCAGTTGAACACTGTAATTTGTTTCTAAAACACCAGATTGTGACAAGGTGTGATAGCTTGGGAAGATAT
Organism: Bacillus rossius redtenbacheri; assembly: GCF_032445375.1. Lineage (NCBI taxonomy): Eukaryota > Metazoa > Arthropoda > Insecta > Phasmatodea > Bacillidae > Bacillus > Bacillus rossius. The sequence goes on from NC_086330.1 coordinate 352,482,590, forward strand.
GATTTATAACACTTCATTAAAAATTTTTAACTAAATAGCTCCAAAACTTATTATTTTTTTGTACTCGCGTGACTGCTGGTTAGTGTGATTAATCGATGTACAAAAAAAAAGCAAACATTATCGGAGCGAGTTAAAAAATAACTGTTTAGAAATTAATTATTTAAAACTAAAAAATGTGGTGGGATTTAATTCAATTTTTTTGCATCCCGTAGTACATGTGCTCGCCGTATATCAAAACTGTAATATTAACGCATGACTGATTCCAAATGAATATATATTATATATATAATATGTATTTTTATTCACATTTTAGTTTAGTAACCGAAAAAAAAATCACTGTTTCGAGTGATGTAACTCATCCCTGAAAATCATAAATGGATATTGTTACGCAGTTTTGAAGTTGCGACGCGGTAGGTAGTAATAACGGTTCTTTTTTCCCCCCTTCGGTTTGTTTACTTTTCTTTTTACGCCGCAAGCTACGCTCCTTCAAGTCGAGAGCGTCCACGGACAGCAGTAAAAAGAAAAAGAGTACTACCGCACTTGAAGGTTCTGCGCTGAAGCAGTAAAATATCTGCTTCATCGAGTGGCGCTTCTGTGCTTCGCCCTAGGCACGCCGGGTGAATGCGAGGTCCCATATTTCATTGTCTTCAAACCCGGCTGAGTGTTTCTTTCATCGGCACAGAGCCGCCACATGCGCCCGTGTTTTTTTATTTTTTTTTATTTTAAGAAGGCGTGTTTTACTCATTGTACACCCTGCATCGTGTAGTCTTCTTGATAGCCTTGTCTGATCATTTGATACTCCCGTCGCACTGTTAGAGTAACTAGTTAATTGGGACGTTAAAACTTCCCTTTCCCTCCCTCCCTCCCTAATTATTCCTTGTGTATCCTTTCGCCACACGTCAATAAATATAAAAATGTTAATGTGCATCGGTTTAAAGTTTTACGAATGTTAACTTTGTGACCGTGGAGATGGGTGGTTAGTGATTGAGATTAAAAAGAGGATTAGAAGCGTATTAGAAAAATATATCAGTGTATGATTATTGTAGTTACTAACAGTGACAAATACAGCTACTGGAACTTATTCTTGTTTGTTATCAGCGCGAGGATAGAGTTGATTACGTACTTATTAATTATTTAATTAGTACAAAATGTGGTAGGTTTTAATTCACTCCCGGGCAAACCATTGCGCATCTCTTCGTCGCATGTGGAAACTAACAATGTATGTCTGGCGATTGATATCCGTGGAACAATTTTGGTTTCACTCCAAATGAGTTGTAAATATAATTCATTAATAATGTTCATCCTGCTGTAGTGGCAGTGGATGCCAAAACTAATTTTGCTTCGTGAAACTGTAGCATTGTGAGAAGCATGAGTGGTATTATTTTCAGGCGCTTAATTATACCTTGACATGGCCTGGTTTTTTTTTCTTATCTCGTCCTTGGTCACTAACGCGTCTCGGTCATATTGCTAAGTCCGCAGTTTCAATCCATCAACATGGTCGTAGGTATTTTTTTTAAAAAAGGGAGGGGGGGGGCTCGGGAACGTACTACGGAGGGAAATAAATCTAACTGTTAAACGGGGCTAATAAACGTTGTAGTAACGCCAACACTATGTTTTTAAAGGATGGGCAACATAAAACGTTTTGATCACGTGGCGTGACCTTAAGGCCTTGTCTCACGCGCCGTGTATTTGAGAGTGTTCCTGTCAATCTACCGCGACGGGGCTCTTGAACTTAATGTTTCGTCTGAAATTTTTTCAACAGATATTTACTAATTATTTTCCAACAGCCATCGAATGACACGGATGTATGTAATCACAAGAAAAATGAAATAAGGAACTCGGTGAGTCACGCAAGTGTTTTCAAATATAATTCACGCGACTGTTTACATCCTTACATTACACTTAGTGTTTGAAAATATTTGTAACAACAGCAAATTCAAGGAAGTTTCGTGTTGGAATTTCAGATGTAGCCCTTAAATATAAGCAATGACGATAAAATAAACATATCAACATGAATTAACGATATAGGTTGATTGTCCACAGGATATTTACCCCCCCCCCCCCTCTCCAATAATTTCCCCCCATCTTCCATCATTCATCGCCGGTAATGGCGTGACTGCGACGTACTGGGTGAGATGATACTACAATGGTTCCCCATCGCCTGCCGCTGAATGGAGATGAAAGATCCTCGACCCGGCCGGAAATCGAACTTGACATCTCGCGCAGTCTTCCTGTCGTGCATTGGGCAGCTACGAAATTTGAGCGGTGACCATAACATTACGTGGCGGAGAATTTGAATATAAAATGTGTAATACACGTGCGTCTAAAAATTTGTTGCAGATTTTTCATGCCCTAAAATTATTCTGGAGAGCAATCGTTATATAGTCCTTTTTATTCTCCTGAAGATACAGTTTGAAAAGGCAATACGAAAAATACGGAAACAGAACGGCCTATTCGCTCTCAGTGCATTTTTAAATTTTAAACAAAAAAACCATCACTACTGTTACACAGTTTTTACAGTTTTCGAATTTGCGAGATTTCCCGTGGAGCTATTGCACACCATGAGAGTGCCCGGGTAGGCGGGGGGGGGGGGGGGGGGGGCTTAAAGACGTTCCGCCGCACATGTGATGATGCGAGGATGCTATGGCGGTTGGCGCGCGCGCGCGCGTGTGTGTGTGTGTGTGGTCAGTGACGCAAGCCCTAGTTGAATGAAGGAGGGGGGGGGGGGGAGGAGGCTTGTACGAGCGCCGCCGGGTCCGACACAAGCAGCTGTCGGGGTCGATTTAGTGGCCACGCGTCGCCCGCAGGCCGCTGCCGACGTATCCCCACCCCCTCTTCTTCCATCGAGGAATCGATACCCTAGTTCCACAGTCGACTCCTCTCCACTTCCCTACTCCCCTTTGTCCCTGTCCCGTCCCCGACTCCCCTCCTCGGTAGGTAATGAGATCGCCACTTATTCTTCGACGCGAGTAAACTTCATTTGTTATGTTTGGGCTTTACGTCTTCTTAAGTTCAGGAACGGCACTTTTTTTTTCTTCTAATCTCTCAAAGGAGTATGCAGTTTCAAACTATGACATTAAATTAATGATTGTGAGTTCGGCGGAGGATTATGTACAAATTTATGATCGCAGTTGCCAAACTTAAGTACTTTCGTAAAAATAAAGTATGAAAAGAGAAAACTTTGTAACTTACGAATTTAAGAGTCTGGGTAAACATAAATATACCCTTCAAACAAACTTTGGACTCATGAGGGGCTATCGCCTCTGCACCCCCCCCCCTCCCCTCTTCATAGGAGCTGCGCTTGCTCAAGGCATCTGCCTACTCAGGCGCACACACGGTGTGCAGAGCTTGAGAAGAAACAACACACACTATTTGGGATGAGTAGTTAACGTATTTTGTTTTCAAACTGTCTTTTTAGGAGGACGAGAATGGCTAGAACGCGTGTTTTCATAGTAATTTTTAGGCATTAAAGGCCCGGTACTGATTCTTCAAACGTTTACATTCATTTCTCCGACATGTGTTTACCAATCTAATATCATAGTGGCCCTTATGTACGACGTGGAGTCTGCGCACCAGTCCACGAGGCGATATCACGTGAGAAGCGCCAGCGAATGTCGCACTTATCATCCCGCCTCTCCCAAGTACAGGCCTGGCAATCTCCGCATAATCGTGTAACGTAAAATCCTTTACTTTTAGATCTCTTCGACAGCGAGGTGATTGGACACGCCTGCGCACAGCGAGCACAACGGGGAATAATTCGACTTGTCTGTAGCGAGTGTCCAGGGTCGTTACCACAACGCCGAACGTACAATAACGCCGAATACCATGACGCCGAATGCCAAATTGACCGCAACGCCGACAGCTAGAAAACTGCTGTGTACCACAACGCCGAAATACAGTAACGCCGAAAAATGTTGCTGAGGGGGGGGGGGGGGTTACAGGAGCAAAATGAAAAACAACTGAATGAATTTGTGTGTTAACCTTACCTAACCTAACCTTTGTGGCAGTCCTGCAATGACATTTTTCGGGGTTAATGTATTTCGGCGTTGTGGTATATCGGCGTTGTGGTGCGCCCCCGAGTGTCCATTTCGGCACCTGCCTGGGAAAGCTTCGGGAAGTCATGGAAAAACCTGAAATTAAGGGGCCCGCCTCGTCAGGGGTGTATGTGTGTTAGTGAGGCGGGATGATAAGCGCGACGCTCGCTGGTATTTCCAGCGCGGTATAGCCTCTAAGCGCAAGTCTCTGAACTGGCGCGCATTCGTCTCGTCGTCACAGGATAACTGTGATATTTGAGCGGTGACCGTAACATTATATGGCGGATAAATGAAGATAAAGGTGTTATGCAAGTCCCTTAAGTGCTTTCAAGAATCTGTACTGATTGTTTTATGCCTAAAAATACTCTGAAAACACGCGTTTTAGCCATTTTAACGCTTTTAAAAATACAGTTTTATAAAGTTAATCCGAAATTAAAAGTACTTTTTCGGCCCTCAGCGAACTCTTAAATGCTATTCGTAAACAGGCCCCACTCGGATATCTTGAGTAGTTTTGAAATCGCGTTGTTTTTCCTGAAGCTCTGCACACCGTATGTGCGCCCAGGTAGGCGGGGCCCTTAATATGGCCGCACCAGGAGTTGCACCTGGGTCCTCGTGAGTTACTTTTTTTAATGTGTAAACATCTCTAGCTCTTGGTACACGTCATTCAGTAGGATTGATTACGTGAAAATGGAACGGAAGTCGATGAACGGAAATGTGTAAACAAGATGGTGGACCCGCGTTTAGATGTATAAACCCGAAAGTCACCTACGCAAATATTATCCAAAGCTGTAGTTTAGGATTTTTTTTCAATCCTTTTTCGCTTTTATCAGAGCTATTTCTAATAGTTTAAATTTTCCTGTTTCGTGCTGCTCTGCTATCTACGTTTGGTGGTGGCAAGCAGCGTTTACGATTCATGCAGCGAATTCTAGCGGCGGGTGCATAAAGTACGTGTGCTATTCGCGTTCAGAAATTTTGTTACTTGAGAAACGAATTTTTGTTATTTATCAGTATAGTTATGACGCTGTGCATTATTTTAAAGAATTGTACGTTAAATTTCGTGTCCGAGTTTCGTATGATAAGTTTATTTGCAACATGAATTTGCTCGTTACCTAGATAAGATGTTGACACATCACTGACGAGTACTGAAAATTCTCTCTCTCTCTCTATCTCTCTCTCTCTATATATATATATATATATATATATATATATATATATATATATATTTCACCGCTGCTTCATCTCGCTTGGTTTTGGTAGAAGATGTTTCCGTTGAATCTACGCAATCAAACTCACCGCTTGAAATTACATTAAGAAGCTATTTTTTTGACGTGCTAAGTAGGGAAAACGTGACGCTTTGAACCCACGTTAAAAAAAAGAGCCAGACAAAATCAATGTAAAAAAAATGAAACGTTCACCTTACGAATCGCAGGGCAAGGGCAACGTTCATGTCACTGACGAGACATCATTGTGGTCGAGAGAGAGAGAGAGAGAGAGAGAGAGAGAGAGTGTGTGTGTGTGTATATATATATATATATATATATATAGTATGTTTTATTCCTTCTAACGCACCCTCCCAACACATGCTGAAAGAAGTTGAGGTATCTGATACGCCAGCAATGTGTATTATTATCCTGCACCTTGACCATTCAAAATATCTCTAGCCGAGTAAGTACTCAAAACGTGTTTAGACCTACAACATCCATTATGGAGCTATGTTGCTCGCTTTAGCCTGAGAGAAACAAAGAACTGATAATGATGACACTCGTTCACAAATCAAGTTTCTGTAGGACTTTAACTGTATTCCTGAATAGTGTAATAAATTTTACCGCAGGATCTTAGATATGTTCTGTAAATTTTCTGTCGGTTAGATTTTAAGATGATTGCACTATAAAGGTTGAAGTTTGTTTTTGTTTACATGACAATGTACGTACTAATGTGTTAGTGATTTCTTGTAAAACTGTGCATTTCTAACAGTCCCTAATGCAATTACCGCGTCTATAGACGGATGGCTTAATTAGCAGCTTTCACGCAATCCGACTTCGCTAAACTGGTTTAGCTACATGTTACTACAACTAAGTACATCCGCTTAAGATATTATCTTTTATAAACAGTTTTAATTTTCTATCTCCGGCTTTGGTTTATGTGGCCCGAGTCTAGTTATTTACTTGAGTAGCCTACATATTCACTAGACAGTGGACTATGACTTTGTACACTTCAGCATTGTTCTCTTGTTACAAACTATTTTTCATATTTCGACTGTGATTTCTTCCAAATAATTAAGCTGTTTTAGTGCAGTTATTGATTAGTGCAATATAGTTGCTGTCGTTAAGAGATTTTTCATTTTTTCATGTGACCTTTGGTGTTTACTTTATTAACGTTTAACATTTTTAAGAAATTTTGAAAATTTCAACATCACAATCAATCAAAATAGGTGACCCTAATATAAAATAATAATCGTGTGTTTAAAAAGCATTTACTTTCAATCTGAATTTTTTTCATGTCAGTTTAGTTTACCTTATTGGGTAGGTCCCCAAGGTTGCGAATTTAAAATAGAGATTAGGAAAAGAAGGGGGATGGGGGAAGTTGAGGAAAGAGAGAAAGCAGAGTTAAAATCATGTATTTAACATATTTTAGGGAATAACAATTTTTCATCTTATTTTATTGAAAATCTACATTTGTCAAGCAGAGAATATTAATTAAATTAAGAAACTTTAAATGAGTGAACTTACATTATTAATATTATTATTATTACATTAGAATTCGTTCGCAATGATGTAATTCTGAACTGCAAAGAGTTTTCGAGGAAAACTGTTGCAGCCACCGTACTTAATTAACTTCAGACATTCCAATAACACTTTCAGGACAATTCTCGTTGTGTGTGGTGAGCAACTTTTTGTTTTAGTCTGTCAGTTTGCTCTCGCCCGCTACACGGACAGCAGCTACTTTATTTATCTTAAACATTTTGACTCACGTTTCATACGATTGCCGCTTTTTTTTTTTTTTTTTTTAAATACATGACTGAGAGCAAACAAACCTTGAAACGTACTTTTTGAAAATAACTTTGAAAAGATGAAGTCAAAAAGTCAAGTTAAAAATTACATGATTTGCTAGTCTTGAACGTGTCATTGCCACGATGATGCCAGAATCTCGAAAATAAACGATAAAGTGTAGTTCCCAAATATCACTGTAGAATCGACATGGGCTTGAAAAATTCGTCGGTTTGACGACCTTCAGGATAGACTAAGTCCTCTGTATACTGGCGCAAATAACGCCAGTTTGTTGGCTGCTGACTTGTGAGTCGTATCGACTGGTTTTCCTGTCATACGAAACTTCTTTGGTTAGGTGTTTTTCTCATCGGCCTAGAGTCGTCCAGATGAAAAGTGAGTGAGCCTTGTAGCAAAATCAGCCTGAAGGTATAATTTGAATGTGTTGCCTATCGCCAGAGACTGGAAAAATTCGCGCTTTCTATTACCTCTAGGATAGACTCCACAACCCCCTACACACTCGGGCAAATGCCACCTGCCCATTGGCTACTGACTCGTGACACCTGTCAACTGGGACGCTTGCGATTCGATACTTTTTTTGGTTGAAGGTTTTCCATTGGCTCTAAGTCCTTCAGATAAACTGTAAGCCAATCACAGAAGCAATATAAAGGTACAATTGTTTGGATTCTAGCGTATCGTGAAATGAATCCGCGAATTTTTCCGGTCTCTACCTATCGTTGGATGAAAATAAAAGCGTTCCACTAAAATTTCACTTTATTTAATACTTATTGTGATTAAATTACATCGCTAATCTCTTATTTGTCTCACGCCACCAACCGACACGCGGAACACGTAGCACCGGTGCGGCAGATAGGCGTCCGAAATGGGTGTCCGTACTCAGAGGTTACGGTGCATGCCTGCCTGTGAGAATCAAGAATCGCGTGTTTCGGCCGCTGTGGCTTGGGAAGCCTACAATTCATGCCGAGTATTCGACATGCCCGAACATTTCCGAATATTTGCCTTCGGGTGTCTTCGGAATTCTTTTGTTGAGGTGAAAAAAAACGTCTGTTTTTAAATGCTGGACATAAACAAATAAAGGTAGGAAGTTCCATAACGATAATACAAATTAAGCCATTAAAACCAAGATTAATATTTGAGTAAATATGCGAACATTCTTATCTTTTACATTCGTCTTGCAATGTCATCAAATGAAAATGCGATGTAATTAACTTAAGATTTATTTGTTGTTTGGATATTGTTGCGCAAGTAATAAGTAAAAAAAAAAAATTACGTGAGTTCCTATTGTTCATCCTTTGTCCCGGTTTGTTATGTCAGGTCAGTTACATTATAAATACTTTAAAACTAAACAACCATTAAAAATAATTCATATTATGTTTAATGTCCGCTTAGTTTGAAAGTATTTATAATGTAACTGACCTGACCTAATCGACCATTTGAATTAATTAGGCATTCACGAATACACGGCAAAATAAAAGATGCGCGTTTTCACCCAAACAAAAGAATTCCGAGTTCACCCGAAGGCATGTATTCGATAATCTTCGGGCATGTCGAATACTCGGCGTGAATCGTAGGCTTCCCGCTGTTTTGTTGGCTCCCTCCGCGAACCGACGCTCGGAGACCTCGCCCGACCTCGCGCGCCTGTTCGCCGCGGGCAACCTCGCGAGGCACACGGCCTTCTGGCCGTCACTCACCGGCGCGCGGCCTCATGTCCTGACTGTGCGTGCGGGGGTGATGAGTGCGGCGCTCGCTGTGTCCGCCCCTAGGCGCACCGCTGTGAGCGGTGACACCGTAACATCAGATGGCGGAGAAGCAGTGGGGGATCCAGGATTTTGGTTTGGGAGGGGCTTGACCCAGCTGAGGCTATGTTTTATCAAGGCAAACACTAAAACAATAGTGGACCCAGATGCTTTGGGGGGGGGGGGGGCGGGCTTAAGCCCCTTAGCCCCCCCTCTGGATCCGCTACTGCGGAGAAGTGTACTGCGAGTCCCTCGATTTCTTTCAGTTATCTCAACCGGGAATTTCACGCCTAGAAATTGTTCCGAAAATAACGAGTTTTAGACGTTTTCACTACCCTAAAAGTACCGTCTAAAAACTCAAAATCCGGGAACAGAAACTACTGATCCGTAGAGACATGCAAAATTCGCGGATTCATTTCGTGATATGCTACAATTCAAATAATTATACCTTAGCGCTGCTTCTGCCACTGGTTCACTGTTAATCTGGAGTAATGAGGGCCAATTAGAGACCCTCGCTCAAAGAAGTGTCGAATCACAGACACTCAGTCGAGACGACTCACAAGTCAGTAGCCAATGAACAGGTGGCAATTGCCCGAGTGTGTAGAGTGTAGTAGAGTCTATCCTGGAGGTCACTGAATCCGCGAATTTTGCAGGTCTCTACTCATCCGCCCTCAGCGTAATTCTTGAAGGTTCTTCGTCATCTGACAACACTCGGATATCTTAAGCAGTTTTTAAATCACGCGGGTACTTCCGAAACTCTGCACAGCGTATGTGTGTCTCACACTTAGATTGCAACACAGCGTATGTTTCTCTCACACTTAGATTGCAGTACAGAGTACATGGCGCCCGCTGTTTCCAGATTGATACTACCCGGCTTTTTAACATTAAAATCTTATTTTGTTTACTATCCGTAATCATATATTTTTAAGATCATTTTAATTTTACTCTTTGTTGACTTTTGTAAGACTGTAACATAGTTTAAGTGGACAGTTATATTACAGTTACAGTCATTCAGAAATAATAAAAATAATAATAATTAAACGCTATACTCCAAATATTATTACACAGTAAATCTATTTCAAGCATTCGGTCACTATTAGTAACAAGGGAGTCTATTTAATTATGACCTGTGCTGAAACAGAGACAAATGTTTTAATATTAAATGAATTAAAACATTTGTTGACAAAAACGGTTTAAGCCAAGATACGGTTTTTAAGTTACATCTACCTATAAAAGTAAAAATTTAATATGATCAGACGATGCTCTTGGTGAAATACAAGAAAAGGTATTTTAAAAATTATAATTCCAAATGTTTCCTTTAAATTTACGATGTTTCAGATACATTTAATAATAATTTATTACGTTATACAGGTTATTCTAAAACTGTTGTGCTCTATGGCTTGTATTGACAACAGAACACACCGAAAGAAGGACAGCGCTGGTGGCACAAATCGTGCATTAGAAAGAGAGAGTAAATATCCATTAAAATGCACACTGAAAACTACGGATGAGACAAGCTAACGCGGAGCCTGTAACTCCCCTCGACCTTGGGCCAAAACCACGTGATTGCCCGAACTACGCGCCACATGACGTCACTGCTCCAGGCTGAATAACGTGCAAATTTCGCTTCGTTTTTTTGGTGCCAGGTTAGACTCAAAAAACGTGTTTATGATCAAGCCGCGTCATGTGTCCTTTGGTCCGGGTCGCACACGATTCTTTCAGATGTTATCTCAAGCCTGTGACCCAATTGACAAGGTTCATTTAAGTACCTATAGGTAGGGACAGGAAAAATTCGTGGATTCAATGACCTCTAGGATAGCCTCCATTATCCTCTGCATTTCTCAAATAAACACGCGTGTTCATTGGGTACTAAATTGTGAGGCGTCTCCACTGGGTAGCTTGTGATTCGACGCTTCATTGGTCGATAGTCTCTCATTGGTCCAGATAGCTCCAGTTAAACTGCGAGCCAATAGCAGAACCAGCAGAATTGTACACATGTTTGAATTTCAGCCTAACACGAAATGAATCCGCGAGTTTTTCCGGTCTCTACCTATAGGTATACAAACATTCGCATTCTAAGACTGTCAACACGTAACAAAGCCAATTTAGCATGTCTATTGTTAGTGAGCAGCACCGAGAAAAAAAAAACTTACTAGTAAATGGTTGCCTAGTCTAGGTCATTGGAAATTTAAGTGCTCGATTTAATTTGGAGTAATTATTTTTGTGGAATGCCAACGCAATGCCTTTCATGGCTCTCGAAAAAAAAAGGTGCAGTGGCTCATGGGTAAGGTCAAGCATTTTTCGCGAAACTATTTCCAGGCCAGATGCGTGTTAAAACACTTTGTAGCATTGTCTGTTTAATGCGGTTGGCTGGGTTTATTTCAGGGACGTGTCTACTGTCAGCAAACCAATCATAGCCAAGGGCGAGAAAAAAACGCGTCCTGAATGGCCCGGCCAAACAGGGCAATGGCTTCTTTTACAGACGGCCGCCCATTAAAACAGAAACAATCGCTAGCGTGGGCGTAACTTACTGCAGTTTAATAAGCGATCAGATTTTGTTCGCGGAAAATAATGGCCCGTATTCATGGGAAAGCGATGGTGAGGTGATATTTCGCAAAATTATTCCGTACCAAGGGAGTCTGGAAAAAACAGTACAGTCAAAGCTTAATCCGACGAAACCGTTTTAATAATTTTTGAAATTCTGTGTTATTCGAGGGTAGTGAAGTGAGTGTGAGAGTTCTGAGAAGGCGGCCGGGGAGTCGTCGGAAAAGCTTTTTTATTTGTGCTCCAATTTGAATCCGGTTTCATTTTTACTCGTTTTTCGTTATCGACGGAATGAATCTTTGTGTGCTCCGCCGTGTAGGTTGGTGGGAAGGCGGGGCCACAACCAAGACATTGCCTTGAGCGTGTTAACTCTCAGGGGTGGGCAAAGTACGCCCATTTTTCGGGCTCCGTGCAAAACTTTGCTGCCGTGTTTCGTGTCGCATTTATTTCTGTAAGCACAAAAAAAAATATATGCATGGGAAAACATTTTACGTAGCTCTGTAACAGGCTGTCTTAAGGTCACTAAAATCACATAAGTCAATTAAAAAATAACGAAATTCACGAAATAAAATTCCGAAATAATCTAACGGTGTTGGAAGTCATGAAGCTCAAATTTCAAGCAGCCGTTTGTTTACTTGCGTTCTGATTTTTTACGCCTCATTAAATATAAAAAGTTTTATACTCTCGATTAAAATAATGTGGTAATATTCTCTGAAATAGTTTCAGCTTTCCAACACAAAAATCGGCACGTTTCTCGAATTATATATTTTTTTTAGTTTTGCTTATTTTATCTTAAAAAACTAACACTGTGATACAACAGAAGTTGTAATAAGGTTTTATTGTATTAAAAGGTCATGAAAAATCCCTGATTTTGATTCATCAGATATTTATAGACACCCTATTTGAAGTACTTAATAATGACACACGAATGCTGAAGTGCGGAGTAAAATATTGATGGAAGTACATAGTAATAACTAGAGACCTGCAAAATTCGCGGATTCATTTCGTGATATGCTACAATTCAAATAATTATACCTTAGCGCTGCTTCTGCCACTGGTTCACTGTTAATCTGGATTAATGAGGGCCAGTTAGAGACCCTCGCTCAAAGAAGTGTCGAATCACAGACACTCGGTCGAGACGACTCACAAGTCAGCAGCCAATGAACAGGTGGCATTTGCCCGAGTGTGTAGAGTGTAGTAGAGTCTATCCTGGAGGTCATTAAATCCGCGAATTTTGCAGGTCTCTAGTAATAACCATATGAGGGTTCAGTCGTAGAGTGAAATTTTCGTTTATAACTGCGCACTAGCCGCGAAGTATAAAAAGAGTTGTCGTCTCGACATCGAATTGATGATTTGCCATGTAAGACAAAAACAAATACTGTCAGCATACGAGTGATTTTCGCTTGCGGGAAACAGGGCAGATGTCGCCGTGAACGGCTGCGAGGATCGCGGATCCGACTAAAGCCGAGGCCACACAGAAAACTACGCTATGTTCGCGATGATTTTCGCTATGTTCGCGATGATTTTCGCTATGTTCGCTATGTTCGCTATGTTCGCTGCGCCAGGTGGCCAGACAGATCAGTCTAGTTCGCGATGTTGCAGAGACGCGTCCCGTGGGATTCAAGTAATGATTCTGACGATCATATTCTGCTGGCTCTCACAGTATGTAAACTTAAAAATAAATAAATGGGTTCATGAAGTTAATATAGAAACAGAAGAATTTGAACAATTCCATCATTTGATGAAGCAGTTGCTTGTGAGGCGAAATCAGATTTATGGATCATTTCAGAATAAATGCAACTCAACTTTGATAGCTTTCATTTGGAATCAGATCCCAAGCATTGTTCTTTATATCCTGCCATATACATCCTCCCATAGATTTATTCCATAAACATGGATATTTTCGTAATACTTCGATGAACTTTATCGTCGCACAATACTGATTAAAATTAAACTTCGTGAAAAGCAAATCCAGAAATACGGTACAATTCCGCACGAAAAAAAGATGTTTTTTGCTTATCTGCGCATGCGCGAAAGTCAGCGTCTTTTAGAGAAATTGGCCAAGAACCAAACACCCGGCGCCAACATGGCGAACACAGCTTTGTGTTGCCGGTGAGATGCAGCCGGCTATATTTTGCTCACGTAGCGAACATAGCGAACACGGCGAACATAGCGCCCTTTGCGGCCGTAGATTTAGACTCGGCTCCGCCCACCAGCGTCATGTCCATGCCATTATTTTATATCTATAGCAATTTACGCCAATGTTCCAACATGAAAGCATTTCGTATTAAGGGGGATTAGATCCCGCCATATTGTTTTTGACGTGACAACGTCTAATAAATCGATGAACGCCGGCTTAACGTACGAAAAAGGATGACTAACTGTCCCGTTACGCACATTGTCCCGTTACGCTCGTACGCTTGCGCCGCATCTATCTCTCTTCCACTCGATTGGAACAACCATCGATTTGACTTTTTCGAGGCACATTAAACTTGAAACACTCCCATTCATTTCCTACTTTTCCTATCATCGTCCTATCCTTAACAGAATAACACAGATTGGAAGAAGTTAAATAGCAAACATGTATAAAAGTTATAGTTAAAATAATCTCTTCGTTAAAGTAATAAACATATTTGAGTGCAAATAAAAGTAAATTTATCAATTAAATTGTAGATTTCATTTCAGTCCTTCTTTGTATCCATACAAAATAGTGATAATTCAATAAAACTGATTCAATTTTATTCATAAAAGTATGCAATCATTTCATCAATGTTTTGTTATGACGTCACGTTATACTATCGTCCGTAAACCGACTTTACAGAGAACCATTTTTTTTTTTTTAATTTTTGGGTATAATTCTAATTTTATCTATTTGTCCCGTAAGCGCCGCGAGGTAATTAGTTATTTCACGCGGGCGACCACAGCTGTCATGATAACCACACCAGTTCACAAGTGTTGACTTCTACAAGTGGCCAAAGCTAAGTCCTATGCCACGTCTACCCAAAAAAAATTAAGCACCTAAGCTTTATTGCAAGCGATATCAACATATTTAAAATCGCGAGCTGGCGATGCCTAATACCCCTTATTTTCATTAAAAAAAATTGTCTCTTAAATATATGCTACACTATTTGTAAGAGTTTGTAAAACGTCAAGCTTTTATTAATTTATTTTAAGCAATTTTATCGTGATCACCCACCAAGTTAAAATTGTCGGGTATTAAGTAAATATTTAGCTATGAAGTCGTATTTTCAAGTTACGTATTTAGAAGGACGTGAATATTCGCGATAAAAGTATTGTTAGCTCATTATACCGTAATAGTATGCCCATGCTAGAGATTGTTCCCTTGTAATTGGCGGTCATCTGCAAGAGAAGTCATTGCCTTATATGATCAGACCATTCAGGACGCGTTTGCTTCCGCACTGGATGGCTATCATTGGTTTGTTAACAGTTGACATGTACCTGAATATACCCAGCCAACCACAATACCCAGACAATGCTACAAAGTCTTAACCCAACTGATCTGGGAATCTTTTCGCGGGGGCAAAAAAAAAAAAAAACAAAGGAAACCTATGGCTCTGCGTTTTTCGTTATATAAATCTTTAAGTAACAAAAAAAAATTACAAATTCAACATGGCGGGCGAGCCTTAGAATGTTTTGTGTGGTTCAAGTTTAACATGGTTTGAGCGCGAAACGTATTAAACAATGTCTCGGCGGGGCGGAAATTACAAATAGTTTTCTGTACTAAACTGTACAGAATTAAATTTTGTAGCCGTACCTGTTGAAATGGTTTTGTTTAGATTTGAAAGAACTATGTTTGAATCTGCTATGGTTTTATTTTTAGATAGTTATGTTCCATTTGCCTGAAAAGATACGCAAAATTGGATCTTCAAAAATCATATTTGGTATTATTATAATAAAAAAATTAATCGGTAGTTCAAAAGAATACTGGGTTTTGTTTGTGAGTAAAAAAAAAAAATACCACCATATCCACAATAGTATTCAAGTGATTGTATGAAAAAAACTATAGCATTCTTTCTCACGCGACTTCATCCTCCATTGTAGAGATATGGCATTTACATGTATTTTTAAAATAAAGATTTTTTTTTTCACCTCGTTATTTTATATGAATCATTTTCCATAAGAAATAATTTTCACGTAACTAAAACATTGCTAGGTATGAAGTTGCTTGATTTCTGTCGACCGTGCAGTCGCTATCTTCAGGGTAGCAGTCATTCTGCAAGGTTGACCAAAATGTTGGTGAAATCTTCGCCTTCGATGCGGCTACAACATAGAAGCCAAGCAACTTCATAATATGGCCGCGGAAGAATGCCATCCTTATTCCCAGCTATGTTACACTATATAAGCAAAACTTTTTTTTTTGTTGTGTATCAATTTTTTTTTTTTTTTTTTCGCGTAATATCTGCTATTTCTAAAAAGTCGGGTCAGACGATGATAATTATGGTCTGACTCATTCAGTATAGCAATTTCTGAGTTTAAACAACAAAGAAATCATTAGAAATTTAACTTACTTAACTCCATTCTGGAAACGTTACTTCATAACAATATAAAAATGGCATAAATTAAATAAATAAATAAATTTAAGATGACGGGTGAAGTCCAGTCTTAATGTGGTGTCCTGACCGGGACGCCAGACGTGCAGAACTTCAGTTGTTACGGCGCCATTTACAAACCACTCTTAGATTCATTAAAATTGTCTGATTAAGAATAGCATTTTAAGAGCTATTGCATTTGTCTGTATGGGGTTTTCCGTTCCATGGTTTCGTTTTTAACGTGTGATTTTTTGGATAGTGAAATAGGCTAAAACGGGTGTTACCACGGACTTTTTGACGTGACAACGTGTAATAAGTCGATGAACGTCGGCTGCACGCACGAAAAAGTGTCCCGTTACGAACATTGTTCTTTTACGCTGTTTCCCGTTACGCTCATTGTACGCTTGCGCCGCATCTATCTCTCTTCCACTCGACTGTTTATAAAGTGAAGTGAAAAGTTAATGTGGTTTTCATTGCTTATTACAACAACAATTTCGGCAATAAAGGTTAATTATTCTTGCTTTTTAAAAATCTGATTACTAGTATAATTTCAAGTATTTATTCTTTTATTATTAAAATAAAAATAATTCAATTTTATTCATAAAGTATGCAATCATTTCATCAATGTTTTGTTATGACGTCACGTTAAACTACCGTCCGTAAACCGACTTTACAGACAATTTTTTTTTTCTAAGTTTTGACAAATTCTACGCACAGTGGTTGTAAGGGGTGTGATGAAGTCTTTATCGGTAAAGTTCCGCCTTTAAATCACAGGGTCGGAGCCTTCAAGTCCCATTAGAGGTGTGTTAACCTGAAGCAGGGCGGAGATTGCATACCAGTTGGTGTGCGTAGAGGCGAAGAGTGGTAAGACGAGCAGGCCAGTGCCGCCCTTAGCGCGCGGCCTCGAGGACACCGCCGGCCGTGACACGGTTGTGGCGGCGCGAGGGGGTTTCGGCCCGGAACAACAGCCAGTCATCGCCGTGTCTGGCTTGGCTGTACCTTTGAATATATATACTGTATAGAAGTCGCCAGCCCAGGTTAAAATTTATAATACGGTTTTGAGGTAGTTGGTTAATTCACCGCCGTAATCGCCACCATCTCTAGGGCATCGACTTGTGGTGGTCCCTAGCGGACAAGTGTCGAACTCTTCAAACACCCCTTCCCCCTCCCGTTGAACGACCGTGAGCTGCAGTGAATGATAGGTGGGGGGTGCGGGGAATGACAGCGGGCGACAGGGCTGCGCCCTAACGGGTAAATAACAACTAAGACGATTCAGGGAGTTACGGCAGCGCACTGCAGCGGTGAAGTTCCCAAGCTGCTCATCATACGCTTCTGAAAAACGTAGAGTAAATCCTATCCACTCGCGACTTCTGTACAGTAGCCTATATATATTCAAAGGCTGTACGGACCCCCTCGTAGCTGACCCCGTTACGAACTGCGGGCCAGCGAGGCTCCGGTTTCGCTCGCCACCCGGCGGTGTGAGGTCACGCAGGTCCCGAAAATCACGGACGAAAAAAAAAAAGCAACGAGGACCGGTCATTGAAGTAACGACAAAGTGCCGAAATCAAACAACGTTAGGTGCTGTAAATCAATAAGTAGGGGCAGGCATTTTTTCGCGAAAAGATCTGAACGGCTATTAGGATGCAACGAGGTATACCCGCGCCTGTGGTTTCTTCCTTTGTGATTGGCAGCCGTCTGCGAGAGAAGTCGTTGCCTTATTTGGCCGATACATTCAGGTCGCGTTTGCTTCCGCACTGAAATACTCCGCACTGAAATACTCCGCACTGAAATACTGTGATTGGTGTTGTTACAATCGATGCGTATCTGGGAGAAACTCGCCCAATCACGAAGCACAGACGATGCTACAGTGTTTTAACTTACAGCTAGTCTCGAAATCTTTTCGCGAAATCTGCATGCCCCTATCAATAAACTTACAATTTAGCAGTCTTCTGCTAACTCGATTCCAGCTTTGTAACTTAAAAAAAGCCGGGCAAGTCCCTGAGGACAGTAGAAAACACTCGTATCGCGCGTGCTCATGTTTAATTTTGATTTTTACATGACGAGTAGATGCCGGAAAAATTCGCGGTTTCAGTTACTTCCAGGACAGACCCCACAGTCCCTCTTTGTACTGGGGGAAAATAAACACCCGCTCATTGGCTACTGACACGTGACACCTGTTAACTTGGGATGCTTTTGATTCAATACTTCTTTTGTTGAGGCAGTCATTTGATGTCGCCTCGTGTCTGATCGCGACAGTTTTGTGGCGTCGCGTGTGATTCCGTGTGCATGGTTTATATATATATATATATATATATATATATATATATATATATATACACACACACACACACACACACACACACACACACACACACACAAGGAATTTAACTGCAATCCAGAGTTCGCACACCACCTTAATATCTTAAAAATCCTTATTTTTTTTTCCATTCAGTAAGGACTTTTATAGGTCCTTAAATTTTACGAAACATCTTTAAAAACTCTTTAATGAACACTGACTTCGGCACATTTTACGCATGCGCATTTTAAGTTTCTTTGTATTTTGTATCTCACCTTTAAACTAAAAAAAAAAATGTTTTACTGTCGTTCTTTGAACTTATAAAATAAAGGTAATTAGTAATCAAATTAAATGTTAGGGCTAAAAATTTCAGGTGGACACTGTTCTTGGGTTAGACGTGTGTTTCAGAGATAATTTTTAACGATGAAGACTTATCTGAAAGGTTGAATTAAACAAGGAGATATTTTTTTGTGGATTTACTATTTAACATTTTTTTTTCTTAAAAGGAATTTGTGATGTTACAAATACTATTTTTCGACCTCTCGTTATTGTCGATGCTAGTGATGTTGGGGGGGGGGGGGGGTAGAAAAAAAAGGGGGGATCCTTAAAAACTTCTAATTTTTTGATTCATAAGAATGTACGAACCGTTCTATCAGACAAAATGTGTCGTGTTCGTGTCACATTCTGTGTGTATCCGGCCTTAGTGATCCCCTAGATTTTTGTCATCGTCTTAACATCTTATTAATAGGTAGGGACCTAAAAAATTCGCGGGTTCAATGACCTGTAGGATGAACTCCATAGTTCTACGTACACTCGGTCAAATGCCACCCACTCATTGGCTGCTGTCTTGTGAGACGTTCCAGCGTAGCAGCCTGTGATTCGATAAAGCTTTGGTTGGGTGTTTCTCATTGGCCCAGAGTCATCCAGGTGAGTTGTGAACCAATAATAGAGGCAGCACTGAGGTATAACGATTTGTATTTTAGCCTATCGCGAAATGAATTCGCGAATTTTTCCGGTCTCTATTAATAGATATCGATTGTAACAACACCAATCACAGTAATTCAGTGCGGAAGCAAACGCGTCCTGAGTGGCTCGGTCAAATTAAAGCAACGACTTCCTCTCGCAGACGGCCGCCAATCACAAGGAAGAAACCACAAGGCGCGGGTATACCTTGTTGCAGTCTAATAGTCGTTCAGATCTTTCCGTGAAAAATACCTGTCCCTACTTATTAACTTCAGAATCGCGCAGCCCCAAGGGTTCCGGGAAGCGTTATTTCGGGAGAAGCTGGTTCAAGGGAATGAAGTAAAGATGTTATCTTTAAAAGATTTGTGCAATGGGAGTGCATGACTTGATGTAAGTTTTTGGACATACGCCATTGCTAAGAACTTTTTCTGTTGAAAAAAAACTAATAAATAAAATAAATAAATAAAAATACCCAAAAAAAGACAAAAAACACACAAAATTAAGCAAACAATTGCTGTTGTCAACAAGGATATGAACACCACAAAATATTCCGAAACAGGAATATGGTCAACAAACAAAGAAAAACAAAGAAAAATGTACTAAGCTGCAGCCAAACGCCAGAAAACTGCAGTTTGACTACTAGTGCCTCGATTACAAAGAACAATAATGAGATATTAACATCCCTTAGCATGGGCCAATTGTTGTGTGTATAACTAAATCTTGTTTATATGGTGCTTCAATAATACATGCGTCTATTATCAATATAAGTTTATTTATATTTACAACTATTATCTGCATCATTTCTTTACATACGAATCTTTACAATTTGGGTATAACCTATATATATATGTCTCTTTATATGCTGTGCATTTACTAAGTACGAATGTTGTACATATTTGATTAACACTTTACTTTTACGGCACAAGGTAATAGTAACTGCTCTTTAATGTCTTCCTTTACAACAAGCATAAGCAAAACTATGTCCGCCTATGTGTAGAACCAATGCTATATGCATATTGCGTTATGATATTACGCAACATGTTGCGGAAACGTTCCTAACGTACATAGGGATTGGTTACAGTGTTCTCGTAAATATGTAAGCGTATATTTTACCTACACCGGCTATGCGCTAACGTCAGAGTAATAACGAAATAGCAAGCTAAATTAAATAGTGCTGGCGCACAACACGCAGTTGTAGAAAGCCGAACTAACAATATAAATTGCATACAAATAATGGCGGGCCCAACACTCAGCGATCGCCGTCACTATTACCAGCATTTACTTTGCAAAATGTTATGCCGCGGATTTACGGTTTCAAGATCTACGTAACACGAATCTAGGTTCATGACGGTCAGAACGTATTCGGGCAGCATGACGACGCTGAGTGTAGACGTAACTCGTTAGCGCTAACCGGCGGACTGTCCCCTTAGACCTACTGGGCAGACAGCAACTATAGCGAGCTGAGAGCCCGCTTAAATACTCTAAAAAGAACTAAAATCACAGATGTCGCTAGTGTTTAATCTAGAGGGAAAAAAGGGGAAGGATGAGAGGCGGTGGAGGGGGAACAAGACACCTAGAGTGGGAGTAGGGGAAATGAAAGGAGGTGGCGCTGCATCGCGACTGACGGCGACTGAGCGCAGCTACTGCTGCAAAGCGAACGAAAAAAGTAAAGAACGAAGTAAGATAACAGATGAAGTGAAGCGTGAACCGCTGCCCGAGCGACGCGACGCGACGCGACGTGACGCGACGCGACCTCACCCAGCCACGGCCTCGGCCAGAGGTCGCGCCCTCCGGCGATCTCCGCGGGTAATTTCCGTGTCAAGGTCGCGCGCGGCGCGTCTGCTGCTCCCTGGCGAGCGTCGCGCGAGGCTGCAGGGCCGCTTCTCGATGCTGGCGTTTCCCGTGGTTTGCCCCGATGTCCCCCCGGTCTCCCTGCAATCATTAGGGACTGGAATAATTCGCGGTTTCAATGACCACTAGGAGAGACTCCACGATTCTCTATGTACTCGGGCAACTATCACCTGGTCATTGGCTACCGACTAGGGAAACCTGTTTACTGCGATTCTTATGATTCGATACTTCTTTTGTTGAGTGTTTGCCATTGGCTCAGAGTCCTTCAGGTAAATTGCGGTCCGATCACTAACGCAGCATTAAGCTAAACGAGTTTGGATTCCAGCCTGTCTCGAAAGGAATCCGCGAATTTTTCCGGTCTCTAGCAATCATCCTCACTGTGTTTGCTCGTTATGCGATGTCAAGGGTCGTGTACTTTTAGCGAAAATATTGCCAGACCAGCTGTGAGTGAAAACATTGTGGCATTGCCTGTGTTTCGTGTGGTTGGCTGCGTTTATTTCAGGGACATGACTACTGTCAGCGCACCAACCATAGCCATCCAATGAGGAAGGAAAAGCTTCCTGAATGGCCCGGCCAAATTGGGCAATGGCTTTTTTTTGCAGACGGCCGACAATTACAAGGGAAAAATCGCTAGCGAATTCATTTCGAGATTAGGCTAAAATTCAAATACCTGCATACATTTGAGCTGCTTTCGCTATTGTCTCCCTGTTTATCCGGAACACTCTGGGCCATTTGAGAAACCATCAACCAAAAAAAAGAATCGAATCACAGACAACCCAGTCGGCAACCAACGAACTGTTGTTATCCATGGGCGTCGCAAGGATATATTTTTTTGGGGGGACTTCAATTGATTTAGTTGAGGAATATCCATCCCCTGGAAGACAAAAAAAAAGTGGATGGTACGGGGTCCTCCCCCGGGAAAATTTGGTGTTTGAAGGTGCAATAAGGTTGTTTTTAGGCATTTTTCTTTCATAAATATTCTAATTATATTTGGTTGCAATATATAATTTACTTTTTCTAAAAAATATTTTCAGAGAACAAATTTGTAAAAACACAGTTAACATATCTGTATTCGGTATCGGACCTGATTTGGATTTTACACGAAGATCGCTCACATTACCACGATTGGACTAAATGCACCATGCGCAACATATGGGTTATATCACAGAAATAAAATTTTTAATATAACTACGAAACTAAATATATTATTGGAGGGGACGAAATTGATGACTTTTATTATTGGGGGGGGGGGGACGTGTCCCCCCGTCCCCCCCCGGTTGCGACGCCAATGTGTGATCTTCCCGACTATTCAGAGGACTCTGTAGTCTACCCTGAAGGTGAGCGAACACGCGAAATTTTCCACTCGCTGGTAATGACCAAGGACGTGTATTTTTCGCGAAAAAATTGTGATCGCTCATTTGACCGCAGTAAGGTTTGCCTGCGCTAGCGAGTGTTCGCTTGCAATTGACGACCGTCTGCTAGAGAAACCATTGCCCTATTCAGCGTGGCCATTCAGGACGCGTTGGATGGCTGTGATTGGTAGAGACCGGAAAAATTCGCGGATTTATTTCACGATATGCTAGAATCCAAATAACTGTACCTTTATAGTGCATCTGTGATTGGCTTACAGTTTATCTGAAGAACTTTGAGCCAATGGAAAACCTTCAACCAAAAAAGTATCGAATCGCAAGCGTCCCAGTTGACAGGTGTCACGAGTAAATAGACAATGAGCAGGTGGCATTTGCCTGAGTATGTAGGAGGTTGTGGAGTCTATGCTACATCGAAAGCGCGAATTTTTTTCAGTCTATAGTGATTGGCGTGTCCACAGTGGACTTGTGCCTGGTATAAACCCAGCCGACCACGAAACATAGACAATACTACAAACACAAAAAAAAAAGTACTAGATCGCTACGCGTATTAAAAGTGAAAGTACACTCTTAAATAATCCAGATAAACGATAAAACTAAATGTGTCAATAATTCACGGTTCAAGTAAATAACTAAACTATAAATCATAGAGTATATGTTCACACGGGAGGTTCACAATTGTAACAAACATACCGACTCAAAACCTTGCAAAGTTTCTTAAAGTTGTCGGACTCTCTGTGACTCTGTCATTGAACGGCCTACTCCCTATCGTTTAAAACTTTCCGTCAACATTTCAGTGTAGAATATAACACTACGTACACTGTGTTGACGTCATAGACTCAACTTAGTTCCCCTCCCAGCTAATAAGAAGTTGCACCTAAAAATTGCGATGCATATATTGATAATGCCATATTAAAAAATATACTTACATATTTAAAAATATTAAAAATAATATATGTACATAGTAAAAAAATTGAGAACAAGTCTTCAGTACTCCCTAGTGATGTGTAAACATCAAATCTCGGTAACAAACAAATTCATGTGTTATCATGTTGTTGATGTTGCAAATAAACCTATAATAAGAAACTCGGACATTAAATTTAACGTAGAACTATTTAAAATAGTGCCGAAAAGCGTGATAAACGAACTGATAAATAAAATATTTTCATTTTCTATTACCAAAATCTCTGGATGCGAATCACACATATAGGTACTTTCTGCGCCCGCTGCTTCAATTGATTCGTAAATCTTGCTTGCCACCATCAAACACAGGTAGCAGCTAGGGATGAGCGAAATACCAGTTACGGTTCCAATTGAATAACTGGTTATTTAAATGGTTAACGTTATCAGTTGTTAAGCATGAAGATCTGTTTTCAATCATTCACTATTCCAATTGCAAAGAGCGACTAAATAATCTTTACAGCAATCAAAATTACTACGTAGTTTTAAAAGCGGCATTATAATTAATTCTTTTAAATTCAAATGAAAAGAATATTTTTTCGCTGTTGCATATGTAAATGTATACACACACACACACTTTTATCCAAGTACCTTATTTATTTGCTTAATTACGAAGAAATTTCTACTGACTGAATAAATGAAACATTATTAAAACACTGCCCATATTATTAAAATTCACTAAACAGTTGATTTTCCGCACACTTTAGGAGTTTACTTCTGTGGCGTTTCTAAAATATTGACCTAAAACATTTTAAAACACACATTATAACTAGAGACCTGCAAAATTCGCGGTTTCGATGGCCTTCAGGATAGACTGCACATACCCCTGTACACTCGGGCAAATAACGCAAGTTCATTGGCTGCCGACTTGTAAGTCGTCTCAGCTGGTTTGTGGGTGATTCAATCCTTCTTTGGTTGAGGGTTTATAACTGGTTGAGATTCGTCCAGATGAACAGTAAGC
This sequence comes from Bacillus rossius redtenbacheri, assembly GCF_032445375.1. NCBI lineage: Eukaryota > Metazoa > Arthropoda > Insecta > Phasmatodea > Bacillidae > Bacillus > Bacillus rossius. Next base: position 352,506,857 of record NC_086330.1, read on the forward strand.
TAATAGCAAAATTATCTAAGAGGTATATGTGTTTGAATTCTAGCCTATCACCGAATGAATCCGCGAATTTTGAATGTATCTAATTATAACACTAAGATGGGCATATATGTTTGTGTATTTGTTTTTTTCTTAAACGACCGAAATCAGTCTGTAAATATTGCCTACAAAAAAAACCTTCAACCTCATTGAGCTGAATCAACAACATTATTACTTAATATTATTATATAATAATGTTATTAAAAAGTAAGAAAAAAACGTGTGCAAGATTTGAACCACGCCCCGTGAGGTTAACAAGCGCGTTCTCTATCTCTGTGCCATTAAACCAATTTGGAATATAGAAGGAGGATATGTATTATAATCATTTTAATGCCAGTTTTTATTAGGTATTTTAAACCTTGAGATTACTTTTCACTATGGCTATTTGAATTGACAATTATATTTAGTGGTGGTTTTAGTATCATAAAGTTTCATTTGGCACACCAATATGTTTGGTATGTACCATGATGTTTTCAAAAGTGTCTATATTATATGTGTTTATGTTTCTGCGCGTGGGTCCGCCATCTTTGTGACATTTCCGTTCATCGACTTCCGTTTCAGTATCACGTAATGATTCCTACAAAATGCCGTACATCCAGAGCTAACATGTTTACACATCAAAATTGACATGTAAAGATAAAATGACCCAGCATTGCGGGCGCAGTCGAGACATGATTTTAGTGTTTGACGGATTTACAACCCCCCCTGGGGGGAGGGGAGGATATGGGGTAAATGAGATGGGTCGTCAGAAGTGCCGTGTCTACCGCGCGGCAGCTGTCGCAGCGAGGAGGGCCGACCCTTTTAGAAGCGCTGTTGAGGCAGGCGCGGCGGCGGGAAATTGGCGGCCCGCCAGCCCCCGGCACGCGGTGTCGTTTCCCCGTCCCGCAGATCATCACCTGGCCACCTGGCCGCTCCTCTTCCCAGCTCCCCAGCTCCCTAGCGCCTCAGCTCCGTAGTGCCCCAGCTCCCTAGCTCCATAGCTCCATAGCTCCCTAGCGCTCCAGTTCCATAGCTCCATAGCTCCCTAGCGCTCCAGTTCCATAGCTCCATAGCTCCCTTGCGCCCCAGCTCCCTAGCTCCATAGTGCCCCAGCTCCCTAGCTCCCTAGATCCTCAGCTCCCTAGATCCATAGCTCCATAGTTCCATATCTCCCTTGCGCCCCAGCTCCCTAGCTCCATAGTGCCCCAGCTCCCTAGCTCCCTAGATCCTCAGCTCCATAGCTCCATAGTTCCATATCTCCCTAGCGCCCCAGCTCCATAGCTCCCTAGCGCCCCAGCTCCATAGCTCCATAGCTCCCCAGCGCCCTATCCTCGTAGATCCATAGCTCCCTAAGACCTAGCACCCCAGCGCCCTCCGTTACAAAGTAAATACCCCGGTGAAGAAAAAAAAAAGGGGGGGGGGTTTACAATAAAGTGGTGCCCAAGACGTAATAATAATAATAAACTAATATTAAAACATTTGCTTGTAAATTTTTTTCGCGCGAATTTTGTTGTTAGCTTCTCATTGGCGAAGATTGTTCATGACGTCAGATGCTGATGGTGCTGACTGACCTGCCTGATCTCGGAAGTTCAAGTTCGCCAGCTCTGGTCAGACAGATCCGCTCCGCGCGACTGTGCCACCAGCACCTGAACCAATCAGATGCCATATCCGCATCTGCGCCATCAGGCCTAACAGACCAGACAAACGCGACTGCGCAAATGTGGTAGGGCCTCAAGGGCTCCGCCTACCGGTGCACACACACGGTGTGCAGAGCTTCAGGAAAAACAACGCGATTTTAAAACCACTCAAGATATCCGAGTAAGGTCTGCTCACGAAAAACATTTAAGAGTTCACTGAGGGCCGAAAAGTACTTTTGATTTCGGATTAAATTTTTAAACTGTATTTTTAGAAGCGTTAAAATGGCTAAAATTAATGTTTTCAGAGTAATTTTTAACCGTAAAACAACCAGTACAGATTCTTGAAAGCACTTAAGGAACTTGCATTACACCTTTATCTTCATTTCTCGGCCATATAATGTTACGGTCACCGCTCAAATTTCACAGTTATCCTGTGACTACGAGAATACTGCGCGCCAGTTCAGAGTCTTGCGCTTAGAGGCTACACCGCGCTGGAAGCACCAGCGAGCGTCGCGCTTATCATCCCGCCTCACTAACACACTTACACCCCTGACGAAGCGTCTGCGCCCGGCTCGTCGCCTGCGTTTGTACGTCACGTAACTTTGCAGGGTTGCGTATCCGAGCGTAAGTTACCCAAAAAAAAAAAAAAAATTCTTACGTTGTTACATTCAATTTTTGCATAGCAATTTCTGGCCACTCATTAGAACGCGCGCAGAACGTAAAACAATGTTTAGGGAACTCTGACATTTACGCAAAGTTGTGAGAGATCGATACTACTTTTGAGAGCGTAAATTTGAGAGAAGTTACGTGATTCCGGCAATACAGTTGAATTGCGTATTGATTATGCCCGAGGTGGTAGAAGCAAGGTACCATTGCCTTCAGCAGTACGGCGGAGAAGGGACAGCACATTACCGAGTTTTAAATAATCTTTTTGGACATACGTCATCGCTAGTTCGAACTTTTTTTTTATGTCATGGAGGAATCCCGAAGAACGGATAAAGAAAGATGAATACTCAAACATACAGTAAAAAGCAAAAATCAGCCGATGTAAAATGTTAGTAGTAAAGACAGCACTGAGAATTCTGTCGAAAGAATTAGAACAGTATCACAGCACAGACGAAAACATGGTGTTGAAAACGACGAGACATTTAATTGCAACAGGATGGTAAATACAGACGATCTGAACAACACATCGACATTACAGCGACGCATATGCGAACCCCAACGATGAAATTTTGAGGCATTCTGACGACACAGCGAAGACAGCAGAGAAGGACACGGCATGCTTCACAATACAGAAAAAGTTGCGACGTTTCGGGAACTGAGATCTGTTCCTGTCATCAGGCGCAAACACCGGAAAACATGTGGTTTATGTACTTTTACCTCTCCCCGCTACATCACCCAGTCCTGCACCCGGGGGGGATATTTGTCACAAGTTGGGGAAGGGGGAGAGGAAATCTCCGGTCCCGGCAGGGAAGTGAAGCTGGCAACGTCCGCCACGTCTCCCGCGCCGCCGCCGGCGGGCGAGCGTGTCCGCGAAGAGAGAGAGAGAGAGAGAGAGAGAGAGCCCGTTCCGTGTTTACAGCCCGCAGGCTTGTAATACATGCGCGTGAATTGCCGGCTCCCGCTAATGGCGGCCATTATAAAGTTGGCCGGCCGAGGCGGGTTATTACCCGCGCGCTGAACAAACTCGGCGGAACTGGTCCTCGGGGGGCGAACACCCGGCGGGTCTCTTGTTGGGCTGGCGGTCCCGTCGGCGCTTCGCCTGCCCGCTAGCTGTCGGGCGTCAGGCTGGCATGTGCGGCATTGCGCCTCTGGAAGATCTGTATCATTGGATCACGGCCGCAGGGTTACCGCACAACGGGGGGTGGGGGAACAGGGAAATCTCGGGGTATTAAAAAGTAGTCTTCGAAACCTGGAAAAAAAAAAAAAAAAAAAACCTCCCTCAGGAAAATTTGACGTTAGTTACCAAACAGAAGTAGTCATTTTTAATCCTAGCGTGTTCCGTAAATGTCCTTTACACCAGTTTCTTTTATCACAAATTCACGTGTTGTGGAAAACCAACGTGTTTCCATCGTTAAATCGGATGCATAAAAATTGGGTTCTCGCCAAAATGTGTGGGGAAATTGCATATCTCTAAATGGAGTTTGGTTCTCTATCTTCCCCCCCCCCACCCCTTTATATTCTTCCGCGTGACTCACTCCTCACGACCTTCAAACTTAAACTTTTGCTATCCTCATTTCCAGGTGTGCTAGTTAAGTGGATAGACGTGTACTTTATGGTGGATCAATTGAATATAATCTAGACGTATAAAGACAACAGTGTGCTTTGGTCTTAGAATATCAATGAAGAAATAAGAAGCAAGGAAGCATACATTTGAGAAAACGACTTGGATTGTGTTCGAGAGAGAGAAAGAGAGAGAGAGAGAGAGAGAGAGAGAGAGAGAGACGTGTAGTGGACAGTTAGTGAAAAAGGGGCACGAAATTGTGAGTGCAGCCGATCAAAAGTCCAAACAAACAAGAAGTCGCCTAAACAGAAGTCCGAATTCGAGTGGCAGCTAAGAAACTAGAGAAGGCAAAGAGCTTATCTCTGATCTCCACCAGGAAGAAATGTGTCCTCTGTTCAATCAAGGATTCGGTCTCGTGACAGACGTTCCTACGTACTCCAGCTTTAAATGCAGCACGTGTCACGCAAGCACAAGATCAGTGTGACCTGGTATCTGCGGAGAATATAGTTTTCTCTGAAGATGACAGAAAATGTTGTCTTTTTAGTAAATGAAGGAGTCGAACAGAGATTACTCGTTTTTTCTAGCTCTAAAGTCAGAGAAACTCTGTAGAGTCACGAGCAGAACTTCATGAACGGGACTTTCAAGTCGTTTAGCAAGCAGTTCAACCAGCTCTGCCAATTCATGCAGACCTCGGCAGTACAGATGATCAAACGAACATTGCTTCAGTACCGTTCGCTTAACTGCCCAAAAAAAAAGTGAAACGTACTATTTTTGACGTGACGTCTAACAAATCGATGAACGCCGGTTGCACGCACGAAAATTGTCCGCAGTAATAATAGGTTATGTTACAATTGACTAAAAAATTATGGTGACTCATATAATTGATGATAGATATTTGATTACAGTTTATTTATATGAAAACTTGTTCATAATTATATTTAAACTTTATAGCTAAATGCCAGTTTTAAAAATTAATTACAAGTCATCTACACGTGAACTGTTTCGTCGACTGTTTATAAAGTGAAGTGAAAAGTTAATGTGGTTTTCATTGCTTATTGCAACAACAATTTCGGCAATAAAGGTTAATTATACTTGCATATTAAAAATCTGATATCTAGTATAATTTCAAGTAGGCTATTTATTCTTTTATTATTAAAATAAAAATAAACATTGATGAAATGATTGCATTCTATTCATAAAAGTATGCAATCATTTCATCAATGTTTTGTTATGACGTCACGTTAAACTATCGTCCGTAAACCGACTTTCAGACAACCATTTTTTTAAATATAAATTAATGATTGTTTACCGGTATGGAGTTCGGAAATAATCGATATATAATAATATAATATATAACATATAATAATTCGAAGACACCTCCGTTTCTTTGCTTGTTTCAAACTTCCGTTCTATATAGCCGTAAAAGGGCGCAATCTCCATTCCAATCTGTGTTCATGGCGCTAGGTTCAAGACCTGGGGTTAATGGCATGACTGCAAGAATGACGGAGCTATAAGGCTTCAGGTACGCATGCGCAGCTCTGGCGATGATACCCCGCAGGGCGTTGGAGAAGGATGGCTCTAAATTTACAGTACGGCGCCAGGAGGAGAGAAACCAACAAAGTTATTTGACTACTTTGTGCACCATAGGCTGAAAAATCCAAACATTACCATCTATCTCCACTGTGCAGATACAAAGCATCTAACAAACAATGCATGCGAAGGATGAAACAATAAAAAACAAAATCTTAACCTAAATTTCTACACTCGTCTGAAGGCACCGAAGCAGGAAGCAAAATATACCGGTTACAAATATATGGTAGGACTACTCTCGGTTTGTCAGAATCAAAGAGAAAGCGGCTGTACTTGAAACCGGATAAACAGATTGCCGTAGTTTTGCACACTTAGAAAAAAAAAAGTACACCAAAGGATGTCGCCAAGTGATTGTAGAGTCTGGCCTGTATTCAAAAAATGGAATGACATGTCAACGGCAGTTACTAGCTACGTAAATACAAGTTCAACAAAAATGTTTGAGAAAAAAAAACATTAAAATATAACTGACGAAGTACATATCCTGTTTCTAAACTGAAAATGATATTTTTTAACTTTAGATTTTACATACATTGGAATTCTCAGATGGAAGTCATAATTTATGCAAGTACAAGCATAGTTAATATTATCACGCAAAAATATATAATAAAAATACACCGACAAGGACATATCACTATCCCACTTTATATGCGAAGGCGCAATTTTCTCGGTAATACCGAGCGCTCTTTTTCTTCTCATAGGGGCGAAATTATCCCACTTTTTATGCACGGGTAATAAACTAATCTGATCGCTCATTAGACTCCAATCGCGATTGTTTCCTTGTAATTGGCGGCCGTCTGCAACAGTAGCCATTTCCCGGTTTTGCCGGGCCATTCAGGAAGCTTTAGCATCCGCACTGGATGGCTGTGATTGGTGCGCCGACAGTGAACATGCACGCTGAAAGAAACCCAACCAACCACGAAACCCAGACAATGCTGCAAAATTTTTAACACACAGCTGGTCTGGAAATGTTTTCGCGCAAAGTAAATGACTTTAGTAATAGCGCGAATTTTTTTCAGGTCTGTAGCCATCAGTAAAGGTTTCGGTTTATCGTGAAAATATTTTGTGCTGTTGGAATAAATATTTTCAACGTGGCGTAGTTATTGCAGGTGAATGGAGGATGTTCTCCTATACAGTAACTGCGTCATCATTGCGTTAGATAGTTCCCTACGCCGTTCAGAGCGAGTAAGAAAAGAAATGTATTTTTAAAAAAATCGAAGAAACTCTACAATTTCCCCTCTTAAATTCGCCAACTCCAGTCGTCAACTGGACCGCCCATGAGTTTTTACGTGCAAAATTCGTGTTATGGTGAAGCAGCAGTCTAGATTGCAAATGTGTGTACATCTGAGTGACAAATTTTTTTTTGCCTTGAAGGATTAGAAGCCAATGAGTAGAGACCTGCAAAATTCGCGGTTTCGATGGCCTTCAGGATAGACTGCACATACCCCTGTACACTCGGGCAAATAACGCAAGTTCATTGGCTGCCGATTTGTAAGTCGTCTCAGCTGGTTTGTCTGTGATTCGATCCTTCTTTGGTTGAGGGTTCATAACTGGTTGAGATTCGTCCAGATGAACAGTAAGCCAATTGCAAAATTATCTCAGAGGTATATGTGTTTGAATTCTAGCATATCACCGAATGAATCCGCGAATTTCGCAGGTCTCTACCAATGAGAAACACCTTCAAAAAAGGTCTTATTGAATATGTGCGACCCATAGGGACGGCTAGCAGCTGCAGCAGTCGATGTAAACATGACATAGACTCGTGTATAGTTTAACCTGGAGCTGGGAAATAAGGCGAATGACGCGGCCAAGGAAAAGGCACGTCTCGTGCCGAGGCGCAGCGCTTCGCCGGTCGTCGGGTGCTTGTGGAGAAAGCGGCGCCTCGTGCTGTTGGTTCGCTGGGTGAGAGGGGAACGGGGGGGGGGGGGGGGAGAGACGAGTCGTCGGCGATGTCGGGCGAGAGTGCGCCCCCGAATCCTCTCCCGGCGAGAGAGCCGTTTCAGTAATCCGGGCGCCACGTGAGAAACTAATTTATGTAGCCTGGAAACCTACTTCCTCTTCCTTTCCTCTCTTTCTCTCTCTCTCTCTCTCTCTCAGGTTGCCTTCCTTCGTCCGTCGTTTCCCAACAGCCTGGAGAGGCGGACTTGCCCGCTTTGCGCCCGTGCGTGGGTGGTTGCCTGGAGCGCAGGCGTGGCGTGACCCCAAGACGTTAGTCTGGAGTTTTAGCTAGGACACACCCGGTGAAATGATTCTTTCGTGGTTCTCCGTTGCCTTCCGATCTGTAGGGGGGAGGTTTTGTACCCGGACATGAAATTTCCCACCAGTGAAAAATTCTCTGCACAGCCGGGAAAACTTGAAACCTTTCCCTTCATCAGCCAGGAATTTTAACCATGAGCCTACAGTTCGTCTAGAACTACTTTACCAAGTATTCATTATGTGTCCAGAATGGTTTTTAAATTAGATATTACACATATTTTATTCATCACTAGGTAACAGTTACTTATTGATTATTATATGAGTTTTACCTAGACGTATTTATTTTTTACGTGGTGTAGAATACAATCTCAATAGATATTGCTAACATAATATTTTAACAAGTCTCAAATATTTCCACTCTGTTACGATGAAATCTTTAGCAATTATTTTTAGTGCTAAATGGCATTTTCCAGTTGTAAAGTAAGTCCTTGGAAATTACGAGTCTCTTTTAATGTATTATTTATCCTCATATAATATTTTTCTAAAAATTTCGACCTTAGTTCACTTGGGTGGTTGTTAGTAAATCAGTAGTGACTATCAGTTCTAATCGTGTAGTGTCCTTCGTATTAGGTTAGTTTGTGATGCCATTATTGATTTTTTAAATAGGTCACTAGTACATATGATAAACATAGAGAATATAATTATTTAATATTTTATTAACAGTTTCATGGTTGGGAAAAACATGCTTATAGGAAATATTAATTTAAATATAAAATTATGCGCCAATTTTCGTAAGCAATAAACAGTATTATCTCGAAAAACGTGTTTGATATATATGCAAAAATAGCCATATCCATGTGTTGTACAAGTTACAATATCTTTCTTGTAGTAGGCTATTACAAACAGAGGATTTATTCTGTGTAAGCTGTATTTAAATTAAGCTATAGAAAACCTGATAAGTAAGTGCCTATACCTCCATTTTTAACTAAAATTAGAATGGTTGGTTCTACAGTACTCTGTATTCTTATTTAAGTAATTTATATTTTTTTATTATTTATATAAGTTTCTGGCGAGGCATTAGGTACTTTTTGAGAACTGTGTTCATCGAAACGGTAGCGACCTAATTTCGTCAGCTTTACTCGAGCGAAGTATAACGCGTTGTGGGCAGTTTTAAGGAAGAGAGACCGCGAGTGTCCGAACCAAGGATGTAAGGTAAGTACGTAATAAATCAATGTCTAATAAATCAGGACGGCGTTTACGAGGAAAAGGAAGAGAGGTTAAGAGGCTGATGAACCAACCTCGCGCCTCCAGACCCAGATGATGCAAGGCTGGTAAAATAGGGCCAGAGATTTGAGACCTGTAGGGAAGAGCAAAGCTGGAAAGCCTTTTTGTGAGGGGGGGTGATGAGGGGGGGGGGATCAGAAGGAGAGCTCTATGTAAACGTTCAGTGAATCTCCATAAAGTGGAAAAAGGTTAATGGCTTGCCAACCTACTTACAAGGATGGAAAGCAAGAAAGAGCTTTAGTGAAAAGGAATGCGATATTGCCTCAGATAAAAATAAAGTTTGAGGTTTTTTATATTATTTATTGTAAGTTGTGCACGGCCTATGTGTTGCAGACAGGAGTGTCATTGTACTGATGGTAACTGAAAAATGTAAGGCAAGTTTTTCCCTGAGTTAGTATGGTTGCAGTACTGGAGTACAGAATGTATTTATTGTTTTAGGTCTTTTGGAAATGCCAAACATACTAGACTGAACTTATTAAAAAAACAAGTACTATAGCAGTGATGACAGAATTTCACAAAATACTGTTTGAGTTATTTATTAGAGAAAAAGTGTCTCAGATATTTTAATAACAGTTTTAAAATATTGTATTAATATGTTGATTTTTTTAGTAATTCAATAACTTATGGTTATGCAGAAAGATGTGTAGTACCTTTTTTATAATTGAAAATTAATTCTAGTCGGCCAAGAAAAAAGAGTTTAAGTTTTGAGTTCTGACTTTCCTTATATGAATTGTAAATATATGACTCATTCTATTAAAACACAGTGTTATGTCGGAAAAACTGTTTACTGCTGACTTACGCTACTAAGATCACATCAGAAAGTTCTTCCTATTAGTAGACGGTTGAACTTAATCCAGTTATGACTTTTTTGTGACATATTTTTTCACCTAGCAATTTTGAATTATGGAAATTATTTTACATGGATTTATATAATTAAATTTTTACTTTCTTTAAATTATATAGCTATGCAATGGGGAATTTTAAATAATTAATTTTTAGTTATACATAAAAATAAAACTGTATGATAATCAGTGTAAAAAACTAATAGTTCGATACATGTATTTGTTTGCAACGAAACCAATGCATTCTTATTCTTATTATCTTAGTTCACAAAGATCGCAGGCTTTCGTGGCCATTGTCTGAAGTAGCTTGGCTTCTTGGTTGTAGCTGCTTCCAATGCGAATATATCACCGACGTTTCGGTCGACATTGCAGTTGCCATCATCAGTAGGTAACTCTACCCTGATGATGGCGACTCCAATGTCGACGGAAACTTCGGTGATGTTTTCGCCTTGGACGCGGCTACAACCCAGAGGACAACCTACTTCTAGTTAAATAGAGTTATTCAACGTAAGGTTTTCACAAAAAAAAAATAACTGTCTCGGAACTGTCCGGTATTAATCTCTGATGTATTTAGCAAAAAAAAAAAAAAAGCGTGGTTGTTTTGTACAGGGTGAGTCTGAATTCGACCGATAAACCTCAGCTTTATGCTCATCACGACAAAATAAGTTGAAAAAGCTCTTTACGGCTTATGGGCAAAGCGCTTCTCAAGTCTTGTATACACCTGTGAAGTTGGGTTTGAACAGCCATTTTTATTGTAAATAATAGAGAAAGTATTTAAGACGGAACACTGAGTGTCTGTATTATGTTCAATCGAATGAAGTTCTACAACCACCGCGAATTTTGTGACTGTAGCAAAATTATTTCATCGATACAATTGGAAGTAACGCTTTTTTTTTTATCACCTATTTTTGTTTCGTGATACTACCCCAATTTGTTATTTAATATACGCTCGGTGACCTAGCAGAGGATCGAACCCGCAACCTTCTGATTATTAGTCAGGTCTCTTGATTATTATCGCGCACAATCACAAACATGTAAATTAAGTAAATTTTCGTCGGTATTAATAGTAGAAAGAATTTTATTTTTGTAGTTCCTTGGTCTTTGTAAATTTAGTATGACAAATTTTATGCACTTTTACATTGACGTGTGTACATACAACTACAGCGTACTGACAAAAAAATAGGACTTTGATTAATTTAACATTTGTTGAATGTGTAATTGTACATATGCAACTAAATTAGTTATTTAACACATACGATAGTGAAACTAAATATTTACATTTGCGTATTTTTAGCAAACCCTTTCTCGGTGAGGGGGGAGGGGGGGTCCGTCTCTCACCCTCTCGCCGATGTCGCGCCTTTGCTCGCGGAACTCCGGAACTATTGCGGGACTCGCTCGCGGAACTCACGGAACCCATCATAGGGACTTTCGCGGTGGCCGCGTCGCTGCTTTAGTACCTAGGGTGCCTTTCTCGAACCGACTAGAGCGGCCGTTACGAGTTGCGTCATCCTGGGCCGACCCGACGTCCGAAACATCGAGAAAGGCGGCGCTCATTCACGCCACTCCGCGCGGCGGCCCACGGAATTCCCAAAGTCGCTCAGCGATAAATAACAGCGCCGAGGAAGGACGATGCGCGAGTTGATGGGGGGGAGGAGGGGGTAGCGAGGACCCTTGTAATCCGGCCGGGCACGCGTGGCATGCCGTACGTCAATGGACGGTGCGTGACGTCAGTGGCCGCGCGGGGCCGCCAGCCAGCTCCGAACCTGGCATCGCGGTCTGGTCTCTCCCGTTCCTAACAATATACACTAGAACTTCGTTCTCATTGAAACTCAGGTAGTTTTGACACGCCTCGAAGGACAACATTACATAATATTCAAATTACCCAAATGCATGCAGTACGGCCAGAAAGGTAAAAATGTGTACAATATACACAGACCTATTTGTGTACAAGTGTGTATGATGGACTACATGATGACATGTTTCACGATTCTCCATAGGGAGTTTCTTTAAATATATTACATAAACTTGTATTTTTCGCCATCTACACAGCTACGGTTTGTTTTTCTAACTAATTATTACTACCAGAGTAACTTAAAATTTAACAGACACCTACTACATAGAGTAATACCTTACACAGTAATATATATACATAGTAGCTGCCCGACCCGGCTTCCCACGGTTGTATTTAATTGGGGGGGGGGGGGGGGGAATGAGACCAAATCTCTTATTTACAGTTATAATAAATGAAATAAAATTAATTAATTTTGACAAAAACTTAATACAACAATACACGCAACGTTGTCATGGAGACGAAGTACCCACTGTTTCCTGGGCTTAAACACCAATCAACATTGATAATCAGTTTATTATTAATTATGAATTTTTAAGACTATTAATCGAAATAAAAACGATCCTATCTCTCAAGTTGGAAAAAATTACACATAAATGCCAATTTTCATCGAAATCGGTTGACTTGGTGAAGAGTTCACTGGAAACAAACATCAGGACACTGGATTTTTATATATATATATATATATATATATATATATATATATATATATAATGTAGGTCTATATATTCTGTTATTTTACACAAAAAGATTACTTTGGAAACCGGTTGCCAAGAAATTGTTTGTCATACTCAAGAAATATATCTTAACTTTGTGCAACACATGGCTATGCTTATTTTTGCATATATGAAATACATTTTTTTACGAAAATTGGCGCATAATTTTATATTTTAATTCATGTTTCATTCAAGAGTATTTTTTTTCAAACAGTGGAAAAGATAATCGAATAGTCAATAATTGTATTTATTTTGTTTTATTATGATATTAATGTACGCAGTTAAAACTGGAAAGCTATTCAGGCAAAGGGTTTACAAATATATTTAACTATTGCGAATACTGGTAGAACAACAAAGCATAAATGCCCGAGCAAGAATCCGAACCCAGTGTTAGGTACTGTGAACACTGTTTTTGTAGTGATTACAGTTGTTTTAGTATAAGTAAATGTACACAGTTTTAAACATCTTAATTTTACATTAATATTTCCGTTGCATTTACAAAAACCAATTTTCCAGTGTAATGACGTAGGGGAAGTTGTTTCAAGTCGGTAATAGACGGGAGGCACGTGATTGTGGCCTGGAAGCTGCGGTCAGGTGACGTAGCACGCGCGCGCGGCACGTGGCGCGCCCTTACGTAAGGCTGCGGCCGAGGCGCGCCTCGTCCATTCCCTTGCCGCCAGCTTTCACCCGCCTCCCCCTCCCCCTCCGTCTCCTTCCCCAGCCCTCCTCCCGGTTAGGAAACTGACCCCGGCTGCGGCCACGCCCTTCCGTCCTCCCGGTCCTCCTCGGTGCCGGCCTGAGGCATGCGTGCCCACAGCTTCAGCGCACGCGTTCGAGAATGCGCTGAGGGCAAATCAGTAGTTTTTTTTTTTTTTCCACCCCGTATTTCGTTGAGTGAAAATTGAAGAAATATATCTTAGTAGGGATCGGAAAAATTCGCGGGTTCAATGACCTGTAGGATGAACTCCATAGTTCTACATACACTCGATCAAATGCCACCCACTCATTGGCTGCTGTCTTGTGAGACGTTCCAGCGTAGCAGCCTGTGATTCGATAAAGCTTTGGTTGGGTGTTTCTCATTGGCTCAGAGTCACCAGGTGAGTTGTCAACCAATAGCAGAGGCAGCACTGAGGTATAACTATTTGTATTTTAGCCTATCGCGAAATGAATTCGCGAATATTTCCGGTCTCTATATATTAGGCGTGAAACACTGGAAAGCACTCCTGAGGGACTTTCATTACACCTTTATCTTCATTTCTCCGCCACCCAGTGCGTCCACTGAGAGAAAGGTTTGTTTGCCTCAACAAAATATTTGTTTATATATGGCGAAATAAATATATTTTGTTAATTCAAAAAAAATGTTTTGTAATAGGAAAGATTCTGTTGATCCAACAAAATTGATTTTGTCAACTCAAATGTATATTTGGTTTTGGTGTAACAAATTATTTTTGTTACTTGCCGAGTTTGGTTAAACATACAAAATATTTTGTTCCGCCAAGTAAATATTTGTTTCGCCATGTATAAACAAATATTTGTTTGATTCTAACAAACCTTTTTCTCTGTGGGCAATGTAACGGGTGCCTCTCAAATTTCATAGTTACCGTATCCACTACGAGAAGCCTGCGCCACACTCAGTCTGCGGGACAAAAGAATGGTGTTGTTTGTGTTTGAATAATTGCTAATCCAACGTTAAGGCAGGGCACAAATAATGTTTAGACAACTTGTAAAGTTCCAATTCAAAGTTGGTTGTTAAGATGCATATGGTTTCATTATTATGTTTTGGTTTCTAAAAATCACTCTATTTCTGTTAAGGTTGTAGAAACAAGCGAAACGAACTGAATTTTAATTGTTTGTAAGTAAAAGGTATCTTTGACGAATTTAGATCAAACTATTTTTTTATAGTTTGTTTATTTGCTGCAAATACTGTTTGAAAACAAAATACTGCAACAGAACTGCTCGGCCCGCCCTCAGCGTATTTTTAACATCCTCTACGACGTTTGCGCTCTCAGGCCGCCGTCTCTTCATATGCTCGGCCGGGAGCGTGTGACAGCGATACCAGGAACTATTATGTTCCCATAACTCGCTATGTGGGGAAGTCAATACAAGATTGCGACCCCGTCACCTTGTTCGAATCATCAGAAACGACGGCGGGGCGCGAAGTGTGCGATTTTGAGATGAAAGGTGGCTCGCGGTCCAGAAGTAGATTCGCTCTCAGGACCGCCACTGCGACCTCTTGACCGCCCGCTGGGGTTCCCGGGACGGAGCGGTCTCCCGACGGCACGCGAACAAGGCCGCGCCGACACGGCCCGAAGAGGCCCGAAGAGGCCCGAAGAGTCCCGAAGAGGTCGGCGTGACGTAACGCCGACCTCCGGCGTCCGCGAGCGATGTCCGGCCACCAGCACCATGCGTTCCTCGTGGTCGGCCGGGGTTCGTTCCAGGCGACGCCGACGTGTCTACTGGCTTCTCTCTGCAGACGGCCGCCAATTACAAAGGACATACCTCACTGCTAAGAGACCTGCAAAATTCGCGGGTTTCGATGGCCTTCAGGATAGACTGCACATACCCCTGTACACTCGGGCAAATAACGCAAGTTCATTGGCTGCCGACTTGTAAGTCGTCTCAGCTGGTTTGTCTGTGATTCGATCCTTCTTTGGTTGAGGGTTTATAACTGGTTGAGATTCGTCCAGATGAACAGTAAGCCAATAGAAAAATTATCTAAGAGGTATATGTGTTTGAATTCTAGCCTATCACCGAATGAATCCGCGAATTTTGCAGGTCTCTACTCACTGCAGTCTTAACGAGCGGTCAGATTATTTCCGCAATGTGGGAAGCCACATTTGTTCGACGGGGTCACGTGATTGGCCTCGAAGGTGCACGATCAGGTGAAGAAAGCTCAGATAGTTTCAAAAATAAAATCGAAGTTGAGTAAACAAATAATCTCTGTACAATCACTACCGTCATGTACAAAGTTACCCAACCTCAGTACAGTGCCGCTACTTATACTATGATACCGCATCACTAGAGACCTGCGAAATTCGCGGATTCATTTCGTGATATGCTACATTTCAAATAATTATACCTTAGCGCTGCTTCTACCACTGGTTCACTGTTAATCTGGAGTAATGAGGGCCAATTAGAGACCCTCACTCAAAGAAGTGTCGAATCACAGACACTCAGTCGAGACGACTCACAAGTCAGTAGCCAATGAACAGGTGGCATTTGCCCGAGTGTGTAGAGTGTAGTAGAGTCTATCCTGGAGGTCACTGAATCCGCGAATTTTGCAGGTCTACGCATCACTGCAGGCACAAATAAGTTTCATAATATAGACATGCTTAATTGTCTTAGCAAAATTGTATACGTGGGCCGTAATTTGTTCGTGCAGTCGGAAATTCTAGGATATATGTGCACGATTCTCTAGTTCTACAAAATAAACAGCTGGCAGCTGATCACAAAAGAGATATCTACTGTTTCCGCGAAAATTCACGCCGAACTGCTAAATGTTTCAAAACACTGTGGTTAGTGATTGCCTTCAGTAGTCCAGAGTTGCTGAGCTGTCGAAAAGATTTATGTTCAAAGGTAAAAATACCGATGTGATTGTCGAACGCTTAAAATGGTCATTAGGTCCAAAACCAAAGTTCGTTGTTGTCAGCCTTGTGTGTTCGTCTATGTTGTCATTTTTTTCTGACTAAATTTCTTCCACGGAATTCTCTGAGTTGTATAAGTATGTGACTTTTGATATTAGCTAATATTGGCTTCGCCCCCCCCCCCCTCGTGTATTCATATTTGTAGCCCATTACCTAGGTTTTTTTTTAAATATGAAAACTAACATAAACCATCAATGGCGTATGTCTAACATTATGGTAAATCGAGATGCTCTTAACTAAGCATCGAGTGATAATGGACCAAGGTCAAAGGTAAAAAAATAGGTCAATTCAACGTATGTTACGTATGGAAAGATTAGGTATGACAGAGTAGACATGAAAGGGTGTGAAAGTATGCAAACTTGCTAGATTAAGCGTGCAGGCACGCCAGAATGCAAGTGCGCGAATAGTTTCTTCAATAATATGTTACGTATAATTGGTTAAAATAAATAGAGATATTGTATTGGTTTGTTAACGCCTGTGGTCGCACAGATGTGATATATGCCATTCTTCCACTTGCTGAGACTACTTGGCAGGCGCGCTTGCTTCTACCATTCAGCCAATAAAAATGTTAATGCCTGGTTGTTGATGCTCGTGGCCGAGATAAACTGCCAATGGAAGAACGAGTGATTCTAGCGCTGTTAAAGCTCGTCATGATTGGCTTTTGCTCCACGTGTTGCGTGTTGCCTAAGCACTGAAGCTATACCTGCCCTCCATGCCTGGAGCCGAACATTGACGAAAGTGGACGTAGTTTATTTCAGCAGTTGTTTTTCTGACCATACTGTATGTTTGAAACCTGTAAATATTAGAATACTAAATAAAAAGAACTCAATACTTGGAAGTTAAATCCAATTTCACTCGATTTTTTTTTCATGGAACATAACAAGAAATTATAATATTTAAAGTGGAAATTACCTCTGCAATCACTGCTGACTCAGTGGAAAAAGATTTAAGTGTATGCGAAAAATTTGCACACAAGTACTTAGAGAGTTGAGTTACTATCCTACGCACGTACGCAACAAGATTGAATGGCGTCATGGAATTTTTTTTTCCCGACTACAGACCTCGGATGAAAAAAAAAAAAACTTCAATAAGCAGCCGGTGCGGTTAAAAAAAATTTGTCCATATTTTCGATATTCTCCTCTTGTGCGTTTTTTTTTTTTTTTTTAGTTATTCTTCTTTAGGTGCGTTATGAAAAAATGATGAGAGTGAAATTTTAAGATGCGCACGCATCACTGTAACACAACATTAACAGGTTAAAGCTGCCCGCTAAAGCGCTCATTAAGTCTCGAAAAAAAGCTACCAACAAAATAGAAATAGAACCTCTATTAGTCGCGCATGTTGGCACGCTCGTCGCCTCTGATCACTGTTTTCATATTTATAATATTTATCCACATGTTTCTAGTTTCTACATTCACAACACGTGTTTTAGTTTCATACAAGTGCGAATTATATATGTGCTAATAAATTATATTCAGTAGTGATTTAAATTGAATATTTTGATTAATATTATTTACTATTCGTAAATATAAGTAAAAAAATTGTGCCTTTATACTTTTTCAAGTGCTCCAATATAATTGAGGTTAACTATCCGCATGTATTATTAATTTATATAAATTAAAATATTATTTAATATAATTAATACTAAATATTATTAAATTATTAATAAATATTTATTATTGGTTATTTAATATTTACAAAATAAATAAATTTAATAAAACATTTAATAAAAAATTGTGATAAGAATTAAATTCGAACATCAAATTAAAATATTAATTTTTAATATTTATTATTAAATTGAATAAATAATAAATATTTATAAAAATAAATGAACAAATTTAATGAAAACTTTTTGATGAAAATGTAAAGTGAATATTAAATTAAGAAAATAATAAATATTTAAAAATATTAATAAACAAATTAAAATTTTGAAATTATTATTAAATTTATTTATTTTCTTTTAAAATAATAAATATTTAAAATTAAGAATATTATAATATTTAGTACAAATTATGTCATATATATTTATTATTCTCTAAATTGTATTTATTTAATTTTTCAAATTTAAACTGAACTTTATTGACTGTGTTGACTATCTTTTTCCAGTCCTTTTATTATTTTATTGTAATTAATTATTTGCATGCAATTAAAAACTATTTTTTAATGATGCCAAAGATGTATAACTTCTCACGCGCGTACATAAGAATACGCACCCATTTTCTTTTTATGCTTTGTTACTGAGTCTTCGTGTTGGCTCAGTAAACGAAAATGCACAAAACTGTGATAATTTTGTCCAAAGTTGCATTTTTGCACAGTGATAGAGTCGACGATGCTAAACAATATACCGAAAGTTTACCGCTGTAGACCTTGTGCGTATTCTCGAAAACGTGCAGTTAAGTCCTAGATGACAGCGACCTACAGTAGTCCATTAAAATGCTTCCTATTTAGGTACGCACTTTTTAACGTAGACTCTTCAAAAACTTCTTAAAATAATCTAGAAACACCAGTACACGCATTTATATTGAAGAAGGTTTCCTATTGAAAATATTAAAGATAAAATATAAATGTATTAAGTTATGAAATAAGTTTTTTTCTTTCTCTTTGACATACTGATAAATATACGATTTACACAAAACTTAAGAAACTAATTAGACAAATTCCTGCATAAATGATTTTTCGTATTCTTTTCGCTTTAAGAATGTACATATATAAAGAGTGTGGCGTAATAAGTTAGCCCGAGCGTCGCAGGGTGTGTCGTACTGCGGCGGTTCTAAACTCTCACTGCTCAATGACGATACATCTTAAAGTATTAAGTCAGAGATGTTTTCAGTTTCATAATATAATTACTACATTAAAATTATTTTTTTTCCAAAAAAAATTAAATAATACAAGAGTTCGATTGAAAAAGATTTAGCTTCTTTTTTTTATTTATTATTTTTTATTTTTTAAAGTTGATGTATTCGATGCTGGCTAGCTTAGATGGATCGCTTTAGTGGCCAAGAGCGGTGGTTCGTGTTTGTTGCGCAAGGGTTTGACAGTCGTTTATGACCCTTGCGGTGAGAGGGTGTCTGTTACAGAAACACTAACGGTTAAGGAAAGCTATCGTTTATCTTTAGTCACGTACGGGTCTGCTACTCGCGCAACAGCCTTTCGTCAATTTATCAAAACTTTTCGGGGAGTTCACGTCATTTCTGGGTTATCTCTGGTTTCACCATAGTAAACGTAGCAAAATTTTGTCAGTAGTGATTTCATGTTCTTATTACCGCATCAGTATGGCGCTTGAAGTAAACAGTTAAACTAATTTTGCTGTATATTACGTGAATAAAAAGTGCACGCGTTTCGAATGAAATCGCGAGTTCATTAATACTGTCCGCCAAAATGTTGTCGAAAGCTCGCAGTGAAATTTTACGTGGGAAAAATATTATAAATGTTGTCTCTAGAAATAACACTATTGGTACCAGTGTTAAGTGTATTATTTGTGATTTTAGTTTATTGATATTTTAATTAGAGATTGAAGAGTGAATCATTCTACAATAGAATTTTACCTAAGATAATATTCTGCAATTTTTATTTTTTATTTGTAACTAGGAAACTGTAGGTATATCTATTACATAACTAGAATTCAGTTTTGGCAAATTTTCCATACATTAAAAACCTTGGTTTCCTTAGAGCGAAGATTGTCCCAACCATAGCAACTGTAGCACCGTAGTTACGGTACACACAACGCTGCTCGGAACGCTTTAGCGGTTGGATAGTGTGTACCAGACTCTCAACAAATATGCCAGACTCTCAACAAATATATCAGACTCTCAACAAATACACCAATCTAAAGCTTAAGAAATATGCAACAACGTTTTTTTAAGCGATTTACGCATCGGGCTCTTCCCGTTTATTTAATATTAATTTTCATTACTTGTAATTTAGAATAAAATCCTCCTTTCTAATATTATTGAATATATTTCATATTGAGTTAAAAAAATGACATTTTTTTACAATGTTAGCATGTAGAATATTTATTTTTGTTAATTTTGGTTTGATTTACTGAAGGTCTACTACAGTAATGCAATATTGTGCAGCGCAAAAAAAAAGGGGGGGGGGTGTCTGTGTCACGGACACGGCCGTGTGTTGTACGTGAATACGTGTACGTAACAGGTAATACCTTCTATACAAACTATAAAATACGCTATTTTTTTATTTTAACGCCATATATATTCACTGTAACTATTTTACACTAATGCTTTATATATGCAGTCGATAGATTTTGACGAGAGCTGACGATTGACACTCAAACGAATGTCGTAGCTTCTCCGAGTCAAAAGTTATACTAAATGGAAATCTCGAAACGTAGCAAAATGACCTCAAAATGGCGGCGCTTCCCCCTACACCACCCGCGATGCGTCACAGTCCTCACTTAGCGTAACGAATTCTTTGATCGTTTAGCTATCCAGTGGTGTAATTAAATTTTGGATGGAGATGATAGATATGTAGCTGCAACACCAAACTGTATCCCCCGATTTTGTTATCATTCGTTTTTTGATTTTCCTCCCACTATGGAGGCAATTTTAAAGACGTTTTCACGTCAAAATATTAAAGACTTAACCGCACTTTTCTGTGTGACGCAAAATGTTTGCAGAGAGAAACTCTTTACATTATACTAGAAAACTTTTATATTACAATTGTACTAAATATCAGTTTGGAGTAAATTTTGCAGATATTTAAAAAACCTTGATTTCGTGTGAGCTAAAGTCGCCCCAGCGATTGCTGCTGTAGCACCGCTGCATTTCGTACAACACTGCTGCGCTCTGAACCCTATTGCGAGTCAGTCATTTACACTAGCCTCTTGAAAAATATTTCAATATAAAGCTTAAAAAATATGCTACAACATTTGTTTAAGAAATTATTACGGTGGATCCCTCATTGTTATGTTATGTGAATCGGTTTTTTTTATTCCTTGGCTGAGATTAAAAAAAATTTGATTAATTTATTCATTAATTTCTTACCTTTGATATTAACACTAGGAACCTTTTTTTCAATATAAATGTGAGTAATAGTGTTTATAGATTTTTAAATAAGTTTTTGAAGAGTCTACGTTAAAAAGTGCCATTAATGTACTATTTTAAGTCACTGTCATCTAGGACGTAAACTGCACGTTTTCGGTGATACGCACAAGGTCTACAGCGGTTATCTTTCGGTATGTTACTAAGCACAGTTGACTCTACCACCTTGCAAAAATTCAGCTTGGACAAATTTTTCACAGGTAGAAGAAACCTTTTTTTTTTCCTGGACTTATGTTTTTGGGTTGAGGGCAAATGCGGCTGGTCAAAAGGGGAAAAGGTGGTTGGTGGTGGGGAGAGAAAAAGAGAGGGTGGAAGTCAGCATAGGGGGCGGGGCGGGGCGGGGCTTGTTTGTCGTGGGCGGCCGCAGCCACGCGCCAGGACACAAGGACCGTCGACGGTTAGGGGCGTCGGAGGGGGGAGGGGAGGAATGGGCCTTTTGTCCTCGCGACACCCGCCAAATGACGCGTGAAAAAAAAATAACTCCGTCTCCCTTCCTCCGACCCATTTCCTCGTCCGGTCCAGAACGACTGTTCCGCCGCGGGAATTCACAGCCCGATGCGCGGGTGACGTCCCACGCCGTAAAAACGACGCCGTAAACGAAGGCGATTCCGCTGTAAACATTTACTCTCGTTTTTTTTTCGGGACCGATACAATGGCGGAGGGTTCTGGGAACCAGATATTTTTTTGCGGGTTTTTTTTTTTTTTTTTTTTTTTTTTTTTGGGTGACGGGTACAAAGAGGTATCGAAGGTCTCAATTTCTCGATCTCGCTTCCTGTCTTCTACCTTCTAACCGTGGGCATCTCCCGGAGGTGTGTCCACGTCAACACCCGTCCACGGTAGCAAATGTCCCAGGTTGTTTCTGGCGGACACTGATCATTGGTTGGTCCACGTGACCCTCTGACGTCATGGATGATGTGGAGGGACGGTGGTCCGAATTTTCCCTCGTCCGAATACATTGTTCTACTTGAACTTATTGTTAGGGGCATGCATATTTCACGGAAAGATTCTGAGACTAGCTGAAAGTTAAAACAATGTAGCATCGTTTGTGTGTCATGATTGGGTGGGTTTCTTTCAGGTACATGTCGATTGTTAAACCACCAATCACAGCTATTCAGTGCGGTAGCAAACGCGTCCTGAGTGGCTCGGTCAAATAAGGCAAGGCAACGACTTCTCTCGCCGACGGCCGCCAATCACAATGAGGAAATAGCTGCTGCGGGTATACCTTGTTGCAGTCTGATAGGCGTTCAGATTTATTCGCGAAAAATGCCTGCCCCTACTTATTGTCCCTTAGGTAGCATAGAAGAATAACACTCGTGGTATTTACGGTTTCCTGTTTCCGTTTCAAAATAAAAAAAATGTGCTCTTAAAACAGAAACCTTCTTGCGTGTCTTTGGGTTCTGAGAAACATAATAACTATCGTGGAAAAACTAGAAGGACCGTGTAAATGAATTAATTTTTCTCACTGTGATTAGAAGTCATTTAATAGCATTCACGTTCTCTTTTCCGAATAAAGAAATATTTTTTTTGGATTCCCATAACTTTTCACAAGTAAAATAAATATTCAAAACTTAGCTGCGTACTCATTTGCAATACGTGAAAGCCATAAACAAAAACAATCGAAAAAAACACTTATTTTGTGGCTCTATATTTACTGATATTAGGAAATCAGTAGGTTAGGAAATCGCAATTGTAGACAGGACAGTTTTCCGTGCGACAATGTGACGTCATTCACAATAGATTAAGGACACGGACCGCACACAGGTTCGGACTGTTGTAGACGGGTCTTAATTGGGACACACGGACGAGACGGACGGACGGACGAGAGAATGCTAAGAAATTAATTTGCGGCAGGGAAAAAATAAACGGGAGCACCGCGAAAAAAGAAAAGGTTCCCACAGTCTCGCGGCTACGTGCAATCTCGCGTCCCACTCGCGAGGAATCTTGGGCCGAGTTCCGTAATTGCGTTCGTGCATCCTGCGCGCAGACGCAGGCGTTCGTAACTGAAAATCAGCAGCACGGATGGATGTGATGTTCTGTTCACTGCTAGACTCGTACATCATCCAGCGATTCGTGCGCCGAAGTTATGTTTTTATTTTTTATTCAACGTTGGTAGGGCTATGTATTTTTTTTTTCGCCAAAAACGATTTCCAGACTAGCTGTGTGTTAAAAAAAACTTTTCAGCATGTCTTGTGTTTCGTGGTTGGGCTGGGTTCATATTTAAGGCACGTGTCTAAATTTCAGAACACCCATCTTTAAGCAAACCAGTGCGGAAAGCAAAACTTGTCCAAAATACGGGTTTGTCAGATGAAAATTATGTTGTTTTTTTTTGTTTCCTCGCGAAAAAAAAAAAACGCCCGCATGCGTGAGTCGCTGTCAAATGAAGTGGTGAGGGGGGGTGTTTCAGTCCTCCCTCCCTCCCCCTGGTCCCGCCGCTGGTCTCTATTGATGTATTCCGACCGCTCGGGGCGCTGCGACGCGTGGTGTCGGCGCGCGAGGGTGTGAGCGCGTGTCGGGGAGGTGCGAGCCGACACCCCCCCCCCCCCCCCCCGGGTCTGCCTCGTGTCGCCCGCGGGGCCAGTCCGGACCGGGAAGAGCCGCAGACCTGTTCCCCGCGAGAGCGGCGAGCTGTAGGTACTGGCGGCGCGCCTTGTCTTTGCCCGCGCGAACGTATTCCCGTTTTTATTTTTCTCTCTCTCACACGCACAAAGAGAGGGGTTTTTTTTATGGCAAAAATTAACCCAAAATATTAGTGGTGGGTCTTAGAGCCACCAGGCTTTAACCCAGACGGGGAAGATCTGAAAAGAAGAAAAAAAACAGGCCATACGCGTGGAATCAACGTTTATATTTGTCTCCGTTTGAGTTATCACTTATGCTTATACCTAGAGACCTGCAAAATTCGCGGATTCATTTCGTGATATTCTACAGTTCAAATAGTTATACCTTAGCGCTGCTTCTACCACTGGTTCACTGTTTATCTGGAGTAATGAGGGCCAATTTGAGAACCTCGCTCAAAGAAGTGTCGAATCACAGACACTCACTCGAGACGACTCACAAGTCAGCAGCCAATGAACAGGTGGCATTTGCCCGAGTGTGTAGAGTGTAGTAGAGTATATCCTGGAGGTCACTGAATCCGCGAATTTTGCAGGTCTCTACTTATAACGTTTTGAACAAATGTTATGCCGAAAATCTGAAGTAATTATTATAAACAAAAAATAAATAAAACACGATTTCCGAAGCTAATGGATGTAAGAACGCGTCAGTGAACGCGAGTGTAGCGTCCCTAGAAATATAGATTTTAGTGGACGCGTGTAGGGATGCATCGACATCACTCGCGAGAATTAGGAAGCAACGCAAAAATGGTCGCGTCAACTACGATGCACTTCTAGTGGATTCTTTTGCTAAGGAATCCATTATGCTATAATTAGGATGCAGCTAGCAAGAATGTTTTTTTACAAACCTTCTCGGCACATAAAAGCAACATGATTCTGAAATATCAACTTAAACAACAAACGAAAGACTCTTAATTGATGTTTTTAATTCTGTCAATTAATATTTCTTACAAACAATAAAGAAATATAATAATGTAACTGTCGATTGTATTCGATTAATTTTTCACTTTTTTTTTACATGTAGAGATTTCTGACTGGCTACACTCGCTGTAAAACCAGTGGTGATTTCAGATAATGGGAGATTAGTTGAAATATTCGTTTATTTGTGTATTCAAATTGTCATCATTGTGTAACGTGACTTGTCAAATGTGTTTGTGCAAATCCGTACACGCAAAACTGATCTGATTGATTCAATAATATTAACTTAACCTTCCCATTATCTCTGGTCTTATCCTTAATAATAAATAATAATTAGTAAAATTAATAAAAACTTGGCTTCAGCCGCCATGATGGATTATCGCATCGTCGTGTCATTTTTTTACGGAAATTCCTGCATATATTTCGCCGTATAAGCATTGCAGTTTATGTTTTGTTTCCAAATATATCGCCAGATGTAGGCCACCCAAAACTTGCTGTTTGTATAAAGTTATGCAAGCAGTCATAACTAAAACTCCTTGTTTGACTTACTTCGTCATAGTCGCTCGGTAGAAGTTCGTTTTAAGTCTCTTAACTGCTGGGATATGCATTCAATCTAACTTCTATAGTCAACCCATTTTTAAAATATTTCCTTATTTAAAACTTTAATTAGAAAAAAATATAATACAAAGTATTAGTGGTGAGCCTTGAGCCTTAATAACATTAGTGTTCTCACAGACAGGAAAATCTGGACAGCAGGACATACTCGGGGATTTCAAAAGGTGGAAAACACAGGGAATTTGTCAAACTGTTAATTACCAAACGGGATGTTTTAATAATGTACCTAGTGTTTCATTAATGTCTTAAAACCTGTCTGTACTTAAGTCACATATTCATGTATAGTTGAAAACCCACCTGCTATCATCATTAGTTAAACGAAAGAACAGCAGCTAATGTAGCAACTGTGTATTGATTTAATGATTTGAAGCACGGTCAAATGTACGTTCTTTAAATGATACATGCAATGGGGAATTTTGATTTAATACAATTTCTTGGACATACGCCACTGGAGTTCTGCACTGTTTGTCATGGAAACAATTCAAGAACGCAAATTAAGAAATAAAAACGAACGATCTAATGTATTAAGTCATTCATCTGGATACAATCACTAATGTACTGTTTCAAAGTTGATAAAATATAGTGGTTTTATATTACATGCTGGTAGCGTTGGTCGCATACTGTTGAGTCGAAATCATAACAGCGCGAACTGTGTTTTAATAATAGATTTTATGGTAAATTAGACACGTTACTTAAGGTCGAAACTTGCTTTAGGGTAATATATATTCATCTTATCTTGCAAAATTTATAAACGAGACATGGCAAGAATGTTTTCTTGGACAGGGAAAACTCAAGGAATTGTCTAGAGTTAGAACCGTGGACATGGAGTAAATACAATAGTTTGCAACTTTTCTGGAACAGCATAACCTGCACGCACAGTACGTCCGCGAGCTTGAAGCGGAAGTGACACGGGACTGACTGCATTTCCCCTCCTCCATATCGCGGACGTCTCCCCTCTCCTTTTCTCTTCGTGCCTCTTCATCTCCCCTCCACTTTCCTACACCCCCTTATCTTCCCGCGCTCAACCGTCTTCGGTCGAGTCTCGGCTATTTCCTGCAGTTGGCTCGTTGTTGGAGCATGCACCGCAGTATCCTGCGGGATTCGCGTTATTTCCCGTCAGACGAGACTACACTCACTTGAGCGTATAGGTAAGCCAGTGTGGCTTGTTCATTTGTTGCTACCATTTGTACCTTCTGCACATGTTTGAATCATATGATATTTGTAAAACTTTTCAATTGGTAGACTTACGATCATTTAGCGTATTCGTTTCGCCCTCAGGCTAGATTGAACGGCTGTATATATACTCAAGAATTACCGTGGATTGTATGTTGACTAACTTGATAAATCGATAAATCATCTCCAAAGGCCTTGCCACACTGTCAAACTATCACACGTTTCCATTACCTTCAAATAAAGTTGATCAAATAATGTTGCAGGTTGCAACTGAACTAATGCAGCTCTCTCTTTCTCTCTCTCTCTCTCTCTCTCTCTCTCTCTCATATATATATATATATATATATGAGAGAGAGAGAGAGAGAGAGAGAGGGAGAGAGAGACGGAGCTAGTTGGCTGACTTGAGTTGCTACCAAATAATTTGTACTTATACATGACTGGTTCTAAAATGTATTAAATTTTGACGGAAAACAACCTACAGAAACGTTTCAACGAATCTTTTAAATGGCGAAGAATACATTGAAGATTAAAGAATTTATAACTGTAAAAATAACTAAAGTAGTTAGTATGATTGCCGCGTAAAAAGCAAATTAGTTTATTCTAAAAATCGCAGAACATTAATATTTTTTACCCAACGAGTATTAATGTGATTAAAATATACAGAATTTTTAGAAGTTAGGGAATCCACAAAAATCATTAGTTCAAATTTTCCATTCAGCACTGCAAAGCATTATTTTAATTTTAAAATACGATTAAAATTAAAATTGTTATTTTAGCTGAATCTAGTTATAGACTTGACAGTGTGACAGGATTTAAATCACGTTTGAGGTTATGTGTACAACTTCATTTTCGATTGAGAAGACAAAAACCAATATTTTTCCTCAACTGTGGAGACGAAAAATGCTTCAAAAAATATTTTGGCGGCACGTTTCCTCAAAAAAATTCCATGTATTTCTTATTATTATTATTATTATTATTATTATTATTATTATTATTATTATTATTAATGTTCTGGACACGGTCCCGGGAGACTGGGAAAATCGGGAAACAGGGAATTAAACCTGGAAAACAGTGGATTGTCGTGGTTACAAAATATTATCAATTATTTTTAATATTATGCAGTAGCTTAGTGTCGTATTATGTCGTATAACCAGAGACTGGAAAAATTCGCGGATTCATTTCACGATATGTTAGAATTCAGACAACTGTACCTTTATATTGCTTCTGTGATTGGCTCACAGTTTATCTGGAGGACTTTGAGCCAGTGGAAAATCTTCAACCAAAAAAAGTATCGAATCGCAAGCGTCCCAGTTGACAGGTGTCATGAGTTAATAGCCAATGAGCAGGTGGCATTTGCCCGAGTGTGTAGGGGGTTGTGGAGTCTATCCTAGAGGTCATCCTAAGCGCGAACTTTTCCAGTCTCTACGTATAACTAGGGACCGGAAAAATTCGCGGGTTCAATGACCTGCAGGATGAACTCCATAGTTCTACGTACACTCGGTCAAATGCCACCCATTCATTGGATGCTGTCTTGTGAGACGTTCCAGCGTAGCAGCCTGTTATTCGATAAAGCTTTGGTTGGGTGTTTCTCATTGGCCCAGAGTCATCCAGGTGAGTTGTGAACCAATAGCAGAGGCAGCACTGCGGTATAACGATTTGTATTTTAGCCTATCGTAAAATGAATTCGCGAATTTTTCCGGTCTCTACGTATAATGCGACAAAAGGCATGAGAACCCGCGTAGACTGTTGCCGGGCGGTCACGTGATGAGCGCGCCGGGAAAGGGAGGGAGGGGGTTGGTCGAGCAGCTGCCTGCTACAACATCCGCGCGCCTGATCGGAGTTACACGATCCGATTCTCGGAACGACTTCTGCGTCGGAATTTAAATCACGTATTGAATCGGGGACACCACTGCGGTGACAAACACGGGAGACGTAGTTTACAATGCTGCGAAAATATTGAGTGAAATTTTGCTATGTCGCTGAAACAGCTAACGTTGAAATAAGTGTTTTAATTTCAACAATAAAACGAATTCTGTCGGAGAGAAAGAGCAAAACCAGATATACTTTTTTGACACCCTCAGGTGAAATAAACAGAGCACGGAAAAGTAATGAAAGTAGACGGAGTAAAATCCGTCAGTTTTAATTACTAACAGAATAGGTCCCAATACTTAAAAAAGTTAAGTACGGATTTGCTAAAAAGACAGATATTTAAACTGCATATAATTCGTTAAGCAAAAAGATCAAATCTAAGATAAACATTTTAGTTGAAAAGCCAAACTGATTGACTAGAGCAGCATCTTTTCTTTTTAATAAAAAGTGTACAACTAAAAAAATATATATAATTCGTTATAATTTTTCATGTTCACGTTGGTGGTAACCTTTTATTTCTGTTTCAATGTTCTGAAAGTTGGCATTTATGTGGTAAATGCATTCTAAACCACTTCGGTAAAATATTGGCGGAATCAAATTTTTTCAGCAATGCTATAAACTAGATTTTGTTCATACCAGTTTATTCAGTTATTCCTTATGCAAGGACCTTTAAATTTATGCATATCTGAAAGAGTTTTATGTACGTATCTGTGGGTAAACAACAAAGGAAACGAATATCTAGTTCCCAGTCACATAATTATAATAAACAATTTTAAAAATTACACGAAACTACAAAGTGAATTTCTTTTTGGTTGGACGGCTAACTTAAAAAAAAAGCTGAGACTGATTGAGTTACCAAACGAGTGAGCATATAAATGTATTGTAGAGACCTGCAAAATGCGCGGATTCATTCGGTGATACGCTAGAATTCAAACACGTATACCTCTCAGATAATTTTGCTATTGGCTTACTGTTCATCTGGACGAATCTCAACCAGTTATAAACCCTCAACCAAAGAAGGATCGAATCACAGACAAACCAACTGAGACGATTTACAAGCCGGCAGCCAATGAACTTGCGTTATTTGCCCGAGTGTACAGGGGTATGTGCAGTCTATCCTGAAGGCCATCTAAACCGCGAATTTTGCAGGTCTCTATCAATAATTAGGGACCGGAAAAATTCGCGGGTTCAATGACCTGCAGGATGAACTCCATAGTTCTACGTACACTCGGTCAAATGCCACCCATTCATTGGCTGCTGTCTTGTGAGACGTTCCAGCGTAGCAGCCTGTTATTCGATAAAACTTTGGTTGGGTGTTTCTCATTGGCCCTGAGTCATCCAGGTGAGTTGTGAACCAATAGCAGAGGCAGCACTGAGGTATAACGATTTGTATTTTAGCCTATCGTGTAATGAATTCGCGAATTTTTCCTGTCTCTATCAATAATGTATCATTCCTTTCCAAATATTCGTCAGACAAATATTATGGTTTTTGCTGTGTAACATCCTAGCTCTCGGTGTACGCCATTTGGTTGGGACCTATTTGGTTGCCGGAAGTCGCACGGAGCGGAAATGTGTAGCCACAGTGATGCCGTCTGTGCCGGATGGATTGCGGGAACCAGGGAAGGGACCGTGTGTAATGCGTGTGATGGCAAGCAAAAGGGGGCGCAGCGAGTGAACGCGGGGTGGCGGGTTGTTTGCGCAGGCTACTACCAGCCCGCGGGGCCGCTCATCTCGTCGCACCACCACCTGCACGCCGCCCCCGCCGCCTCCAACCCGGGCAAGGCGCCCGCCGTGCTGTCCACCCTCGAGGCGTCCGCCACCCCGACGCCGCCGCCGTCGGCCGCCAGCCACACCAGCCACACGAGCCACACCAGCCACACCAGCCACAGCGTGCCGCCCTCGCAGATCGTCTCCTCCAACTCCACGCCGTCGGGTGAGTCCCGGTGTCGCCTCTAAGAGCAAGGCTGTCGTGCACGTTTCAGATGGCGGACAAATGAAGATAAAGATGAAATGCAAGTCATTTGGGGTGCTTTCAATAATCTGTACCACGCATTTCACACCTAAAAATTATTCTGAATCACACTCGTGTAAGCCATATTCACTCTTTTAAGAAATATATATATATATTACAAATTATATACGGAAAAAGCGATACTCATCCTCACTCAGCTTATTCTTAAATGATTTCCGTAAGTAGCCACCACTCGTTTATATTGAGCAGTTTTTAAATCACGCGGTTTCATCTGAATATCTGCACGTCGTATGAGTGGCCGGAAAAAAAAATTATTTAGGGGGATTTTCTTAAGACCTGGTCTCACGCGCCGTGTTGGGTAGTTAATATTCTTGTCATTACTATTTTTTGGGTAGCTTTTCCTGTAAATTTGTATCGATAGCGCTCTTGAGTATTAATTTTCTAAAGATTATCTTAGGGGAGATAAGGTGGTAACTTTACAGGGAAATTCCTTAGTTGGGCCATTCCATGTCAAATCAACCAAGGTCCCAACCCGACCTTCTCAGATTTGTCTGAAATTTGGTATGGTGGTAGCCCTATTAAATAGTAACATAGAGCAATTTTCATTTTATTTTTATCCCTTCTGGTTCTTTAGTTGTACAATTCCAAACATTGCCAAAATTCAGGGTTTTTTGTTCGCGAGCAAATTTTTATTTATTTATAGGTTGAGTTCTAATAAAGCTGGAACAGTGAAAATAAGCTCATTTTTGAGATTATTTGCTGGGCTTAAATTTGATATACAACATAATTTTTTTAAAAAAAAAATTCACTTTTCAAAAACTTTTTAAAAATTGTATATACTGGTTTTTAAAAAACTGTACTTTTAAAATTCTGAAAAAAATATATGTTAAAGAACAACATACTGACTATGAATGCTGAAAGTTTTATCATGGGATGCCAATGGGATCATATTAAAATACAATTTTATGTAAAAGAGTGGGTCACTATTTTAACCTGCTGCTGTAAGGTTAGTAAATTTGCTTTGGAATATCAGTAAATACAACAATAAAGTAGGCCTTGAAGTAATTTATAATATCAACTAACTAATATAATTAATATCTTTTATTTTGGAAAACACTAATTGTTTGTGGTTTCATAAGCATATTTTTCAAAACAGTTATGTAGTTAAAAAATTGTATTGTAGCATATAAACAAGTAGGACAACTTACCAATTCTGACTCTCTGAACTGCACGGCAAATTGTTTTAAAAGTTGCAATTGAACTGTCTGATGATTCACATTATTTAGCACATATTAAAAAATATAAGAACACTATATGTAAATATTCTATGGTTTTGAAAATAGTTTACACTGTGCAAACCATCTATAAGGTTGGGGGTTGAACTCATTGAATAAGTCTCGAGCATAGGAGCATTTCACAATGCGAAAGGGTGTATGTTCTTCCAGTGGCAGTTTTTGGATTTAATGTTGCCTTAACATCACTGCTTCTGATATGTAAAATGTCAAGATGGCGAGGAAATGAAAATGATGCTGCTGGTCCATGCGGATGAAAAAGCTAACCTCAATCTCATCATTTTCTTCACTTTTATCAAGTACACATGCCATCCACCAGTGGTCATCGTATTTACAGGCAGTATAGCCACCATGTGTTATTTTACTGAAGGGTACAGGATCAGTGTCTAAATCAGTAACCAGCACAACTTCACTTTTGTCTGAGTTAGAGTACTGTTTGGTCTTGATTTTGTTTTTTGTCAGAGGAATGTAAGAGTGCAACTTCTGGGTTCCAATGATTGGACAACATTTGTCAAATCTTTCTTTGAGGCTGAGTTCATGTCTTAAATGGTCTTCTGAAGTAGAGAACTGAAAGTAAATGCCTTTAATATTTTCTTTAGCAAACAAGAAAAATTGTTCAGGGCTCAGGATCTGGTCAGAGAGAGGTCGTTGAAGACTAGCACGAGCTGTTAGTCTCTTGACACTTTGACAGTCCCACCCACACCATCACTGGCTCCTTTTCCATGGGCAGTAGCAGAAAAATACCATTCAGCATTGATTCCAAAATCTTCTTCATGATGGCATAAATTAATTAAGTTTTTTTGTTCTTATACTGAGCTGCTGAGCTGTCTGAAAAATAGAACATCTTGGTAGGTTTCTTACCAAAATATCCAGTTAAAAAGTCAATTAAATATGATTAGAATAGATGTACTGCCACCGTGTCATGTGTCAAATGCTCAGATATTACAACATAATTGATATGTTTGATTTCATTATCATCATTGTAATAGGCAACAAAAGGGTGGAGAATTGCTTGAGTGTTCGTCCAATGGTAACCTTGAACCTCATCTTGTATTATAAATGTGTAATTCTCTGAAAAATCAGTAACTACCTACCAAAAAATCTCCTTCCTTGAGGTCACACTTTGTGTTTTTTTTGAAAATTAGATTGTTGTGTTGCAATAAAGGAGTGTCGTTTCAGCAAGTCCAACTTTTCAATCAAACAATCGATAAACTCTTCTGTTGGTTGTATCATCATTTCTAAAGAAGTCCAATCAACTGTAACCCACTTTTTGTAAGTTATCTGGTCAATGTTGTTAGAGTCTAGTGTTGTTTCGAAAAACTCTCTTAAAAGTCCAGACCCAGGACAGAATTCACACTCATTGAAGTAGCAGCAAGGCAAAGGGGGATTGCACATAACTCTAGCAATACAATGCTTGTATGTTACTTCTTCTCCGGTTAATTTGGATATTCTGCAACCATCCAGGATAAGTTTGAAGTTCTGATGTGTTGTACAGACACAAACACAGTGTGTGCCACTTCCACCTGCTAACAAACAGTTTTTAGGCCTTAGTTCAGAAAATTTTGAGAAACCTATTAGAACATCCGTGAACTGATCTTTAAACTTTGCATAAATTTTTTAGGTTAGTTAATACTAATCTTTTTTGTACTTTTTTTTTTCCCCCCATCCATTACGGTTGCAACAAAGTCTCTTTTTCCAGGCATGGATCTACTAATGTCATCAGAGCAATAAAAGTTTTTCACCAATTCAAAAGTTGTTTTATCAAGGACTTTTCCAGGTTTTGGGTTGGGTGATGACAAAATTCCTTTCTCTTTAACTAGCTCTTTAACTTTCCTGACCATATAGTTTGAACATGAAAACTCTTCCTGAATTTTTGCTACTGGCCAACTTTTAGGTAAAACTGTTAACACTGTTATTTTCTCACTTCTGGAAGAACAATTTTTGAATTTTTCTTTTAACTGAAGAATAATTTCAGATTCAGATGTGTTGGCTTCTTTCTTTTCTGGCGATACATTAAGTTCTCTTTTTACTGCAGAGGATAATTTTTCAATTTTAGTTTTTGAATAGTTCTTTTCAGCTAAACGCTTTTTCTTAATAGGTGTCTCACCCAATATTTGCAAAGAGTTGTTCAAACTGTCTACAAAAACATCAGTTATAACGTTCTCTGTTGAGTCTTCAGAACTTGAGAGCTCTGGGATTCTATATCTAATTCTGGTTGAGGCGTAGTTACAATTTTTGATAATTTTTTTCTGCATTAGTTACAGACTTTTTGAGTCTGCACTAAAGAAGGTAATTTTTTTTATCATACGCTCATTAACATTTCGTAGGTTCTTCTTGTGATTGTTATGGCCTTTCTGACTTAATGAATTACAGCATAATGTAGAAATTTTCGGCATTGTGCATAATTTACTATAATACAGTGTTCTATTGTAACTGAATCAGAAAATAAAATAATAAACACAAAACATAAAGCTAGTAGTTTGCAGTATAGGCCTAGACTTATAACTAATACTCAATTGTCCATAATACAGATAACTGGCCTACAAATTGCTACATATAGTATATTGTCATCACATCTGAACTAAAACATATTTATTTTAAACTAAAGGTCACACTTTAGGTTGTAAGAATCACTAATAAAACTCAATGAAGAATCCTAAACAATTTAACCATTTGCCACTTCACTCTACAAACTAAGTAGTAACTTTTATAGGTTACTAGCTGCCCGACCCGGCTTCGCACGGTTGTATTTATGGGGGGGAAAATGAGACCAAATCTCCTATTTACAGTTATAATAAATGAAATAAAATGAAAATTAATTAATTTTGACAAAAACTTAATACAATGCTTTGTAATGTACCGAAGAAAAAACGAATAGCACCGATGGTTTCCCGACTCTCGAGCACGCAACGTTGTCATGGAGATGAAGTACCCACTGTTTCCCGGGCTTAAACACCAATCAACATTGATAATCGAACATTAATCGAAATAAAAACTACCCTATCTCTCAAGTTGGAAACAATTACACATAAATGCCAATTTTCATCGAAATTGGTTGACTTGGTAAAGAGTTCACTGGACCTTTTTAGAAATCAGATGTAGTTAGTAATTGTCTTCTTAATTTGAATAATTGGTGGTCTGTATTTAATGAGTGATGAGGACTACACTAACAATGAAATAGCCGTTGCCATAGAGACGAATGAAGCATCAACAAAGCAACAGCCGTTGCCATGGTGATTTCCTACCAAAAACTGGAAATAAAAAAAAAATTTAGGGGTGGACTACCCCTAACATTTAGGGGGATGAAAAATAGATGTTGGCCGATTCTCATAGATACCGGATAAGCACAAAAAATTTCATCAAAATCGGTCAAGCCGTTTCGGAGGAGTATGGCAACGAAAACTGTGACACGAGAATTTTATATATAAGATGTCAAGAATTGGAGGAAAAACTTGAGAATTGGAGGGAAACAAAGAAACCTTGATAATCTCAGCTGATTTGCGGTAAAAAAAAACTTTAATCTTATTCACCCTATAACTACAGGGATAGTAGAATAAGAACAAAATAAGCAGTGAATTCCTATGATAAAAATAGCCACTCTTCTACATATAATTGTATTTTAATATGATCCCATTGGCATCCCATAATAAAACGTTCAGCATTCATAGTCAGTATGTTGTTCTTAAACATATATTATTTTCAGAATTTTAAAAGTATAGTTTTTCAAAAACCAGTATATACAATTTTTAAAAAGTTTTTGAAAAGTGAATTTTTTTTTAATGTTTTTATGTTGTATATTGAATTAAAGCCCAGCAAATAAGCTCAAAAATGAGCTTATTTTCACTGTTCCAGCTTTATTAGAACTCAACCTATAAATAAATCAACATTTGATTGCGAGCAAAAAAAACCCGAATTTTGACCATGTTTGTAACTGTACAGCTCAAAAACTGGAAGGGATAGTAATAAAATAAAAATTGCTCTATGTTAGTATTTACTACGGCTACCACCATACCAAAATTCAGACAAATCTGAGAAGGTCGGGTTGAAAACAGTATTTTTTTTGGTTGATTTGACATGGAATGACCCAGTTACTAATCATAAAAAAAATGAAATAACCAACATATATTTTTTTAATTTATTAACTACAAAGTATTTTTTTTCCTGAAATTGCAACGATCTAAATGAAGCTCCGCTAATTATTACAATAGTGGACGTATAAATTCCAATATTTATTTACTCTCACAACTAGAGCTTGGCTCAACAGTGGCTCACACGTCCGCCACGCCGCGACACCGTCTCTGATGCTCAGATCTTCGCACACAAAAGGGCGTTACTCTTCGCCCGCTATCGCTCGCCAAGGGCATCACCCACCCTCTTCTTCACTACAGCTTCGCAGGTAGTTTATACTTATGAGTTCGCCCCCAGGGATAGGTATCGTGGCCCTCGGAAGCGTCTCCGTCACCGAAGCCCCCTCGACCTCACACTCGAAGCAGCAAGAACAATGGCGTCCTAGTTACGCCACTTCACGCGACGGGGCTCTGGTAACCTGCCGAACCCACCAGAGCGACGGTGAGGCGGTCAGGACTCCTTGGGAAGGCGCTGGTGGAGAGAGGGGGGTTGAAGTTGCTAATGCAAGGTCCTTGAAGTCGTAAGAGGAAGGGGAGGGTCGGCGGTTACCTATGTCCATGAGGAGGTGGGGTTTATCCCACAGGCTATCGCGCCGGGCTGGCTAGCCGGCCTCGCCTCTATAGCAGCCTCGTGTCAGTACCATATTGCATGTAGCACTACGAGGACAGCACACTGCCTCGGGTTGTGTGTTAATGAATGAAAATAAGTACTCGAGGGTACTTTAGAGATGGCACGTGAATTTATTTGCCATGTTGATACTTCAACTGCAAAACATTTTTTTTTTTGTTATAATGAAGTTTGACGTTAATTCTCTGCTGTTGTGTTAACATCTTTGTTTAACAACACTCGCCACATTGTGACATTTGTTACGATTATTCCTAGCGAGCTCTTTTCAGGCTATTTCTAGCATGTTAGTCTTTATTACACAGCTATGATTTGTGTTGCTGACCAATTTTCAGTTTTTGATAAACAGACCAGCTTTATGTTAAAACTGCCTTAGTGTTGTTCATGTTTATTGGTCGGCTGGGTTTATTTCAGTTGCGTGTCAACTGTCAGCAGGGTCAGCAGTTGAGTACCCGACACATAGGTTCCGCTTTGGGTTTTTCCAATAAAACTCCATTTAAAAAAAACCAGTCTATGACCCACTGTTTCAGTATTATTACAAAGAAAATTCAATTGCAAAAATGGTAATGTTTTATTACATTTTAACATAACACCTAGAACGTACGTACATTACAGGTGAACACAAACGTACGAAGCGCAGACTGATTACAGTCACAAGTCTAAATGCTATCCGCGTAGTATATATCAACTTATGTTAGATAATTTTGTGCGCTTTAGCAACTCCCAGGTTGTTTGGTAATGGTTAGACCACACATGTCCAAAAGATTAAATTTTTTATTTCACTGGATTCTGAACTTGCTGAGCAGCTAAGCAAAAAAAAAAAAAGTAATAATATCGGGTGCTTTTCTCTTTTTTTTTTTTCTTTTTTTTCACACCTGAGCTAAGCAAATTCATATTCACATTTCATTCAGCACCGAGTTTAACATTGTTGGCAGACTTAAATTTTACCTTTGACTTCTGAATTTTTTTATAAAACTAATAAAATTGCCACTGCTAATTGACAGTCTAGTTTCCTACAAGAAATCATGTTTGTTTTATTGATTACTTGACAATACTCTGTTTGGTTTTCATTATTATATTGTCAAGTGCCTGTCAACAAATAAAAGTTCATGCGAAATGAAGGCGTTAACAATTAAGTTGAACCATTGCAAGAAGATACGCTGTTAAAAATATTATAATTAGCCCTTATAAATTCATATAATGATAGATAAATTATATTTCATTTAGAAAATCTAAGAGTGTAGTTAACTAAACAGAAAGTTTTCGGTATGCTTAATATTAAAAAGCTAATTGATTAAAAAAAATAGTTTTCATAAAACCCACCATAATGCAAACATTTTGAGATAAAAAAACAGGTAATGTAAATAAACACATTGGTTGGATTTTTTTCTCCCAAAAATTCCCGGCTCTTTGTCAAAACCGATTGATAGCACACCAATCACAGACATCCAGTGCGGAAGCAAACGCGTTCTGAATGGCCCGGTCAAATAGGGCGATGGCTTGTCTTGCAGACAGCCGCCAATCACTTGCGTACCGTACTGCAGTCTAATGAGCGACCAGTCTTTTTGTTTTCTTCGCAAAAAAAAATACACGCCCCAATTTAATATATCCTTGGACGTGCTTATATATCAAACAGTGGAAGCAGTTCCTGATTTGCCGTCGTTTTGACTGACTGCGTATCTAAAACAAAAATGTTTATTGTAAACGATTTTCTGTAAGCGACGTGATTTTTTTTTTCGTAAGTTTTTTCTGGTGGTTTTATATGATCTGTTATTGTTCGAGGCCCCGATAGAGCAGTAGAGGCATCTATAGCCTGTATCACGCTTAGAATTCAGTACAGATCAAATGGTGTCTACTGTTGCCAGATTGATTCTGCCCGACTTAAAATTTAAAGAAGTTATTTTGCATACTATAAGATAACTATAATAAGTTTCAATATATATTTTTAATTGTATTATGTGTTGATTTTTGAATGTAAAATAGTGTCTTTTAACAGTATTAGTACAGTTTACATTCTGAAAGAAATATTTATGAATTATAAACTCTAGTTATTATGTCATAGGAGAAACTATTTATACCAGTTTGAAACTATAATCTACGAGGCATTACTTTAATTATGTGCTATCGTCAAACCAAGCCAAAAAATTTAATTTTAAATTATTAAAAGTAATTTGATTTCAAAAACAATTAAAACCAAGATGGCGTCGTGAGTTACGTTTCCTTAGAAGTAAGAATCAGTAGCGGATCCAGAGGGGAGCTAAGGGGCTCAAGCCCCCTCCAAAAGCATCTGGGTCCACTATTGTTTTAGGGTTTGCCTTGATAAAGCCTAGCCCCAGCTGGGTCAAGCCCCTCCCAAACCAAAATCCTGGATCCGCCATTGGTAAGAATTGAACCGTATCAGATGATGCACTTGATGAAATACAAGAAGAAGGTGTATTTACGAAAATTTCATTCAGAGTCATCATTTTAAAATGCATTACATTGTGAAGTTGTGTCTAAAATTTGTGCTCTTTTACGTGTATTTGGCAACCGAACACACTGGAACGAGGTCAGCGCTAATATCGCATATCGTGTGTGGGAAATAAAGGGAAGAGAGAGAGAGAAAGAAAGTACATGCCCACTTGAAATCCTCACTGCAAACTAAAGTTGAGACACACTATAGCAGATGGCGCAACACCTAGCGTAGTGATCCACGTAGCAATGCAATACAGATCAATGGCAGAAACTGGAGGAGTGAGAATACACCTGGCAACAGCGCGGTGTTGAGGGGACGTCAAAGATAAATTTTTCATACAGCTCGCTCGGCACGCCTGCGAACGGATTTACCTGCGGGATGGACCTGTGTATCTTCACCCTTCCCCTCGAGACACACAGAATAAACAAAATATATTATTTACTCCGACAAAAGATTCCTTCGGAAACCAGTTGCCAATAAATAGCAAATATACTGTAACTTTGTTCAACACGTGGCTATGGCTATTTTTTGCATATACTTATATGAAATACGTTTTTAAAAATAATTACTAAGTGTTTCTTATGAAAATTGGCGCATGATGATTATATTTTAATTAATGTTTGATTCAAGCATAATTTATTTTTAAACAATGGAGAGGAGATTCTAATCCATACTTACTAACCATCATCGGACGTGGTCAAACACTATTTCCGCCATGTTTGGGCGTGACAATATGGTGTTGGTGAGGTAAAAAAAAATGACTTCAAATACGTCACGGCATGCCATCTCCTGACAATTCATGACGCCATTATTGAAGCCCATAGAAGTGCCACACACAAAAAAAAAAGCGTGTCATGGCGGACGCCTCTGGCAACATTATTGAGTTTATGAAATCTTGTAGCACTTTGTATGGATCAGTTTCAGTGCAGTAAGTGTTAGGTATTTCGTGACTAGCGGGTAACAATTACGTAATACTTCAAATTACAAATGTATTATTTTCAAAATAATTTCAACAAACGCTTGTGTCTTTAGAACACAATCCCGGTACCATTCGCAAAACAACGCACGTGTTTATTGTTTGCGAGTATGAACGGACTATGTCTTCACTTCACCTCGAAATCAAAATAATTTCAACAAACGCTTGTGTCTTTAGAATACAATCTCGCTACCATTCGCAAAACAACGCACGTGTTTGTTTACGAGTATGAACGGACTATGTCTTCACTTCACTTCGACATCGCGGTCATTAGACATGATGAAGGGCAATGAGAGATTGTTATGGAGCGCTGACTGAATGCAAGATGAAGCCGGGGGGGGGGGGGAGGGGGGAAGAGGAAGTACCCCGAGAAAACCCACAGGCTCACGACGACTTACGAAACGTTTCCCGATTGTGAAAAATACGGATTCGAGCCAATTACAGTGCACAGAAGTTAAGGCTG
Source organism: Bacillus rossius redtenbacheri (assembly GCF_032445375.1). Lineage (NCBI taxonomy): Eukaryota > Metazoa > Arthropoda > Insecta > Phasmatodea > Bacillidae > Bacillus > Bacillus rossius. Next base: position 352,547,002 of record NC_086330.1, read on the forward strand.
GGTTCAACAATAGAAAACAAAATAACAGTAACGGTAGGTTATGTGTACAAGCTTTGACCACGACACACGGAACTGTCATGCGCAAAGGAGGAACACCCAATGGAAGCAGAGTAGGGTGTCAGTTAGGAATTGGAAATTGTTTATATCTATTTATCATTTATGGTGTTATAATAAATCGAGGAATAATCTACTTAAGTAATTCTTCCCGTGAAAATTATTGAGATAGTAGGTATTTAGGAAAGTGGCTCGTGATGAATTTATGATAAAATAAAATGATAAAGTATCTTTTAGGTTTCAAATTTTTTTTACTAAAAAAATATTACTCTTTCATTTTCTTAATAAAACTCTTAACACTGACTGACAGACAACGCTCAGCTTAAACCAGCGGGTCTAGAAGCATGAAAGTTTACACAAGATTTCCTGATATAACGTAGGTGAGCAGTATGAAAGGATTTTTGAAAATTCATCCTCCAAGGGTGTTAAATTGAGGAAAAAAGTTTGTATGGAAGTTTTTCATTTCAGTTAGAAATATAAAAATTGGTGTTTATCCTTCTGTTTATAAATAAAAGTCAGTTTGATCAGCGTTTTTGGTAATCCCATCAAAAAAAACAAGGTTAAAGTACTTTTCATCCGGGAACACGGCTAGTTACCTAATGAAATTTATAAGTTGAACATATAGTTTACAGGCTGCTGGTCAGATATCTCCGGAAAATGATACTTTAAATATTTATTTACTAAAACTACCAATAGAGGTTATTTTCATCGCGGAATTTCGTTGGATAAAATTAAATACACAACAATTAAACTGTTAACCGATTTCGCACAGGTCGTGTACATAGTCTGTTATGACTTGCTCATGTTTGTTTTCTGATCGTGAACACGGTCATGGTCCGTTGGTTCCGTGACTGAAGGTCGATGCTCGGTTGTTTCGCAGGGACGACGCGTGGCGGCGACGAGTCGTCCGACAACGACGTCATCATCACGGCGACGTCATGCGCGTCTGGCGGCGAAGTGACCCAGCAGCAGCAGCCGCCCACGTACCGCTACCCGGCCGCCTACCCGCCGCCCGCGACGGCCACGCCGCACTACGCCTACCCCTACACCCAGCACTACCCCAGCCCGCCCGCCTCCGCCAGCGTGCAGTACTCGGCCGCGCCGCCGCACTACCACCACGCGCAGGACCTCTGCTACTCGGGCTACCCCGCCGCCAGCGCGCCGGCCCCCTACTTCCACAAGGCGTACTCGACGCCGCCGCCGGCCGCCTACCACCGCCGCTACCTGGCGCCGCAGTACTACACCTCGGAGCTGTACCCCTCCGCCGCCGCCGCAGCAGCCGCCGCCGCCTCCGCGTCCACGCCGCCCCAGCAGGGCTCCGCCGCCTCGCAGCAGCAGCCGCCGCCGCCTCCGCAGGCCACGCAGCAGATGGTGGTGGCCGGGGGCGGTAGCTACCTGCCCGCCTCCAGGGAGCACGCCGTGCCGCCGCCGCCGCTGGTGGACAGCTACCCGCCGCCGCCCATAGTGGACCCTTATCCCCCGCCGCCGGGCTACTACACGGGCTACGCCGCCGGCCCCGCCTCCGCGGCCTGCTACACGCACTCTCCGCCTTCACGGGGGCTGTTCATAGGTGAGCCTGCTCCCCGCAACCTAGTTACATGACTCAACAAAGTTCACGTTTCTGGAAATTGATTGTAGGATTTTTTTTTATTACTTTCTTTCACTAATAATTCATTTCAATTGTAGGCAGATGAGGAATATTATTGAATGAGAAAAGTGATCCTGCACCTGTTTTTTTCTAATTAAAATAATTTTTTTCTTAAATTATTTCTCTGCATAGTAACTTAATTCAGTGAAACTGTTTAGTAAACGATGAAACTTGCATGCATCTGAGTGTTCACAAACTTATAAGTATAAGGATGCTATCAATAAAATGATATTTTTAGTACCATGTATGTTTTGTATTGATATTCTCCTCTAATACCATCTAGATGGTTTATGAATGAGGCGTGCTGCTGATTACACCATTCCTTTAGTAACATAACAAATTATATTTTAGCTTAGTAGGTACATAATATTTGCAGTTGAGCCTGTTCATTATTCACCAACACGTTTCTTTTTAGATTACTGTTTGCACAAATGTACTATATTTTAAAATAAAAACTTTTATTTTTAAGTGTGCTAATGTTTAACCATGATAGATAGAAATTAATGAACACCTATGTTGGGTTGTTGCAGATCCTGCGTACCCTAGTTGCCCGTGCCCCATGCAGTCGTGTCCAAAAAACGTCCATACTGGGCCTCTTACTGGTGATGGTAAGGGGCCTCATCTCCTGAGCAAGCAGCAGCATCCTCTGCCCCCGGTGGTCCTGGCGCTCCCGCTGGAGCCGCCAGGGGCGCTCGGGCCGCCCAGCCCCGCGCGGGGCAGCGCCGGGATATCCCAGCCGCCCACCCCGGCGGCGGCTTCCGCGAGGAACCCGGGCGCGCCCCCAGAGGACGAGGACTGCGCCCCCTTCACCTGGAGCTCGGAGGCCCAGCTGGACGACAGAGAGCCGCCCCGGCAGGACAAGCAGCTGCCCGAAGACCCCGACTACCGCCTCCCCGGAGACGACGCGTCCCAGCACCGCCTGCTCACGATCATGAAGCAGCCGCAATCGCCAGACTGCGGCAAGCCGATCAGCAGGAGGTCCTCGGCGGACTGCCCGAGTGAGAGCAAAAACGTACCTTTGTTGATGTGCGATACTTTCCAGAGCAGGAGTGCCAACGCCCCCGCAGCGGAGGAGGAGGTCGTGCGGGCGGAGACGGACGGTGTCAAGTACGAAGACAAACCGGTGGAGGTTGAAGTGAGCACTGCGAAGTTGTCGAGTTCAGCTGTCGCCGAGCCAGAACCCGACGCTCCCAGGGTGGAATCGGGCCAGAAGAGGAAGTCGGATGTCATGGATTCCGAAAAAGGCGAGAAGATTCTGTTGCCTGCGCCCAAGAGACAAAAGTCTTTAAAAAGCAGCAAACTGGCAAGTGCCGCAATGAAAGATTTGGATAGTTTGAAAAAAGAAAATCTGTCCCCGAAGATAGTCTCTTCTGCCCAAGATAACATCACCAAGAAAACTGCTCCTCTTTCTTCAAACAATAACTCTGTGGCTAACGTGGTACCTTGTCCAAAGAAGAGGAAGCTACAGGACATCAAGCATTCAAGTGAGAATGCAGAACCTGTAGAACCTGTACTTCCGGCAGCTAAGAAAAAAAAATTAGCTGCGAAAATTTCAAAAAATCTAAAAGACTCTAAAACTAAAACATATCCTTCACGTGCTAAACAATTAAAGGACAAATCTCATGCAAATGGTATTACAAGGGATTGTGATTCAATTAATGTAAATGTTTTGGAAAGTGCGTTGTGTAGGAATAGAACAATGCTCAATAATTCAGCTAAAAAAAATAACTTACCTACAGTTCCTGTTGAAAATGGCAAAATGCCTACCACCAAAGTTGAATGCAAAGCAAAAGCAAATAATGGTTGTCCAGTTCCGCAAAAGAAGCATGTATTGAGGAAGACAAAGCAGAATGATTTGGTTAATGATATACCTAATACACTACCAACAGCTTCGAACAAATCTCGCCGGAAAAACTCCTCTACTGTCGACACAAACAGTGCAGCCAACAAGCCTACAAGTAAGAAGTCAAATTTGCTTCAAAGTCAGCACAGAAGGGAGTCATTATCAGAAGAAGAGACTGAAGTCATTCCTAAAGTGCAGTGTTTGGGTGGTGTAAGAAGGCCATCTTTGGCTGCAAACAAGAAAGAACAGTTGAAGGGACAAGTTAAGAAAACTGTGAAAACTAGCAGTGAGGTATTGGAACACGAAAACAATGGTTTGGTGACAGTTTGTAGTAAAAAAGCTCCTTTGAAGCGATGTGCATCAATAACACCAAAGTGGTCGAATGGCTGGTCTTGGAATGGAGAACCTTTCTTCGCAAAGGTCTTTTTGTCGGTAAGAACTGTTTTTTGTTTTAGTTTTTTAATGTTTGCCCATTTTAATAATGTGTATAACTCTCAAAACTGATGCTGATTAGTTTTTTTAGATGGTGCAAGTCACTTGCCTTTCCAAAGGCTCATCGTAGCATTTCATTAATAATTTTCCACTACTAAGCGTAGAAATATAGGTTTTCTTGTATTTTTATTGAATGGATGTATTATGTAATTCACTTTAAACCTTTATGAAGTAATAATTTTACCAGAAAAAAAAAAAGCAGATTTTCCTTATATGTTCATTCTTACACACGTAAACACATGTAATCCTATTTTTGTTATTCAAACATTTTTTTTTCTTTAATTTTTTTTCATTGCTTTAAACAAACCATTCTACATTTAATTCACAAATTTCTTTCATAGTTACATATGCATGAACCCTTTGACTTAAAAAAAAATGTATTCTCAAACATGCTTTACATTTTTTTTTTGTTAACCCAACTAGGACAAAATTTAAACCATTTAGACTCTTAAATACAAATGTTGCATTAAAATTGCTCATTATATCAAGTAGGTCACACAAATGTAAGAATTTTATTAATTAAATACTATTTTATTTAATAGATTGACATGTTCTGAGAAAACATGTTATCAGCTAAGAAAGTAGTGTCTTAATTTGGTTTAATATCAGTGCTAAATGTAACAGTGCTTTTAATGTTTTCAAGAAGTTAAGAAATTATTCGTAATGAAAAAAATGTTATTTTTTCAGATACACCTATCCCTCACTTAGCACGTCTTCAGAATGCACGGATTCATTTAGCGCGATGTTAATTTTACTGCCCCAGTCTTATCTAGCACGTCTGTAAATTTCAGTTTGTGCGAAATCTCCACAGGCAAAAAAAAAAGTTGGGCACGACACCACAAAGTCTGTTTCAACTTCAGTGAACAACAGCTGTACCGTGGGATACAGTTAGCCAAACAAGGGGGAAGAAATGCGCGTGCAGGTCTGACTACGCTATCAGCTGTTGTACAAACATCAGCTATGGCAAGTTAAATTGCGGTCTATGCAGTGTAAAGGACCAAATTATTTTACGTCCACGCGTATGCCGCCGTGCCGCACCGTTTTCGCCTAGCCACAAACCGAGCCGTGAACTCAGTCTAGCCAGTGGCAAGGAATTCACACAAACAAAAGCAATGTCTGCCCATTCAGCTGCTGGTAACTGTACGTGCTTGATCACTCATAATGCATCGTGTTCAAGTATTTGAGACAAAACTAGAAGTATTACGGCGCGCATATTGACATGAAGGGACTGCTTATGTTGGTCACACTGTGTGCACAATATTCTTTTAAAAACGTTTTTAAACATTATAATCTTTATCTGTTTGTCTGCATCGCCGCGGTGTACCGTTTATAAAAATGTAGCCAGTGCTAGTTGGCATCATTCATGTTTGGCTATGTTGCTTCCCGTATAGAGCGAGCACACGTAGTCGAATATCAATATTGATATCTCACCGATTGCATGCAACGCACGCTCTCGGTCTTGTGCCGAGTTTACTACATTTGATAGCCCGCACTATTTCGTGGTGTGTACTATGACGATAGTTATGCGTTAGTTCAGGCTCGCATTTGGGTCACAGATTTTGTTTTTCTATTTAAATTTGAATAAAGGTTTTTGTTGCATGACTTATTAATTTAAATTGTTTGGCGGCGTGCTTTTTTCATACTCTACTTTTTAAATAAATGCAGTTTCCATGAATGGGTTATGTTTGTATGAATAACTTTACCTAACAACAATTTTTTTTTCGCATTAAAATCGCACCCCTACTTTTGAAACTTGATATTATAAATTGTGCAACGATTATGCGATAAGACACGATAAGCACTTTAATTTTTGAAAAATTAAAATGTAATCATCCAGACAGTAATATTGGTTTCACTGTCAGTAAAGAATGGTTTGGAAAAGTATGCGACGTGAGTTGATGGTCACGTCCGGGCGGGCAAGTCAGCCAGCCGACTGATAAAGTACATAACCACGTACCTATCTCCCGTTATGCAGTGTCGTATTTGTCTTACAAAGTGTGATAGGAGGCATATAAAGATTAATAGTGTGACACATTTATCGTTGAGTGTTGTTCAAAGCATTTATATTACGTAAAGTATATTTTCCTAGACAATTTTGGAACACATTAATTAAATTAGCCTTGCTATTTATGGAAACTTATGCTTCATAATACGCGATTTCGAATAACACGAGCATTTTGAGGAACGAGTTAGTAGTGTTAAGTGAGGGATAGGTGTAATGTTGTTGCAGGTAAACATAGTCACTTTGGCCAAAAATGTAATGGGGTATAATGGGTTAGTGTTTGCGAGAAAATGTGAAATTCTTTAGTTATGAAATTTCTACAGATATCATGCTTAATGATATTGTGATATTCTCGTTACGTGTGCCATAGACCCCAAAACCATCGTCAGCTTAAAAGTGTGTGTGTATATATATCATAATTTTATGGTCAATATAACTGCATCAATTTTTAACAAATCACTTCCAAATTGATACATAAAATCTAGTAGTGGAAAATCTTAGTAGAGTTCGTTAATGGGCAATATTATTACAATATGTGCATTTCATTAAGGGCCAGTTCTTGCTACCGATACTATCGATCATTTTGTTCACGGTAGGGGAATAATATTATTTCGTTTTTATAACACGATTTTATAACAAATACGAATCCCAAATACACCAAACTTATTTATAATGTGTTACAATATTTTTTAAAACATTGTGCAAAAGATCCCGGTTGTAATTTGAATTATTATGTGTAACTGTAAAACACCATTGTTGGTTCAAAACGTATTTGAATATTCAACATTACTTTTAAATAACCGTACCGATTGTGCTGAAAATCGGTGGACGATCGTTAAATTACATAATATTAATAATTCAAATGACGAAAATATGATTGAAAAGTCAAATCGATGGTTGTTCCAATCGAGTGGAAGAGAGATGCCACGCATGCGTACAATGAGCAAACAGGACACATCCATAGTGGGACACTTTTTCGTGCGTGCAGCCGGCGTTCATCGATTTATTAGACGTTGTCACGTCAAAAAAAATGTATTATAATCATTGTAATACCAGTTTCCTTAGGCATTTTAAAACTTGTGATTACTTTTTTGCTATGACTATTTGAGTTTACCAAATATATCCCAGGGTAGTTTCACTACCATAAAGATTATATTTTATACTATATACAGGTTTATGTTGCTATACGTGGGTCCGCCATCTATATGACACATTTCTGTTCATTTTCTCGAAATTACTCCTACCAAATGCCGTATAGCAAGAGCTAAGATGTTTGCACATCAAAAAACCTTAATGGCGTGTGGAAAGTGTGTGTGGCATGTTTTCAGAGTGATGATGCTCCGCAGATGCGGAAGTGCTACCCTTCGATGCGGCACATAGAGGGAGACATCATTTGCCCGCGGGACTGTGTGCTGCTCAAGTCTGGGACGCGTAAAGTTGACTTGCCGTTCATCGCCAAAGTAGCTGCGCTGTGGGAGAACCAAGATGATGGTGAGGAAATATTCGCAGTTCCGTTTAACTAGAAGAGTTTTTTAGATTTTATTTTTAACTGTTGCACAATCAATTTTATTGACAGCTATAAGTGGTGAAATTTTTCACTGCATCAGAATATAATTCTGTCCATTTAGGTTAAATGGCAAGTATTTGAGAAGGAAAAATTTCTAATTCATTGTGATGAACACTTTAATTCTTGTATGTCTAGATGAAATATTTTGTACAATTTTAATAAAAATAATGTGATTTACAAAGCTGATTAACTACTTGTTACTATTTTGGCTCCCCAAAAATTTTTAATACAGTGAAAGAAATATATCTGGACAAATAAAAATTAACAAAGAATTTATTTATTTTTTTTTTTTTTACTTTGCATCAAACTAAACAAGGTAGCATAGCTTTAAACCACTGAATTCACGTCAAGTAGACCTGGATTCAAATTCTGAGTCCACACAAGATATTAAGCTAAATTAATTTCAAAAGAATAATGCAAACAACTTGCACAGTTTTTGTAGAGGTTGTTTTCAGTCTCAAACTCCTTGTATTCTGTATGAAGTGCTAGTTTTATTTTGGTGTGATTTTTTTGGGCTTAAAATCTCTCATCATGGAGGTCATCAGAGATGGTGAGGGGTTATGAGTTGAGAAATTGATGGAATATTTTGTGTTTTGTTTCATGGGGAAGGGGGGGTGGTGTGGGGGAGGGGCGCTTCTTCAGTGAAAACCTACTGGCTCTTTGAACAATGTCCGTCATGTTTTTTTTTTTCTTTTTGTGAAAAATCCAGGTTGGAAACCACCAGGAATGGAGCGTGAATCGGGAGGAGAGTGGTTTGACCACTTGATCGCAGCAGCCCGAGTGTGGTAGTGAAAGGGAACGTTGTGTGGCGTTGCAGGCGAGATGATGGTGTCGCTGCTGTGGTACTACAGGCCGGAGCACACGGACCAAGGTCGCCGGGAAGAGCACATGGAGGACGAGGTATTCGCCTCCAAGCACAAAGACACGAACAGCGTGGCCTGCATCGAGGACAAGTGTTACGTCCTCACGTTCAACGAGTACTGCAGGTCAGCTCCTTTGCTTTCTTCCTCCGAGAAATAGAACTAATGCATGATCCATGGTTGCCACTTGTCTGGAAAAAAAAACAAGGAAAACTGGGGAATGTTGGGGACTTTTTTGAACATCAGGGAAATCAGGGATATGTTAGAGAATATAATTTTTGTGTTAGGGAATCATGAATATGATAGTGTGGCCACCCGACCGGGAAAATATGGTAACATTGAATAAGTCGTAATTTTTTTTGCTCTCGGGGGGAAATTGTGCCATAAAGCCATCAGAAATAATTTTAAAATACACCAATCCCTCACTTATCATGACTAATGCATTTCTAAAAATGTTTGTGTTATTCCAAATTGCGTATTCTGAAGCACTAGTCTCCATAAATAGCGAGATTAATTTACTTAATGTGTTCCAAAATGTGTAGGGAAAATTTATTTACATAATATAAATGCGTAGAATAACACTCAATGATAAATATGTCACAACATTTATCTTTATAAGCCTACCATGGAATACTTTGTATGACAAATAAGACACCGCGTAACAGGTGATAGGTGGTTATGTACCTGCTTATCATCAGTCGGCTGGTTGGCTTGCCCACCCGGACGTGACCAACTGACATCACAAACCTTTCCACGAACTTTCCAAACCATCCTTTACTGGCAGTGAAACCAATATTACTGTCTGGATATTTACATTTTAATTCTTCAAAAATTAAAGTGCTTATTCATGTATCACCACTTGGTTCACACCAATCCTGTTAGACCCGTGATTTTTTTTTTCATTGCACCATTCATTTAATAACCTTTTCCATGTGAATCATCAGTTAATACTGTTCCGGTATCTAATGTCAAATATATTCCCGCTAGTACAAACAACAGCATCAGACTTATATAAACGTTTGATAGAGTCCTTGTTTCATACGATTGTGCACATAGTTGACTTGCTTAAAACTAAAATGCGACCAACATAAGTGTGGTCTTCATGCTCTTCTAGTTTTGTCTCAAATACTTGAACACGATGCATTACGCACTCACTTGGAAGCCATGATTTCAATATGATTCAAACTACAGGTGCTTATGTGCGTACAGTTACCGGCAGACATTGCTTTGTGTTGTGTGAGTTCCCTGCCACTGGCTAGACTGAAGTTCATCACGGCCTAGTCTGAGGCTAATAGCCGCAACTGAACTTGCCATAGCTGATGTTTGTACAACAGCCGATAGCGTAGTCAGACCTGCACGCACATCTTGTCCCCAATCGTATGGCTAACTGTATGCCACGGCACATCTGTTGTTTACCGAGTTCAAGCAGACTTCGTGGCGTCATGCCCAAGTTTTTTTTGCCTGCAGCGATTTCGTGCTAACTGAAATTTATAGACGTGCTATTAAACTGGGACAATGAAATTAACATTGTGCTAAATGAATTCACGCAGTTTGAAGATGTGCTAAGTGAGGGATTGTTGTAGTTTCAACCCTGGTTATCTAACTTGTACGCTTTCAGGATATTTCTCTGTCTGTGATATGAGCACACTTTTTTAGTCTGTCAGGCTACACTCGTATGCGACAGAGGCGACAACTTTTTTATTTTATACATATGCATTTTCTCGCATATCATAAAATTGCCTGCTAATTTGAGATGTATTTTGAAATAAATGACTGGAGAGGACAAATATAAAGTTCAATCTTTTTAACTGTAAAGCATACTTAAATGCATTTTTTTTTAAATTATTTTACTAAAAAGCTAGTCAGGCACATTAAACATTACAAAAATTTCTAGTCCTGATAGTTTTAAACCAATGATTTCTTGAATGTGTCCCAATTTAACTATTGTACTGCAACTCTAAGCAATTATTACATTATTAGTAAGAAATAAATATCAATATAAACTAAAATAGATTAAAATAACTTTTTTTAAAGTTATTTTATCTTTATCGGGCTCTTTCATTACTTCAATACACATAGCACAAACATATAGCAGACATCGTTTTCACTTTATTATTTCATATATATTTTCCACTACCAAAGCACGCATGTGTTAATATACATCACAGAAGTTATTTATACCTGAGAGCTCTATCTCAAATGTCATAATTTTTGTTATTTTCTCACTGTTACTGTTATTTATGGGTTAATCCTGAAATTTTAAGACTATACGTCCCTTGTATTTGTTGTTCTGTCAAAGAGATATTTCTAACAGATATTTACTAAGTGTAATAATTCGCACTAGTGACAATTACAAAATCACTACTTTTTCATCCTTTACATTACACTTAGTGAGTATCTGTTACTGTCTGAAGTAGCTGTTCCAACTAGCAAAAAATATGTGTCTCGTATACTTTATTTGGGGGTGAAATGAGGTGGGTTCAAATGAAAAGGTAATCCTCACGCTGATGCTATCCAGTGATAACGGTGGTTGTAAACTCATCTTTGCACTAACCACTAATTGATGCTTTGACACTATTACCAAGTTGATATATGTGTATCTATGTAATGTCTTCTACTCACTCTTGACTCATTTTAAGGTAAAGAATGTTACATTTCTGTTTGATTTTCCTGCACATTCTCTTCCAGAATGGAACGTACTCTGTGTGTTTGTGTAACTATTTTTGCTTGGTGCTCTGAAGAACCGTTCCTTTCGTTTTCTCCAGAGTGCAAAAGACTAAATTGCTTCCATCAAATGTCAGCTTAGCTTACATATTACATGTTTCGTACACAAGTGCCAGTGTTATTAATACAAGTTTGTTATAATAGATCACATGAATACATGCTGTTTAAAAATATGGAATACAATCATAAACCGAAAGAATAATCAAATTATAAATGTAAATGTAATGTTCAAATTTCAAATAATTTTCTGAGAAATATGGCTCTTGGTCTATATGAGTAAGAAACAGTTGATACACATTGAATATTTTTGGTATATACTATATCATTCATGGGTTTTTATGTTTGCGAAGATGATTAAAATGCATTAGATTATAATTTTTAATTTTGTATAAATATAGATTACTTAAAAAAGTACAACAATTACATTAATGCTTTACATTAATAAGTTGAAAAAAAGGTAAAAAAAAAAAAAAAAAAAAAATGTGTGAAACCTTAATATATATTGCCTGTGGGGCCTGGGGCTATTTGATTTTATAAAGGCCCTCACCTGAAAAATTAGAAAGAATTAACTCTTCCAAACAAACTTTTAAACCAATCTGTAACTTAAATTTTGACGATAGTTTTGCTAATAGCTTAAGAAATGTTGACATTGTTTCCGAATAAATTATCCTTGGTTCAGTTTTATGAATGCTTACAATAACATTCTGGTGAAATTGTGTAATTATACGGGGCAATAAAATATTGGAAAGTTTTTCTAATAAAACATGAATTAAAATTAGTACTAACCAGCACTTTAATTTAAATGCTAATAAACTTTTTCATATTAATATCAATATTTTTAACAAAAAAAACTAGACAAACAAGTAAAATAAAAATTAAAAACACCTGCGCGGGGTCCTGGGCGATTGCCCGGGAGCTGCCCCTTGTACATTGCGCCTAATTGTACAGCCTCAGCGGTGCACTTACCTTATAATCCTCGGGGCAGCTGAGAAACTGTTAGTTGACTACGCATCTTCTTGGGCGGTTCTTGCCGCCAGATTCGTGGTCTGGCCTCAGAGCCTGGCCCTGCGGCGGCCCGCTTGGTGATCATCGTGACGAAAAAGATTGAAGACCCTCTTCCTAGGTGCAATCCCTGTATTTAACAACTTTGGTACGCATCCAGGGTCAATGCATCTGTGATCATCTCGCTCGGCTCCAGTTAGACGTGGGGGCTCCGAGCGTGGCCCCAAGTACTGACGGTGCGTCGCCTTCCGCGGCAACCATATGTCGAGCTTAAGAGGGCTGTCTTTTTTGCCTCTCGACAAAGTGCCCTCCTTGTCCTCTGAGCTTCATCGCATTAGTTGTGAATGGCCCTTGCATGTTCGGTATCTCCCTCGGCTCTGCGTTGCGGGCACACCACAGACGGTACTCGGCGATGCAGCGTGTCGGGCCCGGGTGTTCCCAGGTTCCGGAAGAGCCAGAGGCGTCAGGAGGAGGGCGTGAGGGAGCCGGCGCTGGTGGTGCCGCAGTCCGAGGCATACGCCCGCACCAGCCGCCAGCCGCCCGCGACTGTCCCCCCGGACATGGTGTTCTTCTGCAGGAAGGTCTACGACTTCCGGCAGCGCAGGATCCTGAAGAACCCGGGGTGAAAACTTGTGGCGCGCGTGGACGTTAAAACGAAATGGTTCAGGAGAAGTGACGGCGGACGACCAGGTTTTTTTTCGTAAATCGTAGTACATTATATAGTATGTTGATTGTGTATTATCTCACAGCTAGTCTTTCAGAATATGTGATGTTTTACCAGAATAACTATCTGAGGTACTTGTTCACTGGGAGGAACTAAGACGTGTATCTTCTTTGTCTCGTGAAATGTTAGAGCAGATGATTAATTGAGAGGTAACGTGCATTTAGGAACTGCTGATATTCTAGGAGTACAATCCATTTAGGAGTTAAAATGTGAGATTGTTTTCACAATACGAGCATCATTGAAATATATTATTGTTTCAAGATGAGGAAAAAAAGATTTTCTTGCAAAATCTCAAATTAAGGCAACTTTTGGAAGGTAAATATGCAGTAGAATAAAGATTCTTGCAAGTCACTTATTCTTTTTTATTTGTGTGTAAGATTACTTTGTTTTTACAAACACGTTTCCTCAAAAGTATGAGTATAAATTTTATTTCTTTGGAAATAAATTAAGTCAATAAATGTGTGTTATTACATAGTGAAAAATATGAAGACAAATATACCTAAATTAGCCTTTTCAGTGAAGTGATTTTTGTAAAAATTTTAATGTATAACTGAGCATTCTGTCATCACAAGCTAATGTTTCAGGGAGAACAGAATTAAATAGTGGTACACAATGGAAGGGCTTTATGCCTATAAATTTGAACTTAGTTTGTAAAGTCTGTTGAATGTTGTATTTTTATATGTATAAAAAAAAAAGAATAGCTGCAATTTTTCATCAGCATCATGTATACGTTTTCCAAATTTTCTGGAATAATGACATGCTGTATCGGGGACATGACAGATGTAATAAGTTTGTTCGTGAACAGCTTTTTCCGGTTCTGAAACGTTACACTGTTGCCCCTAGTATCACACATGTTGATGATGTTTTACAGAAATTGAATATTGTAAATATAATTTGAAAAGATGCAGATTGTTTAGAAATTGTTAATACTGATTTTTATCAGTTGCATTAAGATGTTTTAATTTTTTATCAATGGTATGGTGGAGTTTTTTTGACAAATTTTTAAGGTCTTTTAGTGTGTACAGTTTTTGGATTACCACGTGATGAAAGTCATCAAACGTTTTTGAGAGCCAACACATTGTGGCAGGCTGTTACCTCTAGTGTAGGCCATGATGGATATTATTTGGCATTGCACATTCTATTAAATAATTAAATATCTCCCTCGGTAAATATCAGAGAAAAACATAATGCAAGCATTTGAGTATGATGTAGGCAACAAGCATTAAATGCTTGTTAACATAGAATTTGTATTATATCTATAAATATATATATATAATTGTAAAGAGAGTATGTTATTACATTTATTATTAATATAGACAGAAAAGATATATAATATATTTAATTTAAAAAGAAAAAATTGATATTTATAAAACTTAAAAAAAAAAAGTCTGTGCTATTATGCTCGGATATGATGCTTAATTTTTCCATTATTTTATTACCATTTGTTGAATGTTGGTACTTTAAGTAATATGCTGCTATAAATGATTTACCAGAGTATTGTGCTGCAATATAATTTCACTGCTTGTTGTTTAGAAGTGGAGTTAAAATAATTTGTGGCTTTGTATTTGTATTGAAGAGAGAATGGTTAGATTGAGGTGTGTCATGTTGACTTCTATTTATGTGTTTTTATGTTTGTGTTCTGTCGTTCACAGATTTTCAGTAACAGCCGTGCCCTCTCCACCGGATAGTAAACATCAATTTCAGAAATAATTTATTTGTAGAAATTCCGAGTAGTGATTCCTTCCAGAATAGTTAATACCTTAAGATTGGTTTAAACTTGTGATGCTGAGTGTTTGTGTGAAAGTGTTTTACATTATTATTTACACTATGCATAGTAGTGAAAAATTTAGAATAGAGGTTTTATAATGAGTCCTGGTAAAGTTTACAGAATTATGTTACTGTGAATGAAAGTGTTATTTTCAGTTCGAAGTTAATTGGTTTTTGCAGTCAGGCTTGCTAATAAATTGGGTGTTCTGTGAAGTAAAAAAAAAAGTTGAAGTGTGAGCTATGTATTGAAGCAACTGGCTTTGCAAATGTCTCATTGTGTGGCCCATTATCTTATGTAACCATAAACAGTTTTTTTTTGTGCAGTTTTGTGACTGTAACATTGCCAGTATCAGCTCTGTATCTTTTATTTGTAGATCAAGTGTATTGGTGGTGTTTTCATTGCAAACTGAGTTGTTCTATCTTTTTGACCGTCAGTGGATGTCAGATTTTTCATTGATGCCAGTGTTTTATGAGATGCAAAACTTTTTTTTTTTTAATTTTGTGTCAGTACAACTGTATATTATATTTCAGAATGTCTTTGGTGTAAGCACTGCACAGCGTACACCATCCATAATCAAAATAGTTCTAATACATTTATGTACTATTTATTAGGATAGTCATGTATGTGTACTTGTGTTCAATGCATTTTTTAGTAAGAGAAGACATTGCACACTTCAAACCTTTGTAATTATTAAAGTGATTGATTTATTTTCATAATTTTGTTATTGTGTATGAAAATTGAACAGGTTTGAAAGTTAAAGGTCACTACTTTGTACCAATGTTAATAAAAGTTTTTGATGGGATCTTGCCTGTTGTATGTAGTTTGAAGTAAACTTGTAAAGGGGAGTTTAATCTCGACCTGTTAAAACATAATCAGTATGTGTGGCTCTTATCGAGACAAGCAACAGTAAATCTGGTCTTGCCCCAGCTTATTCAACTATCCCAGACATACATATCTACATATCCTTCATGCTAAGCACAAACTTTAAGTGTAATTATTTTATAACATAATAAAAAAAAACATTAATGAGAAAGCAGAATCTTGTGATGTTTGTAATTGGTTAGCACTTATCACTTTCACTATGTATGTATATATGTATACTCTAAAAAAATTTGTCCAACTTACAAAAAAACAAACTTTTTTTTCCATAGGAATAATGCCTTGAAGGAGAGATGGCTGGGGGAGGTAAATTGAACGCAAGGTTCAAATATTTTAATAAATGCAAAAACACATTTTGTAAGTTGAGTATGTTAAATGTGGTTAAACTGAGTGCAGGGTAAATTAAAGCTTATTTGCTTGCTTGTATAATATGTTTTTGAACGAGAGCTACGAAACCAGTTTATGTTGTGGATACAGGGACCATGTTTAGTCATGTGCATGAGACCATCATTGGCTTACAGTTTCACGATACAACAGACAGATTTGGTTGAATGTAAACAATTAAATGTGCATCATACACACAGTTTCTTGTTAAAAAAAAAGTAGGTTAAAAAGTAATTTAAAGCATAAAATATATACATGCATTAGTACCAAATGAATCAAACATTTGACACCAGGGTCACTTCACGGGTGTTGTTGAGTGTGCGTGGACATAATCACCGTGTGATAAGGGCGACACGGACCCAGCTAGACTCAGTGTGTGACGTGGTCCTGGTGTGGCAAAATTTGAGACATGATCCTACTTGTAATGCCTCGTGCAAAAACCTGGTCCACTCTCAGCATCAGACACGCTAAAACTAAACGCATTGCTCTTTAAGGCGACCCACACACAATTCTACGTTTCACACTTCCGTTCCTCACGTTTGGTAACATTTAAACAAACCAATAGTTAAAAACACATAAAAAAAGTCCTGCGGCATGAATCAAGTTAGTTAAAGTCCAGTGCACTCACATGGCTGGACGATATCTTCCTGTTAATTACAAGAGTTCAGTGCAGGGTTGAAATTCAATTAAGTTGAGCAGCCGGCGTCCAGAAGCGGGCCCCGAGGGTGAAAGATAGAATTGAGTATAATTTAAGGATGAACAGTATTAATAAATCAGTAGCGCGCAATGATGTCCCCGGGCTGACACGTCCGGCCTCTGGTTGCGATCAAGTTTGACGGGGGGAAAACAATGGCCGCAGCTTGCGCTGGGCACCGTCCCCACGCCAAGATACAAGAGCCGTTAGGTCGTTCAAAAATTTTGCCACAGACATTAAAAGTATAAGGCGTAAAACACTTCACAAACATTAGCATTTATACAAACCCTTTACATTATTGGTGATTTGAAATACAAAAATTATGAAAAATTATCACTCAGGAGGACATTCGGAATATCTTTGTCTACCGGGAGATAAATAAATTAAAAAGAAAATTATTCATGTAGTTGTTCATAACAAAAAAAGTAACAATGACAACAACTACTGCTTTAATTAATATTTAGATGGTGTCAGCACCTGCTGACTAGCCATCTTCCTCTCGGGTGAAGACATGCTGTTCAAAAATGGTCTTTCACACATCACACGTACATTACTAGTAGAAAGTTTGAAATATGAAGGAATTGGGGTGGGCGGAGACACAGAGAGAAGCCCCTGAACAACATGATGTTATGTCATTGCATTGAAACTCGGATGTACCAAAGGGATGCAAGATTTTGTAACCTCAACGGAGAACCGAGTTTGGTATGGCACATCTATTTGCCAAACAATTCAATACTGGTCCCAAAAATTTTCTACTGAAAAAATTGAATGTGTTATCTACATCCATACTTAGTCTATGGTTTTTACTACCTAACAGCTAAGGAATTCTTCATTTAAAAAAAAAAATACTTTTTAGGCAAACCTAGCACACTGTCATCAGTTAGGAAGATCCTAATGGTCACCACATTTTGGATATCATACGGGCAGTCTTCACCGTTTTAAGCCAACTGAAGACTGACAACATGCCTTTGTTAAAATAATAATGCAGAGTTATTTCTGGCTCAGGCCATTCCATTTAATGGGTAAGAAGTGTTTGAAATTTACAATGTTGCTAAAATACTGTATTTTATTGTATAATCATCACATACTTTATGCTAAAGTTTGAAAAGTAGAGGTGCAATTTTTTTTGTGAGAAAAGCAGTGTGTTCGAAAGCATGCCAAACAGATTAAATTAATTATTCATTTATCAATTTGTTAAAAAAAAAAAATCTTTGATAATGCATCTGTAGTCATTCACGAGTCTTTCCATTGTAACATGCAAAAGAAAAAACCAAAATATTAAATGTACGCAATTGGTTTAAATTAAACACTGTATTGGTAAAATAAATAATTTAACTCACCAGAAATACTTAGCATCACTTATTTCCGTGCTTGATGGAAAGTTCCTTCCAATGAGGTGTTTGTCATCGAATTGTCACCATCGCCATTAACAGCAAAGGCCTAGGGAAAATTCGTGGCCAGATGCTCTGTTTCCATTTTGTTCACCTTCAAGAATTACTTTTAGATTATAGCCCGCGCTATAATTTCTATATTTTCTCATAACTACCGCACTGCCTGACTGCAGCTTGAAAACTGATTACTGTCGCACAGTGCTTCGTCCTGTGATCTTTGGCGAGGTCATGTTTACTACAAAGCACTCCGAATCTAAGAGCAAGATCAAAAAATTAATGAGATTTTTATGCAATAAATATTTTATTAAATTTTGACATGCTAAAATAACAGTAGCGACTATTATGCGATAAAACACAGTATTTAGTCAATTTTATTATTTTTTTTTCCCAAGTGTTTCCCATGCAAAATGTTTTTGCTCATTAAACATGACCCAGATAAGCCAATAAGTATTTTTAAATTATTGGTTTATTTCAAATGGTTAAAAAAGTTTTTGTAGATACCCAACTATGTTACACTATTATGAAAGCTGGCATATTTGAAGTTGAAATGCTTGTGTAATTTCACATAGAAATGAAGTAGTTTGAAACGGAAACTGTAGTCTTTAAACATAGGATTGTTTTCCCATCTTCCAGAATTTGGTTCAGATGCAATGTTGCATTCATGGTAGCAACTGGTCGTGTAACTTTTAGGTCTATACACCGATCGTAAGATCCTACAACCAGTGATTGTGGGCAGCTGTGATCACAAAGGCATCCCACTTTTACATTGTGGTAAAGTTCATGAGAGAAAAAGGTTCAATTTGCACTGGCACATGTTTGGCATGAGGAGAATTCAATAATATTCAATATGTGTACGAATAATTTCAAAGTAAGCAATGTTTATGGTATATAATCTAAGAGTATGTTTGTATCTCATACTGTGACATGATTCAAAAACTTTTTTGTGGTAAAAAAAATTACATTCCAAACTTAAAATTTCAAATTTAAAAAGCTAAATGTAGATTTGTAAAAACATATTTCATAAATAAATTAAAATCATGTTGTGAAAATTTTGTTATTACCTATTATGAATTTTACAGTTTTTTTTTTTTTTTAATGCTGTTGTGACTGGGTATAATTATTGTCAAAGTTATACTAATTCTATTTATATTGTGTTATTGGATTCTGTGAAAATTCCATGATTCCATTATTATTATTATTATTATTATTATTATTATTATTATTATTATTATTATTATTATTATTATTATTTTGCTTACCTCGTCCTGTGAACTCCTGCATTTTCCCCATTTTTTTTATACTTTAAAAGTTAAAAAATATGTATAGCCTAGCATAGTGAAGTAATAGTTGTTGCTCGCTCAGTTCTTCACTTATTTTGAAGTGATTGCATTTCAAGTCTTTGTAATTAGGAAATTTTATTCTTAATAACACACTTCATGAGGATGTTATTGTGGTTTATCTTCAAACTTGAGCACAGCACAGTCATGCAGTGTTGTGATGGGGATTTTTTTTTTTAAAACTATTACCGTACATTAATAAAAAAATAAAAATATTAAAAATTCTGTGCACAAATCTACTTGAGTGTAGTTCGTTGGTTGAGAACAGATAACATTTGTATCCATAAATTTTCTCTCATCAGAAGGATAAGTGGCATAAATGACTAGTTATGTGTAGATTGTTACAGTTATCTTGAATGATATTTATGAGGTGTCGAACAGGAAAAATATCAGAATTTTAGCAAACTAAATTTAGATTTTGGACTTCTGTATTTGGCAAAAAAAACTTAAATGTTAATTTCCAACCATATTTACTTTGCTAATGCATCAGATACAAGATTTTATGATTTTATTGCAATTCACCATAAATCCTGTCTCTAATCATCAAATGGACTGTCATTTCCATATTTTACTAATTCAGATTTGATTTTGTTACACAGAATTTTATTTTAAAAAAATATGAGTCTTTCAGTACTCACCACTCGTGTGTAACATGTAACCTCGGTAACGAGCAAATTCATGTGTTCTCATGCTGCAAATACACTTATAATATGAATCTCGGACACAAAATTTAACGTAGAATTCTTTAAAATAATGCAGAGCATGATAAATATACAGAAATTGTGTTTTCAACTAAAATTTTGGCCGCAAATCAACTAAAATTTTGGCCACAAATCGCACATAGTTTCTGCACCCACCACTAGAATTAGCTACCAGAGCAGCTCCATCGAATATCAAATCATTCTATTTAGAGAGTTAAATTTTAATCTATATGTATATGAAACTGCTGTAATAAAAGCGAAAAAGACTTGAGAAAATATTAAACCTCTTCATTGAACCTGATTTTTTTAAAAAGGAATTTTTTTTTAATTTTGCCCATCTCGTTAAAATTCCTTAAACAGTTAATACTATAAAGTTTCCCTTTGGCTTTGTGAGGTTTGGTTTGCACCATTCGCCACAGATGGCAGCACCATGGTTGTTGCACATTTCCATTCCTGGACTTTCATCGCATTCACGAAATACTCTCACCAAATTATGTTTACCAAAAGCTAAGATGTAACATCAATAAAAAAATTTTACTTATCTAACAATCTGTGCATTATTACTGTTTTATTTCTCATATATGCATGCTTTATGAGATGCTTCTTAATTAATGATAAAAATGTTTAGTTCAAATGTCAGCCTTATTTTTAGAGTTTTGTGGAACAATGTTGTAGGTTGTTCAATTCATTTAGGTGAACCTTAGGTAAGTGTTTCATTAAGAGACATGTTACTACATTAAAATTTTTATGAAATTGCAGTGTTTGGAATAATTTAAGACATGAAGCTGAAATCCTTTAATAATTTTTTTTTTTTTCTGTATATAACAGTGGTGTGTTAAATAGTTAACCAAATGTGTAAATCCAGTAAGTAATTTTTTCCTAATGTGAAATATTGTGTTTAATGTTAAACAATCATATGATTTTCTTTGAACATGAAAAGCATAAATGCAGTGTTCTAAGTATTTTTTGATGTTGTAACATTATTGTTTTTAGAGTCAAAATTTCAAAATTGAGCCACAAATAATTTTGTGATTTCTATTTTATTATTTGGTGTCAAACTAAAATTTCAAATCATCTACATTAAAAATATATTTGAAATATGTTCAATTAAAATAGATTGGTTCCAAACTTTGTTCGTGGATCTTTTATTATGTACCTACATATTTTGGTGTTATTTTGCTGAGAAGTTATTTGTGTGCAATCAGTTTTTCGTACTATCTTTTTTGGATACTCATCTGGTTAAAGGACAGACGAATACAACCTGATAAGTGAGATGTAAATAATTTGAATGTTACTTGTTCAGTAATTGACCAAAGCAAGCAATAATGGTTAAAGTGGCAGATTTTACCATAGCAATGCAATATTGTCTGATTTATTATCAATTAGGTGGGATAACCAGAGCAGAATGTACAAAATTGTCTTTATGTAAGGTCGTTGTCCACAAATGAATCTTTCTTGAAAGAAAAAAATCCTTTTTAAAGGGCTTTCATTATGGAATGGTATCAAATACATTTTCTGTGGAAAATTTTTTTTTTTTTTTACTCTTTCATTTGTGATTTTTTTAAACACTCAGTCACTTGTGGCTTTCAATACCTAATAATTATGGTGTGTTACGTAGTATAGTGTGTGTTTGTGCTCTTAAGAAAAATGAAATTTCTGAAAGATATATTTTGTTGGTACCCTCAGTAATCTATTTGAATATTTAACATTTAAATGATAATGTAGGAATACTAATTTAGAGCTAATTTTTGTACAGTGTTTACCCATACGTTTAAATTTTCTGTTTCAAGTTTTGCATCTCATTCTTCAGAGTCTGATTTGCATGCAATGTGTTCTTTAAGTATTGCACTCTGGCCAAGGCAATTATTTTTTTATATCGAGGTAGGGTGTCTACTGCAAGATCCCGCTGTTCACCTGGAAGTTGAGAAGTGAATTTTGTAGAAATGACTCTGTTCCCTTGGCATGCCAAGATTGAGAAATTGTCACTAACATGTATCAAATCACTTAAAATTGTGGATTAAGCATAATGTGTGTGTTGTTTTCCTGATAATGAGATTATGTTCTTGCTTGTTGTCATTTGTTTTATAAATGTCAATGGGTAGATATAAAAGGAACTAAATTTTGCTATCATACATATATATATACAATATACATACATATATATATTTTTACTACCATTTGTGATTGTGTAAACTGTTTTCTCTATCAAAAATTAACTAGCTACTAGTTTCCTACTTTCTATGACTAATCATATGCATATTATAATCATGTGTGTGTTCCTTGTGCTTCATTGAGTCACCCTGCATATAATGTAGTACAATAGAGTGCGTACATTAGATTAAATGCCTTCCGTAGGTGCCTTTGCATGCATGTATGTTCTTTTGATGATGGGAAGAAATAAATGAAATTTCGTGAATATGTGGCTGCATACAAATTGTATTAGGTGTTCTTTTTATTATTAAGTTTTACTGTATCTTGATTGTGTTATTTGTTCGAGTCCTTTTTCTGACATTGTCTGTTTCTATCTCTTGGAGAATAAATGTGTGATACCTCTTAAGTTGTTACTTTGAATTGTTTCATATTTAAAATTTCCAATGGTTGCTAGTGTCAGTGGTGGTATTATGGGAGGTGCGATAGGACTCTCCCCTCCCCCTTCTTCACACCTGTCCTAAACCCTAAAAACAATGGCAGGGATGACAAAAAATCCACTCCAGCCTGCACGAGACCTATAAAGCAGGTTTTTTTATGTATTATTTTTAGTGCTACGTTAATGTATTCTTTTAAACTTAAGTACTCTTAAAGATAAGTTAAAACTATAGTTTTGTTAATGACTTTAGAAATATGTTTAAAAGGGCTGTTGTTTCCGACTCACAATTTAGCTAGGCATTAATTCCACGCTCCCCAGAGCTCGGAGCTGGATCTGAGCTTATTGTGAATGGATGAATGAATGAGTTTAACGGCTCATCAACATACAGGTCATTACAGTCGATGAGGATGGAATGCATGGATGGGGGAAACTGGAGAACCCGGAGAAATCCCACCGGCTCGCCCCAACATCCGCCACGTTTACCCACTTGCGAGAAACCTTGCGGTATCTTAGTGTGTTGTAGCTCCCTGGTGTTTTCACTTGTATGTTCATGTACCGATGTCAGGGGGCCTGTCATTGCTTGTAGGTTCATGGCGTGCTGTGTATCATGGGCACCACCATATAATTAAGGACATAAGAACCTTGCGAGATGCTCAAGACAGGACGTGATGTCACCCTTTATGTGGAACGAGACTCGAATGAACCTCCATTTAAAAGCTACCTTAAAACTCTTAACTGCCTAAATAAATTTTTTTCTTTAAATATCAGTTTTTTTTGGTTTGAACTGACTTTGATGAACATAGCTAAACTTAAAAAAAAATATGATAAAATAACTTTGCCTAGATTATTTACAACCTACTGTGTCCATTTGGACACACTAGGCATCCCCGCGATATTTTTAGCTCTAACATCACATAGTTAAACTATTAAGAATAAATGTTTTTGGCCATATTAGCACTAGATTCATTTATGTGCCATGTGATAATATTTGAAGCAATGCAAGCACGAAGGTGTTCTAATCTTTCTTGATGTAGAAAAAGGCAAAGATGGTCTTCCAAAGCCTTTAGATGGATTGGCATATTTATTCAAATACACCAAGACATTCTCACGCCTTAACTCTTAAGAGAAAGATTTTTTTCTCCAACTTTTCTTGCCAGTTGCCAGGAATTGTGAACAACACACATCAATACACCAAGACAGGAGAAGCAAGTACCACATCTTGTTTTGAATATTTGCTCTGTACATAGCAATGTTTTGATCCATTCGATCAACACTGCCCATTTTTTTTTTATTATATTCACCAAAAATGAAAGGCTGCTGCACTTTTATCATATGTTTTTCTTTCGGAGAATTCCTCTTAACTCCCGACTGTGGCTCAACACTTAATAATTTTCATGTAATGCAGGAATAATCAGACCAACAAACAGATAAGGAGTGGGGGGTATTTTTTATGGACACTGTAATGGAATTGGTTTGACTATTTCACTTATTCTGATACCTCTTCTCAAGTATTATCAAACTAGTTTTGCAAATTCAAACTTTCTTTAAATTGCCTCTAAATTACCTGATTCATTGCAGTTATATTTAACTCGGTGTCAGGAGATATACACATTGCAGGGTTAAGGCATCATAGTGCATAATAAGTGTTAAGGATGTACTCCTCTCTGCTCCTAACAGCCTGATACAGAGCAATATTGTTATCAAGCACTGAGAACATTGAGGAATCAAACATAAACAGAAAAATAATAAATCGTACTGTATATGCATTTTTCATTCGTACCAGAATACTCGGCAGCGTTATTACTCGCCAGTGAAGCATGAGGAAATCAGAACCTGCTGTTTGTTATTCGTCCAAATATTGCTGATTTATCTTTGTTATATTAGGAGCTTACACGATCCCGAGAGGTGACATTCTAAGATAGTCTAAATATGCATTGCATCCAACTAATCTATACTGATAATAAAACTGTTCAGAAAAAGTCTGTACATTACATAGGTATTAAATAATGCAAATGTATTATATGAAAAGTTTAAAAAATATATATTTTTGGTTCCTTTGTTTGATCCAGCATCACTAAAAAACTAGACATATCATTACGTAATACCAACCATAAAGGAATGAAAAAAGGCATAAAAGACAGCAAAACTGTAATGCCTACAGGCATAAGGACGGGGTGGAACGCCATAGCATGGCAAGGATTGCGAACGGGTATTTGTAACACAACAATTTTTAAACAATAAAGTTTTAATAAAACTTAACAGAAATAAATAACAAGGTGATCAAAGTGGTTTTTTAAGAGTTTAACACACACAGCAACAGTGAACGAGCCATTATCAAGGCTACAAAAGGTGAGATTTTACGCCGGCGCAACGTAGTACAAAACATGCGCTGTCCCATTAATGGCCATTAAGGTGGACTCATTTAAACTGCCAAATTACAAGATTGCCAAAATGCAGGGAAAACCCACTGCCTTATGCGCATTACGTGCGTTACAAAAGTAAGTTACATTATCTAAAAATGAAAATTTACGATACGTTTTACGTACGTCAACGACTCAGGGGAGAACAGTTACAAACCAATGAAGTTAAATTAAATCAAGTTACATGAAATCCAAAAGAAATTTTCCAGGTGGCGATTGAAAGGGAATTTAGACAAAACACACAAAATTCAACAAACGTTTACATTATGGCAAGGGCCACCTCCAACTTATATTTTCTTTCCCCCCGAGGTTGCGCACATCGTATAAAGTTAAAGTCTGACTGACTACATGCTGGCTAAAAATTACTCGAGCTCTCAAAAGAGACTAAACGAGATCAGACGAGCTAGTTGATACACGAAGAACAAGACTGAATAAATCGAAAACGTCTGTTTTATAACATATGTGCCGCGCAGCGCGCATGCGCCGAACGGAGGAGGAGAGGGGAGAAGCAAGCAGGCATACACTAGGAGGGGGAAGGAAGGAGGGGACGACGAGCCGCCGCCCGCGCAGACGCGCGGTGTTTGAAGGAAGCGGCGATCCTAACGCTTCAAAACTAAAAAAAAACTATGAAATCTGATTTTCCTGTGAAATTTGCCTTGTTTTGACAATTTCACGTAAAACATGAAAATATGCATTAACTCCTTTGTTAACACAAAAGACTGTGGCTACTTGTGTCGTCTTGCTATGAAAATAATATGCAAACTATTTAATCACTGTAAATACAAAATACAGCAAGAAATGGTAACAATCCTTAAATAACTGTCATGTGTACATTATTGACCTTGTGTTGTCAGCCATAAATTTGTGCAGTACGGGATGATGTTTAGAATACAAACTTTTTTTTTTTACATGAATTTCCGACAGGAATATGAAATTCTTTATTCTTGGGTTGGGTGTCACTTGGCTGAGGATTCGACACCACGTAAAACTGGTAAACTATGAAAGCTACAGAGTTTGAAGCAAATATATCTTAGTAGAGCAGACTTTGCTTGTGGTCATTACGTATGACTCACGCGGTTAACTTTTGCAGTGATGACGTCATGAGCGTTGGTGGAAAGTGTCGGATTGAAGTCAGTGAGAGCTGTAACTTTGAAGCTAATAGATCAATTTGCTTCAGTGGTGCCGGTTGAATGGAATAACTATAAAGTTAATAACTTTGGTTTTGGAACCATTAATTGCAAAAGGCCTAAGCAAAAACAGGTAATGTTGAAGAAAAGAAAGAAACAAGTGGAATTGCAGAAACAATAAAAATTGCAAGAAGTGCCTTAGGTATTGAATGAGGCAAAAAGTAGCAGAGAGAAATGAGCCAGTGGGGCAAAACAAGCCCCAAACAAGGCACAAAATTAACGCTTGAGTGAGCCTCGGCGTTCTACCTCGTGAGAAGTTACGAGGAATACAATAATTTGTTCAGTAATGGATTTGGATATGCTCTCTGATGATTCTGATGTTGATATGGAATCAGTTGAGCCAGTGGTTGTGAACGATGGGCCGAGTTTGTCATGGTTTGGTGTCACAATTATTTTGTCAGCCCCCAAACACATAAGAAAGCGAACCATTAGGCAATGGAAGAAAGGTTGATAGATTTAGTCCGCAACAAATAACTAACAAATATTTCTTACAGTCTTCAGGGCCACTTTCCATAGTTTTGCAGACACTTGGAAAGATTATATTGTTAAAAAAACAATTTTTCTGATGTGACCACCCGACCGTAAAGTAAAACGTTCATCAAATTCACGTCAAAAAATAAAGCAGCGTCAAATTTTATTATTTATTTCATACACAACATTCTCGTTCAGCGTAATAGAAATTCATGAAACAAACCCTTGGCGGCTGTAGTCCAAAATACAGCCTACCCAGAATTTTTTTCCCGTAGAAACATTGTCATTTGATAGATTTTTTTCTAAGCTCAAATAACTACTGTGTATTAAATATAAAACAGTTAAAAAAATTTTATTGGAACTGTTCAATTTTATGTCCAAGTTTCATATCTATCATGTAGGACGTGTGAAGTGGAGAGGTTGGTGAAGTGACAAGATGGCGGGCAAGTAATGTGATGTGGAATTGAGCTCTGCGGAAATGGTGGAATTATAGGAGTACAAAGGAGTTGAGAAGGGAGTATACTAAGATAGCAGCGTAACATTATATATTTTGTATCAATGTAGATAAGAATTAAGGGTTTTAGTGTTTAATCTTTTGCATAAGGAGGTAGTAGTGTTGTGTTGATTTGCGGTCGCCACGTGGCCGTTTAATTAGAGTAGAAATAAGATCTAAGGTGTAGGATTATCTGTTGGTTATTACAGTAGGATTATATATTAGGTATTTAAGTTATTTGGGTAATAGGTTAGTGTAGAATAGTGAATTGTGACAAAATGGGTAGGGTGAAATGTAAGTCGAAGCTTAAATGTGTGGGTTGTAAAAAGGTGTGGAAAGATGGAGAGAGTGGTGTACGGTGTGACAAATGCGAAGGCTGGGTCCATACGGAGTGTGCAGGACTAGAGGAGGGGGAGCTGGGTAGTCTGGGGCAGGAGTGGATGTGTAAGGATTGTGACAAGGATAACAAGGGTTCAGGAAGTGTAGTGGCAATGGCAAGAAGCAGTGGTAGCCAGGAGCTGGTAGGTGGGGTGTCAGGAACTCAGAGGGAAGGAGGGAATGTAGATGTGGGTAAGGACTGGGCACTCAATTTCATTGGTGATATTCTGGGAGGAAAGATTGTTGAGGGTCTGAGTGGGACAAGGAGGGAAGTCGATTTGGAAGAAGGATTAGGTGAGGTGTTGTACAGGAAGGAGATGGAAATAAAACATAGATTAGAGAGGGTAGAGGAAGAAGTAAAAAGGGAGGATGGGTTGAGAAGTGTGTTAGTAAGGGTCGAAAGGCTGGAGTGCGAGCTGAAGAGGACAAAGGAGGAAGTTGAGAAGGAAAGGCAGATGAGGAAGGAGGCAGATGTGGAGGTAGATAGGCTGCGCAGGAGGGTGGAGGAGCTGGAAGGGAGGGAGAAAGTAAGGACTCAAGCTGTTAAGGCCACATATGCAGAGGCATGTACTGGGGAAGTTCAGGAAACAGGTGTCAGGTTGCAGAATGAAGGGGTAGCAAGGAGGGTGCGGGAGGAGGCCGGCAGTAAGGCTGTGGGTACAAGCAACGTAGATGTGAACAGGCATGAAGAGGGCAGGGATACGAAAAGGGGTACAATAGTTAGACAGGAGCCCGAAGTGATTTTCCTGGGCAGCTCTATTGTGAAGGGGGTAGAATTGCAGGGGGTGGGGAAAGGAAGTATATATAAAGCTGCGTTTGGGGGTGCAAAGATTAGGAACTTGGGGGAGAGGGTAGGCTGCATGAAAGGAAGCAGTAAAGTTAAGGTGGTGGTTGTTCATGTAGGGGGAAATGATGTGGCTGGTAGAGTGGTGGGGAGGGAAGTAGAGGAGGATATGAGGGGGCTAGTGGGCAAGGTGAAGGAGAAGTTCCCTGTAGCCAGAGTTGTGGTCAGTGGGGTACTAGTAAGGAGGGGTATAAACTATGTCAAGGCTGCGGCGGTCAGCGAGGTGTATGAGAGGGTGTGTAGGGACTTGGGAGCCATGTTGGTAGATAGCAGGAAATGGGTGGGGCAGGACTGTGTGGGCAGGGATCAGGTTCACCTAACAGAGAGGGGAAAATGGATGCTAGGAGACCTGCTAGGAAGGGAGACTTCTGGCCATTTGGAAAGGGCAAGGTTTGAGCAGCAGGGAAGAAGATAGCAACTAGATAGTGAGGAAGGTGGAGAGAAGGGGGGTGATTGTGAATATAGTGCTGATAGCAATGCTAGGGAGGAGGTGACAGCTAAAGTCAACAAAACTCAGATTGGTTGGACGGGGAGCGAGGAAGGAGGAAAGAGGGGGGTGGAGTTGGATAGGGCTGCAAGAGTGCTGGAAATCGGGGTTCTAAGGGGAAGGGGCACTCGTATCAGGGCGGAAGGGACGGAGGCGCAAGGGGGAAAATGCCAATATGTAAAAGTCGCAGTTATAAACTGTAGAAGTATATATAAGAAGGTGGAGGAGTTCTGGGGCAGGGTGGAAGCCTATGGGGCGGATATCATTGTAGCGGTGGAGACATGGTTGGACGAGCAAATTAGAGATGGGGAACTGAAGAGAGCACACTTTGAAATATTTAGAAGGGACAGAAACAGGAATGGAGGAGGTGTAATGGTGTGCATGCGAGAGGGACTCTGTGGTAGGGTTGTATGGGTTGGGGGGAGAGCGGAGTTATTGGAGATGCAGTTCCGGGTAGGAGAGAAAAATGTACGGCTGATTGCGGTGTACCGGCCACCAGGGCAAGGGGATGAAGCCATACGGGAGGTGCAGGACAGGTTGGACATGCTAGGGGAAGGCAAGTGGGTGATAGTGGCGGGGGATCTGAACATGCCAGGGGTGGCATGGGAAAAGGGGCCGGAGGGGATGGGGTCAAGGGAACAGAGATGGGCATCTCAACTGGCAAACAGAGGACTGGAGCAGGTGGTGACTGAAAGCACCAGAAAAGGTGCCAGGAGAGGAGAGCAGGATGACGGGAACCTGTTGGATGTGGTACTTGTGAGACCAATGGAGGCGGTCAGGGGAAGTGTGGTAATGGAGGGCATCAGTGACCACAGGATCCCAGTAGTGGAGTTAGACGTGGGCTGGAGGGAGAAAAGGGTAAGGAGGGGAAACGTGGTAAACTGTTGGGGTAAGGCTGATAGAGTGGGGGCAGAGGCATTCCTGAAGGGGGAATACAGTAGATGGGTAGATATAGAGGACCTCGAAGGTAGATGGGCTGCCTTAAGAAATATTCTGCTGCAGATGGCTACACGTTTTGTACCTCAGAGGAGGGTAGGCCAAGGAGGTGACCCTCCCTACTATGGAAGGGAGTTGAAAGTGTTGAAAAGGAAATGTAGGAGGCTGCATGCGAGGGCAAGGAAGCTTGGGGGAGAGGAGATAGAGGCGGAAATGAAGGCGCTTGGGAAGGAACTAGGGAGGAAATCGCGGGAAGCAAGGGATGCTTACATGGAACAGCTGATGGGGGAAGGGGGGACGGTAAATGGGACGGAGCTCTACAGATGCATAAGAAGAGTGAAGGGTGAGGAGGGAATAGGGGTTCTCAGAGGAGGAGGGGGGCAGGAATATACAGAGGACAGGGAAAAGGCAGACTTACTGCAGGAGCAATATCTGGCAGTATTTACAAAGGGGGAGGCATGGGAGGGTAAAGAGGACGACAGTTTAATGGGCAGGAAGGCCTTTGAGCTGCGACTGACAGATGTAATTAAGGTGATCAGGAGGTTGAAAGGGAGAAAGGCAGCTGGGCCAGATGGTATAGGGAATAGTCATTTGAAGTTGGGTGATAGGGAGATTGGGAAGTACCTGTTGGAGGTTTTCAAGCAGTCTCTGGAGGAGGGGAAACTACCAATGGAATGGAAGGAGGCAGTGGTAGTTCCCATCTTCAAGGGGGGAAATGATAAGGCGGAGCCAGGAAGTTACAGGCCGGTCAGTTTGACGTCCTGTGTAGGAAAAGTGATGGAGAGGTTGGTAGGAAGGTACGTAAAGGGGGAAATGGAAGATCTGGGGTGGGTGGATAACAGGCAGCATGGATTCAGGATGGGGTTTTCATGCGAGACCCAGATGGCTGGGCTGTTGGAAGACCTGGTGGAAGCGGTGGACGGGGGGAAGCAGATAGATGCAATCTTTATAGATTTTGAAAAGGCGTTTGATAAGGTCCCCCATAGGAGGTTAATGGAAAAGGTTGAGTTGCTGGTGAGGGATGGAAGGGTGGTAAACTGGGTGGGTGATTTCCTGAGGAATAGAAGACAAAGAGTGAGAGTGGGTGAGGAAAGCTCCGAGGAGGGGGAAGTGACGTCGGGGGTGCCACAGGGGAGTGTGCTGGGGCCTCTGTTGTTCACAATTATGATAAACGATCTGGGGGAGGGCATGAAAGCCAGATGGAGGCTATTTGCAGATGACTGTGTAGTGTATGAGGTTGTGGGGGAAGGGGGATGTTTAGCAGAGGACTTGATAAGGTTGGAGCAATGGACGGAGAAAAATGGAATGTCCTTGAATGTTGGTAAGACAAAAGTTGTCAGATTTACAAAGAGGAGGAAAGTCACACGAAATGTATATTACTGGAAGGGGCAGGAGATAAGAGAGGCAGCAGGATATAAGTACCTGGGGGTGACGCTGAAAAATGACCTAGGATGGGCGGAGCACATAAAGGGGGTGGTCAGGAGGGGAAGGCAGGCGCTGGGGTTGCTTGGTAGGACCCTGCAGGGAGCTGGGAGGAGGACAAAGGAGAAGGCATTCTCCACATTGGTCAGGCCAATGTTGGAGTATGCGGCGGCGGTCTGGGACCCCTACCTGGTGACTGAGGTGAAGGAGCTGGAAGGGGTGCAGCGCAGAGCGGCTAGGTGGGTGATGGGAATGTGGAGAAGGAGGGAGGGGCAGGATGGGAAACTGCATAGCCCAACGGAAATGATTAAGGAGTTGGGGTGGGAAACGTTACAGAGGAGAAGAAGAGTGGAAAGGTTGGTCAGGATGTTCAAGGTGCTGAAGGGGGAAGGGGGATGGGGGCAATTGGGAAGCAAAGTACATAGAGGGGAGTACAGAGGACGAAGAGACCACAGATGTAAGCTCCAGAGGGTGTGGAGGCGGACAGAGAGAGGGCGGAACACCTTCCTGGTGAGGACGGGGAGGGAGTGGAATGGGCTGGGGGAGGAAATGGTGGAGGTCAGGGATGGGAGGGAGCTGAGGAGAAAGCTGATGGAGGGGGGGGGGAGAGGGGAGTGAGTGGGAGTTCTTGCCACCGGGTGAAAGCCCAATTGCAGGTTAATAAGTAATAATAATAGTCGTTCGGTTGAGTGTGTTGATATCGGGTTCGGGAGTGGAAGGATACAAGGAAGATGTTGAACAGTGGGCGAAGCACTAACAGCATGTCAGGAAGGACACAAAAGTGGCGTCGAGGATTTTTATTTTACGACCCGGGCGTGCGTGCGGGGAAAATGTAAACAAACACTGTGATGGTGATTTTTCCCGCTTTTGGGAAATTCGTTCCAGGGCGTGACACATGGCACACGTACTCAGAACGTTTGGGATATTATTTTGTGGCGAACAAAATTACAGACAATAATGAAAAAAGTGCAATATCTTTTACCATTTGTGGAGCAGAGCTGTATACATACCTCATGACCTCATTAGTGGCCCCAAAACCAACGTCCGAAGTTGCATTTCCCTACATTTTGGCGGTACTCACACAACACTGCTAAAGGAGAATCTGTGGCAGAATTCGTGGCGGACTTGCGACGACTTAACATCCACTGCAATTTTGCGGATTTAGATCGCATGTTGCGAGACCAGCATCCGAATACTGGCCTAATGGATCCCTTAGCTAAGGGATCCACTAAAAGTGCATCGTAGTGGACGCGGCCATCTTTATGTTGAATCCGAATTATCACAAGGGATGCCGATGCATCCCTTCACGCATCCACTAATTCGAGATTTCTAGGGATGCGACACTCGCATCCACTAACGCGTCCCTACATCCATTAGCTACGGAATCGGGTTTTATTTTGTTTGTGTATAATATTACTTCAGATTTTCAGCATAAGATTTGTTTAAAACATTATAAGCGAAAGTGATAACTTACAGAGACAAATGACGTTAATAAATGTAATCAAAATACGAATTTAAACTTAAAGGATAATTCAAAACTCATAAGTAATTTTAAAGTTTACAATTTATAAAATGTATTTTATTTGGATCGCTAACATGTATAACATACACGTTACATTATTTTTTAATTGGTAGGTATTTATTATTTACGTTTTGCTAAATATTCGTAGATATCCCTACACAAAATGGCTGCGTGAACATTAGTACGACTGACAATCAACAGGTGGTGCTAGCAGTAAAAGTATTCGGATACTATCCATCCATTAGAAATGCGTCCTCTACATTGTGGCTGCATTTGCTAAGGGATGTAGGGATGTGTGTGCTAAGGACGCATCCCTATGTATTCGGATACAGCCCAGGTGGTGTGTGGTGCTCGTGATACAAAGGTGCAACACACACTCCTGACAAAAGACAACTTAACATTTAAGGAGGCGGTTGAGTTGTCAACAGCTGCGAAAGCCACAGGCCGCAATGTCCATGATCTACGAGCAAAGCTGAGCCAACCTGTGGGGGCAGTGCTAAAGGTAGGGCGCATCAGGTATGACAAAGAGAGGTTAGGGTAGAGGTGGGTCGAAAAGTATCAACCTGATACTTTGTCACTGATACGCGCCTGTATCAGGAATGGCAAACGAGTACACTTGAAAAGTATCAGAGACTTTAGTATCAGTTCAGAATTCACCGGGAACAACACCACGGCCAATGAGCGCAGTACCCGATCGCAGATGACGGTCACTTGGGCGGAGCTTGTGAAAGGGGAGGGAGCAGGAACGACGAATAAGGGATAAAGAAGGGAAAGAATGTAGGGGAGGAAGCGCAGGGGAAGCTGTTGAAGCCTTGAAGGAGAGTCGCAAAGCGATATTGTTACAAGCAGGCTGCCACTCATGGGTTTTTCCACCCAGATCTGGGATTTTCCAATGGTGTTTGGGTTTCTGGGTTTTTAAATAATGAATTCCAACAATTCTAGGTTTTTTATAATTTTAATTATTTTTATACCTAAAACAATAATGAAGGTAGTAGCTACTGTATCTGTTGCAATATCTGTTTGATAAATGCAAACAAGTCTATGTGTTTCACACACAAAAATACATATAAACACAAAACTAGTTTTCAAGAAGCTAAGTCGAATATTAAATTAGACACATTCTTCAAAGAGGCTTGCAGAACACAAAACCAATGCAACAATTAACCTTCAAACCAATCTTGTAGAATCAGACTCTGAATAAAGACTAACGTACATGATGCAGTTTTATAAAAACAATTACCGGTTTAAAGAATGCAGTGATGGTGTTTGTTTTGTCATGTATATATTTGTAGGTTTTTTTATGATATGTGCTGGTCCAAGAATTACTTATACAGCCATTTTGCTGCAGTGTAATTTTCTTGTATTGGTTGTATTTAACCGTTTTCAGTCTTGTAAGGTAATATATTGTTTTATATTAAAACCAGTTATGTTTATATTTTTGAATTAGTACGCAAACATTTTCAACGATAGCATTTTAGATACATCTGGGTTTTTTACCCATGTGTCTGGTTTTTTTTGTAGGTTATCTAGGTTTTTCATGAATATCAGAGTGGCAGCCCTGGTTACAAGTCGTTTTGTTTATTGTCCTACTTCAAAGTACGCTCAGTGCGCAGTGCGTGCACCGTCTCGTTCAATAATAAAACTAATGAAATTTTAATATTAAAAAGTACATTAATACAAGATATAATATTTATATTTGTGCACCTAACAGCTATGAAAATGCAAATAAATTCTCAGTTGACACTAATAACAGATGTAATCAACATATGGACTTTCTTTTTTCGAAAACAATTAGTAACTAGTGTTTTTATACATTAAAAATTCACGATTTTATCAAAAATAAAAAATTAAAAAACAGTTAGGTACATTAGTGTGACGTCGTCTGGCCGACGACCACCCCAGAGCCCGACCTGCACCCACCAGTATACGCTCCCGCTAACGGAACACACCCCTGGCCATGGCCCACCCGAGTCAGGCGACCCGAACAGCAATTAAAGACAAAGCCGCGGAAACCTGAGTAGACAAGAGAAGAACCGTACCCATTCCTCCTGAAACATTAAATGAGGATTTTAGCGACAATAAAATCTCTTCCAGACACACCCGTTTGGAGTCTAGCGTAATGAGGTCACGCCTGGCGCGAGAGAGGCCGAGCCTCCCTCGGACGCCATGCCAGTTCGGCAGTTCAGCGCAGCTCATGGACCGGGGCGGACCTACGTCCCACGGAGAGGCAACATCCTTTGTCTACATTGAAAGTAACGTCCGGTAAATATAGTCACTAATTAACCAAACCCCTTTTATTACTTAACCTCTCCGTGAGTACCCGGTCCCTTTTTTCGGTCCCGGACCTAATCCGGCCGCATCAACTTAAGGACACCCCGCACCACACTTGGTCAGCGGGGCTGCTCTTCAGCATACGGCACGGGCCGTCTCCCGCAACGTACAGAACTTTGTTTAAGGTCACGCGCACGGCGCTGACCACAAACCCGCAAGGGAACTTGGACAAACTTAATTGCGGTGCGTGTTTCACCACAGTGGGCACAACACCCGCGCCGAGACATTTGCATACGGGATTGGCCGTCTCCAATCGCCCGCCCCTTAATTCAGTGTATTTTTGTATCCCGTATTTTGTATTACTAACTTACGTTACCCGAGTAACGAGTGCCACGTAACTTGTGCGCGCCCCCTTAATCCAGTGTATTTTTGTATCCCGTGTTTTGTATTGCTAACTTACGTTACCCGAGTAACGAGTGCCACGTAACCTGTACGCGCCCCCTTAATTCAGTGTATTTTGTGTCCCGCCTTTGTGTTACGAAATTACGTTACCTGCGTACCCAGTGAGACGTCTGAGACATAACAGCATCCGAGGCCACGTAACGCGGAACACAAACAATACGGCGCCACGGAATAACAAGTAAAACCCCCCGGGGACCTCTTTAGAGTGTTGTATTGTGTACGACTCGCTCCTTTGAATAAAAGGTACGACACCGCCACCTCAACTCCACGTCTCTTATTTAAAATCATCTCACGCAACACCGCCGCCGGCCCTAGTGGGCCACGCAGGGGCACATACATCCACGACCCCAAATTCACGACTAGAAACGAGCTAGTCTGGCGCCCACCCGGACAACACAGATCAAGAACCGCCTTTTCCCACTAGGAGCCACACTGGGACTCGAGCCCGAGACCCCGGACGACGGCATTTGGCGCCCGCTGCGTGGGGCAGAAAATAACGTGAAAAATTTTTTTTTCTCACTTCTGGACATTTTCGAAATAAATTCACCAACAGGCGACAGCGGAGACACGAAACGGCCATTTTGGACACAGGAAGGGTCGAAGGCCAGACAGACCGGCGCGACGAGGCGAGCGGACAAAGGACACTCCAACCACCCCCACCCCCGCACGTCATCACGGCGAGGCGAGCAACGGAGCGACGTCACCACCCCCACTCCGCACGGACCGTTTTCGCCTCCTCTTTGTGCGGCTGTCCGGGCGACTACCCCCACCTCGTCACCCCGCTTCACGCTCTCCGCTTCGGGCAACCATCCTGATACCCCCACTCCGCGCGGACCGTTTTCGCCTCCTCTTTGTGCAGCTGTCCGGGCACCTGCCCGCCGGCGATCTCAAACCCGCGCGCTACAACACGCGCCCAGACTACAAACAGCCCGTCACAGATGGCGAACTTGAACGTACAACATACAACTCAACATGCAGGCACCACCTACAGACCTCGTGTGCACGCGTTGCCTATTACCAAGGGAAATAGACCTATTGACGGGATCACTGCCGTGGTACAGGACATGCCAATGCGCGAACACCCGGGACAACGTCACTGAGCAGACCTGGGGCAAGCCCTGGAGCGAGACGTTACTCGGCGAGCCGCACACCCAATTACCGTGGTCATGGGCACCGCTTAAGACGGAGGCACAAGCTAACGTCACACTGGGAGGCATACTACCGACTATGGGCCTCACGAGTGCGCGGACCAATCCGGCACCCAAATACATCCCACCACCAAGCGCAATCACCGGACCAAACACGGGGATGCATACACGCAACCCGTGCTACACAGGGAAGTTAGCACTACCCGAGTTCAGCGGAATAAGGCACGAAGTACCCAGAGACTTCCTAACACACTGCGAGGTCAGACTGGCACGGTCCGGAATACCGACCGATGAGTGGTCGGGGCGAGCGAGCGAACAGCTGAAGGGGACCGCCCGCCAATGGTGGAACACCTGGGGACGCTTCGGCATGCCCTGGGAGGAGTTTGCCATGTCGTTCAACCGCCGATTTGACACGGAACACGCACTGGTCCAATGCACGACACAGTTCTATGGCGAACGCCAACGCGACGGCGAACCCGTCGAGCAGTTTCTGGCCAAGAAAATGCAACTGTTCAATCGAGTAGCACCCGGCGCCGCGCCAGCCACCGCGCTCGCAACCATTACCACCCTCCTACACAATGAACTGCAACCGTTCATGCGGTGTTACCGCGCAGAGGAAGTTGAGGACTACGTCCGACAAGCCATAGACACGGAACGGAACATCCGGGGACTGCGACACTACGACCCCCCGAACACCGACCGGGACCTGGCCAGACGCCCAATGGGTCAGAGAATAGCCAGCGTCCAGAACCGGGAAGCAGGGGGCTACCCACCCGACCGCCCGCGACGAGCCATCGAGGATGCACCACCACCTGGTAGGCCCGATGGGTCATCGACACAGCAGGAACCCCCACTACCGCGATGCCAGTTGGGCTGCCCCGCAGGTACCCGCCACTGGCATGTCGACTGCCCACGCCGGCAAACACCACACGTCACCAACACGTCGGGAAACGCCCACCCGGGGGCACGGCGGTAAAACCCGCGCCTCCGAGCAAACCGAGCCAACCCACACCCGCCGCGGAAATAGCCACACTGCAACTAAACCAGCTAGTCCGTCCCCGCGACGGCCTACTCCGCATCCCCGTGGAAGTCAACGGACAACCCACGGCGGCCCTGGTAGACACGGGCGCGAGCCACGTGTTTGTGGCCCCCCACCTGGTACCCCCCGGCGCGCTGCAGCCCCACCAAGCCGAGTTACGGTTAGCAACCAGCACGCAACCGGGAAGGACAGTGGGGCAAGCCGAACTCGAGGTACGCATTCGGGACGACGTCACCACGGTAACCGCCCTAGTGGTAGAGGACTTACACGAAGGGATAGTACTAGGCCAACCATGGTTAGCGAGACAAGATGCGGTGATCGAAATGAAACCCAGACGAGTTTACATTGGCACCCGCGAGCGGCTCACGGTGTACGCCATAGGCACTACCCCCGAGAGTCAGGGGGAGAAAGTAACCTTAGACCAGTTCCGCCACAACGTCCCCCACGAGTACCGAGCAGCAGTGGAACGCGTGTTGGCAGAAAGGCAGGACGTCTTCGCGGTAGCCGACCCACTGAAGCGCACCACCATCACCGAACACCACATCCCGACCACCCACGACAACCCAGTACACGAGGCCCCGAGAGGCTACGGGTTCCGGGAGCAGAGGGCCATCCGGGAGCAAGTGGCGGACATGCTTCGCGACGGGGTAGTCGAACCGTCCAACAGTCATTACAATGCTTGCGTCGTATTAGCCCCAAAGAAAGACGGTTCGCTACGCTTCTGCGTCGACTTTCGGCCGCTAAACGCGATCACAATTAGCTCACCCCCACCTCAAATCAGCGTCGACGCCGCCGTAGCCGGACTCGGCCGTGCGAAAGTCTTCAGTACGCTCGACCTGAAGGCTGGGTATTGGCAAGTGCCCATACGGGCGGAAGACAGGGGGAAAACCGCGTTCACAATACCAGACGGGCGGAAGTTTCAATTTCGCGCCATGCCTTTTGGGCTAAAGTGCGCACCGGCCACGTTCCAGGGAATGATGACCCGAGTGTTGGAGGGGTACCTGGGCCGGTTTGCGATCGCGTACCTCGACGACGTGATCGTCTTCTCCGAGACGTGGGAGGACCACGCCAGACACCTGGCGCTGGTCCTAGAACGCTTAGCCACACACCATCTCACGGCCGCACACCACAAGTGTCATATAGGGACCCAGGAGGTCGAATTCCTGGGCCACCTAGTAAGCGCGGCTGGCAACCGACCCCAACCCGTTCACTTGCGCAAGATCGCTGAGGCGGCACCACCGCGGACGAGGAAGCAACTCCAACGGTTTATCGGCCTAGTGAACTGGCTCAGGGGGTACATTCCCGACTTCTCCCGTACCATCGCACCGCTGACCGACCTCCTGTCACCACGGGCACGGTACCATTGGGGCGAACCCGCGCAACGCGCCTTTGAAGAAATAAAAGCCGCCTTCACTCGCTGTCACACCCTCACACGAGTAGACCCCGGACGCCGCCTCTACCTCCAGACCGACGCCAGCGCACTCGGTGTGGGCGCGGTGCTCTTCCATACGGACCCGAACGGGGTCCGCGAGGTCATCGATTACGCTAGCGCAAAGCT
Source organism: Bacillus rossius redtenbacheri (assembly GCF_032445375.1). NCBI lineage: Eukaryota > Metazoa > Arthropoda > Insecta > Phasmatodea > Bacillidae > Bacillus > Bacillus rossius. The sequence continues at coordinate 352,586,297 of NC_086330.1, forward strand.
CGGACCGGCCGAACGCCGGTACCACAGCAACGAGCAAGAGTGCCTAGCCGTAGTCTGGGCCATGAAGAAGTACCGGCCCCACCTGGAGGGGAAGTGCTTCACACTGAGGACGGACAACAGCTGCCTCACCTGGCTGCGTACGATGCAGGGGCGGAAAGGCAAACTCATACGATGGGCGCTATTCCTCCAGTCGTTCGACTTCGACGTCGAGCACGTTCCCGGCACGGAGAACCAGCTCCCCGACTTACTGTCGCGGGAACCCGACGACCGAACAGAGCTGACGGACGAGGACGACTGGGAGGAGATTCTACCCCCGGACACACCACACGGACACGCATCGCACGACTCGGCATGCGCGCGCATCACGGCCGACGCGGATGGGGACGAAGACCCACCCAACACCGTGGCCGACGTCCAAGACCGGGTACGTCGAGCACAGGAAACGTCAATAGACGCGGCAAGACGCCGCCAGCAAGCGACCGCCGGACATGAGGCGTGGCGCGTGCAAGACAGCCTGATTCAGACTCACACACCCGGACACCAGGAAGACTGGAGGACCTACGTCCCGACGGAAGCCCGAGAAGCGGTCCTTCGGTTCTTCCACGACCACGACCTCGCTGGACACCCGGGGACCGATCAGACACGACGAGAAGTCACCCGGCACTACCACTGGCCCCGCGTCACGTACGACGTACGTACGTACGTGCGCGAATGCGAGGTCTGTCAGGCGAGGAAAGTGAGGCGGCGTGACGGCGAGGAGCAACAACGACCCAGGGAACCCACCACCGCCTTCCAAACGATAGCCTTAGACGTAATGGGCCCCTACCCCCGCACGCCGCGCGGCAAACGCTTCCTCCTCATCGTGACAGACCTCTTCACGCGGTGGACGAAGGCGTATCCATGCGGGAACGTGCGCACACCTACCATCATCAGCCTGCTGACCAGGGAATTCCTGTCACGTTGGGGATACCCCCAGTCGGTGTTGACGGACAACGCCAGTCAGTTCCTGGGGCGACATTGGAAGGGCTGGTGCGACGAACACCAGATCGAGCACCACACGACGCCCGCCTACCACCCGAGAGCGAACCCGACAGAGCGCCGGAACCAGGAACTGAAGGCACAGCTCCGGATCCGGCTGGGGGCGGACCACACGCAGTGGGACCTGCACGTGGCTGACGCCCTCTTCTGTGTACGACGCCGCACCAACGCCGCAACCGGCCGCACCCCGGCCGAAATGATACAGGGCCACAACCTGCCCTTACCGGGAGAATGGGCCACACACGGCACTCCACACCCCGACGAGACGACGGAGGAACGTGACCAACGACGGGTGACTCTGCACGACGAGGCAAGACGTAGACAGGAGAGGTACGCCAACCGGATCACCCCAACCACAGATCATCCTCCACCCGCCGTGCATGTCGGCGATCAGGTGTTCGCGCGACTACACCCACTTTCAGCCGCACCCCGCAACTATTGCGCGGGACTGGCCCCGCGCTGGGGCGGGCCATACACGGTACGGCGACGACTAGGCAGGACGACGTACTTAGTCCGCACGGAGGGACGGCGCCTGAAGAAGGTGCACAGGGACGACATCCGGCTCACCACCCTACCTGGGGAGAGGAACCCAGACGGAGATGCAGGACCCCCCACTCCGGACGAAAACGGACGCCGTACGCCGGAGAGCGACGTAGTCCAGGAAGAGGACGACTCGCCAGAAGCGACCCCCGCTAGGAGCCGACCCGAACCACGCCCATACCGCACCCTGGTGTTCACGAACACCACGTCCAACAGGCCCCGCGACGAACCCGCGGACACGCCCGTGACATCACCCGCAGAGGCCGCGTCAGACGACGAGGCGAGGCCACAACCACGGCGGTGGCGGCGCCCGCCCACGTACATCGACGATTACGCACTTAGCACGGCCACGGGGGACACCGGGGGCGACCCCCCCCACGACGTGCCAGACGAGCCGGAAGAGGTCCACGAGGACGCACCGGAGACGGCAGTGGTACCTTGGGAGGGGAGCGTGGTGTACGAGAGCCCCCCACCGCAATACTACCCAAGGGCCAACGCCGATCGTCACGCAACCCGGAGAGACCGACTCGGAGATCGCCGCCTCAGCATCAGCCGCCATACCCGAACGGGAACGGACCCCGTACCAGTCCACGAACTGTCAACCGCCGCCGAAGGAGGACCTCCGCGGACCGGGACATCGACTGGGGACAAGCGAACCCGCCAGCGAGCCCGCGGAACGACCCCGACGGGCCCACAGACCTCCAGTTCGCCTGGCCGACTACGACCTGGGAACAGGGCGCGGAGCCTGTCAGCCGCAAGGCCACCTCGACGAGTCGACCCCCGGATGTTCGGCCTGGGACGACCCGGGACAGGTGCTCGGGCCCTACCAACTGCGGCCACCGCGAGCACCACCCGGGTGGAGCTGTTGCCGGAGCTAGGAGGCGCCACGACGCCTCCCCCGGCACGCCTGCCACGACGGCAACCGGGGCGGCGCGCACGTTGGCCCAGTCGGCCACGATCACCAGGTCCAGTGCGCTGGCCCTACCAGCCGCTGACCACACACCGGCACCACGACGCCGCCCCCGGCACGCCTGCCACGACGGCAACCGGGGCGGCGCGCACGCTGGCCCAGTCGGCCACGATCACCAGGTCCAGTGCGCTGACCCTATCAGCCGCTGAACCGCCCAGGCGCCACGACGCCGCCCCCGGCACGTCTGCCACGACGGCAACCGGGGCGGCGCGCACGCTGGCCCAGTCGGCCACGATCACCAGGTCCAGTGCGCTGGCCCTACCAGCCGCTGACCACACACCGGCACCACGACGCCGCCCCCGGCACGCCTGCCACGACGGCAACCGGGGCGGCGCGCATGCTGGCCCAGTCGGCCACGATCACCAGGTCCAGTGCGCTGGCCCTACCAGCCGCTGACCACACACCGGCACCACGACGCCGCCCCCGGCACGCCTGCCACGACGGAAACCGGGGCGGCGCGCACGCTGGCCCAGTCGGCCACGATCACCAGGTCCAGTGCGCTGACCCTATCAGCCGCTGAACCCGCCCAGGCGCCACGACGCCGCCCCCGGCACGTCTGCCACGACGGCAACCGGGGCGGCGCGCACGCTGGCCCAGTCGGCCACGATCACCAGGTCCAGTGCGCTGGCCCTACCAGCCGCTGACCACACACCGGCACCACGACGCCGCCCCCGGCACGCCTGCCACGCAGGCAACCGGGGCGGCGCGCACGCTGGCCCAGTCGGCCACGATCACCAGGTCCAGTGCGCTGGCCCTACCAGCCGCTGACCACACACCGGCACCACGACGCCGCCCCCGGCACGCCTGCCACGACGGCAACCGGGGCGGCGCGCACGCTGGCCCAGTCGGCCACGATCACCAGGTCCAGTGCGCTGACCCTATCAGCCGCTGACCCCACCCAGGCGCCACGACGCTGCCCCCGGCACGTCTGCCACGACGGCAACCGGGGCGGCGCGCACGTTGGCCCAGTTGGCCACGAAAACCAGGTCCAGTGTGCTGGCCCTACCAGCCGCTGACCACACACCGGCGCCACGACGCCGCCCCCGGCACGCCTGCCACGACGTCAACCGGGGCGGCGCGCACGTTGGCCCAGTCGGCCTTGATCACCAGGTCCAGTACGCGGAGCCAACCAGCTGCTGAGCCGCGAACCACGCCGGGATGGAGCGGCCGGAGCTAGGGGTGGCCCCATGTTAGCGGGACCATAAGCGGCGCAAGGTCGGGCTTCACAGGGGGGGGGGCGTTTGACGTCGTCTGGCCGACGACCACCCCAGAGCCCGACCTGCACCCGCCAGTATACGCTCCCGCTAACGGAACACACCCCTGGCCATGGCCCACCCGAGTCAGGCGACCCGAACAGCAATTAAAGACAAAGCCGCGGAAACCTGAGTAGACAAGAGAAGAACCGTACCCATTCCTCCTGGAACATTAAATGAGGATTTTAGCGACAATAAAATCTCTTCCAGACACACCCGTTTGGAGTCTAGCGTAATGAGGTCACGCCTGGCGCGAGAGAGGCCGAGCCTCCCTCGGACGCCATGCCAGTTCGGCAGTTCAGCGCAGCTCATGGACCGGGGCGGACCTACGTCCCACGGAGAGGCAACATCCTTTGTCTACATTGAAAGTAACGTCCGGTAAATATAGTCACTAATTAACCAAACCCCTTTTATTACTTAACCTCTCCGTGAGTACCCGGTCCCTTTTTTCGGTCCCGGACCTAATCCGGCCGCATCAACTTAAGGACACCCCGCACCACACTTGGTCAGCGGGGCTGCTCTTCAGCATACGGCACGGGCCGTCTCCCGCAACGTACAGAACTTTGTTTAAGGTCACGCGCACGGCGCTGACCACAAACCCGCAAGGGAACTTGGACAAACTTAATTGCGGTGCGTGTTTCACCACAGTGGGCACAACACCCGCGCCGAGACATTTGCATACGGGATTGGCCGTCTCCAATCGCCCGCCCCTTAATTCAGTGTATTTTTGTATCCCGTATTTTGTACTGCTAACTTACGTTACCCGAGTAACGAGTGCCACGTAACTTGTGCGCGCCCCCTTAATCCAGTGTATTTTTGTATCCCGTGTTTTGTATTGCTAACTTACGTTACCCGAGTAACGAGTGCCACGTAACCTGTACGCGCCCCCTTAATTCAGTGTATTTTGTGTCCCGCCTTTGTGTTACGAAATTACGTTACCTGAGTACCCAGTGAGACGTCTGAGACATAACAGCATCCGAGGCCACGTAACGCGGAACACAAACAATACGGCGCCACGGAATAACAAGTAAAACCCCCCGGGGACCTCTGTAGAGTGTTGTATTGTGTACGACTCGCTCCTCTGAATAAAAGGTACGACACCGCCACCTCAACTCCACGTCTCTTATTTAAAATCATCTCACGCAACACCGCCGCCGGCCCTAGTGGGCCACGCAGGGGCACATACATCCACGACCCCAAATTCACGACTAGAAACGAGCTAGTCTGGCGCCCACCCGGACAACACAGATCAAGAACCGCCTTTTCCCACTAGGAGCCACACCGGGACTCGAGCCCGAGACCCCGGACGACGGCAAGTGAGCATACTATATCAATGTTTTTTCAAATGTTTCTTCAGATTAGTCGATGATTTATAACTCAGTTTTTGTTTACACAAATTACAATTAGCAAACTCATTATTTTCCGTGAAAAAATTCCACACAAATGAAGTCTTTTTCGTGCACTTATCCATTCCTTATTTCACTATAAAGATACTAACTTCAAAGCATGACAACCCGCAACATGGTGATACACGGCCAAGACGAACTGCAGTGAATGTTGAACTGATTGATACTGGTTGTATCAGGCGGGCATGAGAGTATCAGAAGTAGAGAATTACCAGGAGTGATAAATAATGTATCAGATTCTCCTTCCGGTCGCACGGTCTGCGTACGCGAAGCTTTGTTGCCTCCTGGGACCGTCTGATACAGAAGTATCAGAGACTTGTAACATGGTACAATGCTGTATCAGTATCAGGTTGGAACAGATCCCGAAAATTGCTGTAACAACCCACCTCTAGGTTAGGGACGACCAGAAGCAAAGTCCAATTCAGGTGAACCAACTACCTGCAGCTGACAGGCGCACTTGTTGGAGGTGCAACGGGGACCACAACCCAAACCACTGCCGACACACTCAGACAGTATGCAATTTTATGTGCTCGAACAGGGCACCTAGAACGTGTTTTACAAAGAAGAGGAAGGGGAAACGGAACAGCAGAGCACGAGACCGGAAGGAGATGGGCAAGTCTGGGAAGCATGCCGTGGACACGGCTCTGGGACCTACAATTTGAAAAACCAACCCAACTCTGGATAAGAGGATGAATAAGCAGTTTACAGTGTGTTTCAGACAACGGCTAGTAGGTGTACAAGTGAACCACCGATTATCCTAAATGTGTGGCTAGATGATCAGAGACTTCTCATGAAGATTGACACAGGAGCGAGTTTCTCAATCATCAGTTTTGAAACTTACAAGAGATTGTGGCCGGACCTACCAGCACTAGCAGATGCAAAAAGTCCTGCATACTTGGTACAGGAAAGATTGCGAATCAGGGGGACCCGAGAAGTATTGGTAAAGACAAAGACTATAGGCAATGTAGACTACCAGTTTTAGTGGCTGAAGGCAAGGGACCAAGTCTCGTGGGCAGGAATTGGTTAGAACCACTTGGAATCAAAGTGGAGGGCATTTTCCAACTAATACACCAAGAAATACCACATGCAGTGCAGCACCATGCACGGGTGTTCGACAGTGTGGAGTTGGGAAAATACGTGGGGCCCCCAGTGACTATGGAACTGGAACCTGGAGCCACGCCAGTTTTCGGAAGAGTCGGGGAGTACCATTCGCATTGCGGGACTTGGTGAGTGCAGAGATTGACAGATGGTCGATCAAGGAGTGTATGAGCCGGTGGAATTCTCCACTTGGGCGACACCTATTGTGCCCATTCGTAAGGCAAATGGGAAGGTCAGGCTCTGTGGGGACTATAAAATTACAGTAAACAAAGTATGGAAAGTCAACATCTATCCATTACCTACAACTAATGAAGCTTTCGCTAGCTTAGCTGGAGGGGCAGTTTTACGAAGCTGGATTTAGCAGATGCCTACCTGCAGGTAGCGGTGGATGACACGACAGCAGCAATGTTAACTGTAAATACAATGAAAGGGTTGTTTCAGGTCAGGCGCCTACCTTTCGGGGCAGCGGGTGCCCGGCTATTTTCAGCGGCTTATTGAAACCTTGCTAGCGGGGATTCCAGGTGTGGTGGTCATGTTGGATGACATTTTGGTCTCTGAGAAAGACATGCAGGAATATTGGGACAGGGTACAGGAGGTTTTGGCTAGGATTGATAAAGCAGGGTTGCGACTCAAGAGGTAAAAGTGTGTATTTTCTGCGGAGTCAGTTATTTTCTTGGGGTACCAAATTGATAGCACAGGAGTGCATCCTACAGATGCGAAGGTGGAAGCCATCAGAGAGACACCTATACCCACAGGCAAGAAGGAACTGCAGGCATTTTAAGGTATTTTGAATTTTTATGAAAGATTCCTGCCTAATAAGGCCACGGTCCTGGAGCCCTTACATCGCCTCTTGGACACAGGAGCAGAGTAGGTTTGGAAGCCAGAGCATACAGAGGCATTGTGCAAGGCGAAGAACCTGTTGCCATCGGATCAAAAGTTGACTCATTAAGATTTGAATAAGCCTCTCACGCTTACATGCGATGCATCTAACTATGGAGTAGTTGCAGTGTTAGCACATGTCAAAGATGATGGAAAAGAAGTGCCTGTGGCTTTTGGATCGCGCACACTACAACGTCATGAGAGAAACTATTCTCAGATAGATAAGGAGGCACTGGCCGTGATGTTTGGGGTTACCAAATTCCGGCAATATGTAACCGCCCGTCATTTCACAATTGTGACAGATCACAAGCCACTGATGCGATTGCTGGACCCCAAGCAGCAAACCCCAGACATACTATCCCCATGTCTTTTGCAGTGGAGTCTATGGCTCTCTATGTTTGAGTTTCAGATAATTTACATGCCTGGTACCAAGATACCTCATGCAGATTCCCTCAGCCAGTTACCTATGGCCACAGGAAATGTGCATATACCAACAGTAGGCGATGTGCTCATGCTCGAGTCCATGCCAGAGCCGCCAATTGATGCACAGACACTGGCTCGGCTGACGACCACGGACCCCATCCTTTGTCAAGTCAAGCAGCTCACAAGCCAAGGTTGGCAGGGGAGACATGTGAGATCCGAGGAGTTGTGGCCATACTGGAATAGGCGAGAGGAGTTATCCTTGCACAAAGGCTGTCTCCTGTGGGGCAATAGGGAGATAATCCCAGAAGCGCGCCGCAGGGAACTGTTGATGGTTCTCCATGCCGCAAATTATGGTATTGTAAAATCCAAGATGATCGCTCGAAGCTATATGTGGTGGCCAGGAATGGACAGGGATATTGAGCAGATGGTAGGGCAATGACCAGATTGCCAGCAGCAGAGAGCCAACCCACTCAAAGTGAAGGATGTAAAAGGGGCAATAGAGAAGAAGCCATGGATTAGGGTACATATAGACTTTCTGGGTCCTTTCCAGGGAAAGGTCTTCCTCATTGTATTGGATGCACACTCCAAATGGCTGGAGATGAGGAGGATGCATAGCATGTCGTCAGGTTGCCATCGTCTGGGTTCTCGTGTTCGAGTCCGGCGTGGTTCCTAGCGGGGAGGCTGGTTTTTAGTGAAAGTGTATTCGGGAGGGCGCCAGGCTAGCTCTATGTCTAACCAAAAGTTGGGTCGTTGAGTGCGAATGCCCCTTCGTGGCCCGCTAGGACCGTCGGCGGTGGTTGTGGTAGGAGGGGTCCCTGGCTACTAACACGTTACAGGCCCTGTGCAGCATAACACACTGATTCCTGGCTGGGTTAGGGAAACTCACACAATAACACACACGGATTCAGTTTTGTACTGTCGGTAACATGTCGCGCATGGAGTGTGCGGAGTGGACATTTAATTGGTTCGAACAGTTACAATTGCAGTTTACATTTACACGATGCACATCAAATTACCCTACGAAATTACATTAAATTAACGCTGGGCGCTCTGACACACCGTCACTAATCTTAAACCCTCACGCCAGTCGAGGTTAAGGGGGAGGTCGATTGGAGGCGGCCAATCCCGAAAATTGCAAAAGCGGCGGTACTCGGGTCCACCTGTGTGGACCGCGGCTCGCAGTTAAATTAGTTACAAGTCCTATGCGTCGTTGTTGACGGTGCCTGTGCACTCGACGATTATCAAAAGTCATTGGTGGCGGGGGTCGGCCCGTGATGTATGTTGAACTGCCCCATGTAATGCTTTGTGTGGGGCGTATATTTAAGCGGCTGGGTTAGGCCCTACACCAAAAAAAGGACCGGGTACGCACTGGGAGTTTAAGCAACGAAAAGGTTTTGAATTAATGACTATAGTTACCAGTAGTGAATTTCAGTGGAGACAAAGGATGAAGACTCCCCGTGGGACGCAAGTCCGTCCGACGCGAGTCGTTCGGTACTGGCATTTGCCCTTGGCGCGAGGGGAGGCCTCAGTGTTCTCTCGCGCCAAAGTTTCTAAAGTTCCGTTATTCGGACATTATTTAATTAACAATAGAATTAAAGTGGCTCTAAATTCATACATTAAATAATAAGGATTAACCTAATTTGCAGATACTCTCTAAGAAATAGATTTAACAAGTTTACATTAATTAAGTTTGAATAATACGAGTCACACCGGAGACTGTTCGTCACTTGTTGACTACTCCAGTGGCGAATTATACACAAAAGATGGGGAGGTCATAATTACGTTACACAATACTTTAATTAATTTAGGCTGAAGGCCGCAAGGGGAGCACTCACAAATTTATTAACGTAAATTCACACGTGAGTGACCCGGGCACTCCTACGTCGCACTTCCCTTGGACGGGGTTTGAATAAAAAGTGACGTTGCCATTAAATTGTGTCTGATTTGTATGAACTGGGGTCGAGGTGGCTGATTAATTAGGGCATGGTTCACAATAATTCTACCTGTTGCTCCGGTGCTCGCCTGACTCGGGTGGGCCATGACTAGGGGTGTGTTCTGTTAGTAGGGTCGGATACTGGCAGTTGCAGGTCGGGCATTGGGGTGGCCTTCGGCCGGACGACGTCAAGGTGAAGTTATCCAGGCATTGCGAGAGATCTTCAGTTGCCATGGGATTCCTCAGTACCTGGTTTCAGACAATGGGACAGCTTTTGTGTCCCGAGAGATGGAAGGATTTCTGCAGAAGAACGGGGTGGCACTGCAGCGAACACCTCCATTCCTCCCAGCCACAAACAGTCAAGCAGAGTGCATGGTACAGACGGTGAAGAATAAACTGCGGAAAATGGGAGGAAGCGATTGGCACACACGAGTTGCGCGAATGTTGTCGGCATTGCGTACAACACCACTATGTGACTCACATAAGACACCAGCAGAACTCCTAATGGGGTGTTTATTGAGAACGGCATTGGACCAGATACGTCCCAAACCAACCTTGAAACGCGAGGAGACCTTAAAGGAAGTCACAAACTGCCACATGCGCAGGCATTTCTCAGTGGGGAAGTGGGTGCTTCTTTGAGACTACAGGGGGACTCGTAAGTGGCTACCAGGAACAATTGTAGTTAACAATGGCCAGTGACATACACTTCCCAAGACGAGATTGGCTACACTTATAGACATCAAGTGGACCAATTACTAAGAAGCAATGTAGTACATCCAGCACACCAAGCATTTCCATCTACAAGCACCAATGGCAGCGCGTGGACCAGACGTGGTGGTGCCACTCTGCGCCAGCTTATGCAGACCGACGAGACGGTTCTGAGGGAGCCTGCTCAGGTGTCAGTGACCACACACAGCGAATGAACCAGTGTTTAGACAGAAACAACCGGCAGAGAATCTGGAGCAGAAGGGTAATTATGCACCAGCAGCTGGCTGGACTATCACCAGTGGGAGCACCAACGCCAGTTCACGGCAACCTTCCTTTCAGGGGGTTTGATCACCCTCACGACCAGGGATGAGAGCAACGGGAGGGGTTGCATATGGAGCTGGTACACACACAGCCAACTCGGAGTTCGAGCAGGCAAGGAAGTTACCCAGCAGGCTGCAAGATTATGTGTTGGGATCTTAAGGTGAGAAGTATCGTGTAGGATGTGTGTAGTGGAGAGGTTGGTGGCCCTGCAGGGGTCGGCAAGATGGTGTTTGTGAAGTCGTTCGGTTGAGTGTGACGTCGTCCGACCGAAGGCCACCCTAAAGCCCGACCTGCAACCGCCAGTATTCACCCCGCTAACGGAACGCGCCCCTAGCCATGACCCACCCGAGTCAGGCGAGCCACCAACAACTAAGATAGAACCCGGCCTTCCCCAAATAAACAGACCGTCACTTCAATCAACCACGTATAAAAACAAACACTAATTATTAAACTATATTACGTAGTAATTTAAAGTCGGTTGACAGAAGTGCGACGTAGGAGTGCCCGGGCACTCACGTGTGCAACTACATAAATACACGTGTGAGTGTTCCCCTGGCGGCCTTCTGCCTGAATCAATCAATCAGACCTTATGACATAATTATTCAAACCTTGTGTTGCGTCATTAACCACACCAGAACAATCTGACAAGAAACGAACAGTCGCTGGTGTGACGTAAAAATTCAAACACAATAATTCTTAAATATAATAACTTTCAATTCATAGAAGGGGCAAATGACCTTAATTCAGCCTTTATAATTTATATAAGAATTTAACATCATTAAATTCTCTTATTAACTTATCAGATCAGAAATTAACGTAATGAGGTCAACCCTGGCGCGAGGGCCACCGAGCCTCGGCCGGACGCCATGACATGACGCCAGTACAGCGCGACTCGTGGACCGGGGTGGACGCACGTCCCACGGAGAGACATCATCCTTTGTCCACACCGAGTTCACTTCTGGTAACTATAGTCATTCTTCAAAACCTTTTTAATAATCTCTCCGTGTGTACCCGGTCCAGCTTTTCGGTCCAGGACCTAATCCGGCCGCATAAATATCACACCCCCCCCTGCCCCACACTTGGTCCGCGGGGTAGGTGCATTATCCGGTACGGGCCGACTCCCGAGGACAGAACTTTTGTTAATCTCAGTCGCTCCGGCGCTGACACTCCCCGTAAGGGAACTCTTGAGCGAATTTAGCTGCGGTCCGCGCTCCACTGCCGTGGACGTGAGCACCGCCTCAATACGCAGATTTACGGGATTGGCCGCCTCCAATCACCCTCATCCCTCGTTGAGCAACCAGGCTCAGAAACGCCTAGGGACACGATAATACGCAATAATTAGTGACTTTGTAACATTTCTTTGTAACCTTGTGCAACGCACCCTCGTGTAACATTTTCTTTCGTAAACTTGTGCAACGCAACCTCGTGTAACATTTCTTTTGTAATCTGTGCGACGCATCTCTCCACGTAACATTCGTAAATTTGTATAACGCAACCTCGTGTAACATTCCTTTTGTAAACTTGTGCTACGGTAATTCAGTAACTCTCAGACTCAGTTGCGTGTAATCGTGTAATTTGTATCTTGTAACGTCACCTATTGTACGACGTGGCGTGTAGCCAACAACGTTACACCAGAGCCACTGTCGACTGAATAAATGACGCACGTCATTTATTAACCCACTTCAGCGTACATTTCTTTAAACCTGCTATTCCCAACCACCGTCGAGTAGGGAATCTCTCAAACCCACGCAACACCGCCGACGGTCCTAGTGGGTCACGCAGGGCAATCGACCCCACGACCCAACTACCGACTAGCACCAGAACTAGTCTGGCGCCCACCCGGACTCATTACATTTGCGACAGCCATTCCCGCTAGGAACCGCACCGGGACTCGAGCCCGAGACCCCGGACGACGGCATTTGGCGCCCAACGTGGGGCGAAGATAGAAAAATCAAGATTTTCCCCACACAAAATTGCAAGAACTTTCACGAAAAAACGGAAATTTTGAGCCATTATTAAATCATAAATTTTTTTTCCCGGCCACTCCAAGCCACAGCACGGACACGGGACGGCCATTTTGCACAGGCAAAAGTAATTAGGGTCAAGACAGGCCGGCGCGACGAAGCAAGCGGACAAAGGGGCTTCAACCACCCCCCACCCCACTCGGCATTCCAGCGCCAGCCGCGACGCAGAAGCCTACGTCACAGCCCGACCCCCCTCTCCGCAGCGGCCATCATCGGCCTCCGCTTTGTGCGAGTGTCCGGGCGCCCTCGCCCGTTGCCTCGCACGCTCATCCGTACCCCCTCCCCAACGCGGACAGTTCTCGACCTCCGCTTTGTGCGGCTGTCCGGGCGCTCTCGGCCGCCGCTGCGCACGACGATCTGCGCACCACCTCCGCCGCGGCCATTCTCGGCCTCCGTTTTGTGCGGCTGTCCGGGCACCTGCCCAGCCGGCGAGCGCGACCCCGCGCGCAAGCCTGCGCCGCGCGCACAGAGCCGCGAGCGAGAAGCACAGACCAACACCGCTAAACACGCACCATAACTAGCGCAACATGCAAACCCGGAACTCCGACGTTGTATGCGCCCAGTGCTTGCTGCCCAGGGGGACAGATCTACTGACGGGATCGAGACCATGGTACATGACCTGCCAATGCACCCCCCACAGTCAGGACCCACACGACCACTCATGGGTACAGCCGTGGGACGGACAGTTCCCGGGGAAGAACCAAGCACCGACCGTAAAGACGGAAACAGTAACTCACACCACCGTGGTGAGCACCCGCCCGACCACCTGCACGACATGCACACACGCCGCGAAAGAGGAACTCCATGCGCAACAGCCAACGCCACCCGCCGACCCAAACCTCGTTACGTACAACCGCCCCCAAGGTTATCAGGGCAAGTTCACACTACCTGAATTCGGTGGCCTCACACATGAGGACCCACGGACTTTCGTAGAAAACTGTGAAGTGCGATTGACCCGAGCAGGTATACCAGTAGACGAGTGGTCGGGACAGGCCAGCGGACAACTGCGAGGCACAGCCCACGAATGGTGGGACATATGGGGACGGTTCGGCATGCCGTGGACGGAGTTCGCCGGCGCACTAACCCGCCGATTCGACACTGAACAGGCATTAGTCGACTGCACCTCACAGTTCTATGGTGAGCGGCAGAAGGACGGCGAGACGGCCGAACAATTCATAGCATGGAAACTACGTCTCTTCGCGCGCGTCAACCCGCACGCTCGACCCACGACAGCGCTACCCACTGTCACAGCGTTACTCCACACCGGCCTCCAGCCTTTCATGCGTTGTTGTCGCCCAGAGTCGGTAGAGGAATACGTGCAACAAGCAGCGGCCATCGAACAGAACCTGCGCGACCTCTGGCAACGGGGCACACCGAACACGAGTCGGGACGCCTCAGCCAGGCCTCACCACAGGGGGGGGCTGACAACCAGCCACCGACCCGACGACGAGCCATCGAAAACACGCCCCAAACCAACGCCACACCCACCAGGTCGGCAACACAGGACGTCCAGGGACTACCACTGTGCCAGCGAGGTAGCCCAGACGGTACACGCCACTGGCACAAGGATTGCCCATTACCACTTCCTCGCGCGAACAAACCGCCGGGAAACGCCAACCCGGGGGCGGAGCATTAGGTACACCGCTCCCGGTTGTCACAGGAAGGGAAAGACCCCCCAACTGTACCAGCTGACCCACCCGCGGGACAGCCTCCTGCGCATCCCCGTAGAGGTTGACGGGCGAGCCGCGGCTGCTCTAGTCGATACAGGGGCGAGTCACGTATTCGTAGCCCCCCACCTGGTACCGCCCGGGAAACTCCAACCTCAACAGACGGAATTGCAATTAGCCACGAACACCCGACCAGGCCTGACCGTAGGGCGAGCGACACTCCAGGTTAGGATAAGGGGCTACACCACCACCGTGACCGCCCTCGTCGTCGAGGACCTCCGCGAGGAGATAGTCCTGGGGCAGCCCTGGCTAGCGGAGCAGGACGCCATAATCGAGACCAAGGCCACTCGGGTACACATCGGCACGCAAGAGCGGCTGGTAGTCTATGCCGTCGGGTCCCTACCCACACGGGCTCATGAAACCGTCACACTTCACCAGGTACGTCACGACGTCCCACCCGAGTACCGCGCCGCCGTAGACCGGGTACTAGCAGAGCGACAGGAAATATTCACGGTGTCCGACCCCCTCAGACGAACCACGGTCACCGAGCACCACATCCCGACCACCCACAACAACCCGGTGTACGAGCCCCCCAGAGGATACGGTTTCCGGGAGCAACGTGCCATACGGGAAAAGGTCGCGGAGATGCTCCGGGATGGTGTTATTGAACCGTCGAATAGTCGCTACAACGCCTGCATAGTACTCGCGCCGAAGAAGGACGGATCACTGCGGTTCTGCGTAGACTTCCGGCCACTGAACACTATCACAGTTAGCGCCCCGCCACCCCAGATCAGCGTGGAGAACGCGGTAGCAGGACTAGGACGAGCAACGGTGTTCAGTACCCTCGACCTTAAATCAGGGTATTGGCAGGTTCCCATCCGGACCGAAGACCGCGAGAAGACCGCGTTCACCATCCCCGACGGCCGCAAATTCCAATTTCGAGCGATGCCATTCGGACTGAAATGCGCCCCTGCGACGTTCCAGGGGATGATGACGCGTGTACTTGAGGGCTACGTCGATCGCTTCGCACTAGCGTACCTCGACGACGTAATCGTATTCTCTGAGACCTGGGAGGAACACATCCGACACCTTACACTGGTCCTAGAACGCCTCGCTACCCACCACTTGACCGTCGCGCACCACAAGTGCCACATCGGGACGCAGGAAGTCGAGTTTCTGGGGCATGTCGTGAGCGCCGCGGGTAACCGGCCGCAAGCGAGCCACCTCGCGAAGATCGCCGAAGCCGAGGTACCACGAACGCGGAAACAGCTACAACGCTTCATCGGCCTGATCAACTGGCTCCGGTGCTACATCCCTAACTTCTCGAGGACAATAGCCCCCCTGACGGACCTCCTGTCACCCCAGGCACGTTACCGGTGGAACGACCACGCCCAGCGCGCATTCGAAGAGGTCAAACTCGCCTTCACACAGTGTCACACGCTCACGCGTGTAAACCCAGAACGTCACCTCTACCTGCAGACGGACGCGAGTAACCTCGGGGTGGGCGCTGTACTATACCACGTAGGCCCGGACGGCGAGCGTGAGGTCACAGACTACGCTAGCGCAAAGCTCGGCTCGGCAGAGCGCCGATATCACAGCAACGAGCAGGAGTGCCTAGCCGTAGTCTGGGCCATGAAAAAGTACCGGCCACACCTCGAGGGAAAGACCTTTACACTTCGGACAGATAACCGATGCCTGACGTGGCTACACACAATGCAGGGCAGGAAGGGCAAACTGATTCGGTGGGCCTTGTTTCTCCAATCGTTTGATTTTGAGGTAAAGCATGTCCCCGGCACCGAAAATCAGCTGCCCGACCTGTTATCACGAGAACCCGACCAGAACACCGAACTGCGGGACGACGACGACTGGGACACCATGCTACCCCCAGTCACGCCAAACCCACCCGAACACGGTGACACTACATGTAGCCGCCTCACGGCCGACGCCCAGGACGAGGAAGGACCGCCCAACACCGCCGCCGACCTGTATCGGTGCGTATGCCAGGCCCAGGAGACGTCAGCCGACGCCGACCGCCGACGTCGACAGATCCCAGCGGCCGAGCACGGTACCTGGCGTGTGCAGGACGGCGTAGTCATGACGCGGACCCCAGGCAACCACGGCGACTGGCGAACCTACGTCCCCACGGAGGCGCGAGAGGCCACATTGCGGTTCCACCACGACTACGACCTCGCGGGGCACCCCGGGACGGACCAGACCCGCCGCGAAGTGGGCCGACACTACCACTGGCCAGGTCTGACCCACGACGTCCGTGAGTACGTACGCGAGTGCGAGGTCTGCCAGAGACGAAAGGCACGCCGACGGGACGGGGAGGAGCAACAACGGCCCAGGGAGCCCACCACCGCCTTCCAGACCATTGCACTGGACGTGATGGGCCCCTACCCCCGCACGCCTCGCGGGAAACGCTTCCTGCTTGTCGTGACGGACTTGTTCACGCGGTGGACCGAAGCGTACCCGTGCAGCAACATCAGGACCACCACTCTACTTCACATACTGACCAACGAGTTTATGTCACGTTGGGGCTACCCCCAGTCCATATTAACAGACAACGCCAGCCAGTTCCTGGGCCGTCAGTGGAAGGCCTGGTGCACCGACCACGAGGTCGAACACCACTCGACGCCAGCCTACCACCCGAGGGCAAACCCCACCGAACGACGGAACCAGGAGCTGAAGGCACAACTGCGCATACGACTGGGGGCGGAACACACTCAGTGGGATACCCACGTGCCAGACGCACTGTTCTGCGTCCGGAGACGCACCAACGCCGCCACCGGCCGCACACCGGCAGAGATGGTGCAGGGGCACAACCTGCCACTGCCAGGGGAATGGACCACACACGGACCACCCCACCCGGCGGAAGACACAGCCGACAGCGATCGGCGGGGCACCGCCGAACACGACGAGGCTCGACAACGTCAGAGGCGATACGCACAGGAAATAACACCCACGACCGAACACCCCCCGCCTGCGGTGCGGGTAGGCGACCAGGTGTTTGTCCGCGTGCACCCCCTCTCCAACGCGCCCCGCAACTATTGCGCTGGACTCGCCCCAAGGTGGAGCGGCCCCCACCCCGTACGCCGACGGCTCGGGAGGACCACTTTCCTAGTACGCACCGGCGGGAGACGGGACAGGAAGGTACACCGCGACGATCTGCGGCTGGCCCACCTAACCGGGGAGAACCCCCCCGACGAGGAGGTAGCACCCACACCGGACACCGAGGGAGCGCCTGAGGGGGACACGCCCGCCGAGACCACCCCGGCACGAAGCCCAACTGGTCAGAGCCGACCACAGACGCTCGTGTACGAGGACACGACGGCCACACCGGCACCAGAGGTAGCCGACGAGCCTAGCGGGACACCTACCCGCGAAGACGAGCCCCAAGGACCCCTCATCGAGTGGCCTCCGTACACTGACGATCCCACGACTACACCGAGACCGCCAGAGGACGGCGTCGAGACACTCTCGATCACCGAGTTTCCGGACCCCCTCAGCACCCCGATAGAGGACGACGAGGCTGAGACCATTCCCGTGGTGACGGAGCCAGACGACGAGACCACCGACCTGGGGCCGCCTGGCATCCCAGAGCGGGAGAGACGTCCGTACCACACTACGCCGCGTTCAGCCCCGGACGACCTACGGCCAGACGCCGCCACATCGCCCCAGGAGCCCCCGGGCCCAGGAGACGCCCCAGGGAACCTCCCCCCGAGGAACCGCCGGCCACCCAGGTACCTGGACGACTACGTACGGGGGAAGGCGCCACGGGCCCCCGCCCACGTCCCACCACCTGGACTCACGACGCGGGATGCACCAGGTCCAGAGCGCGGGCCCTATCAGCTGCCGGACCACCTCGGGCACTCGACGCGGGACGCACCAGGTCCAGAGCGCGGGCCCTACCAGCTGCTGGACCACCTCGGGCACTCGACGCGGGACGCACCAGGTCCAGAGCGCGGGCCCTACCAGCTGCCGGACCAGCTCGGGCACTCGACGCAGGACCACCCAGGTCCAGAGCGCGGGCCCTACCAGCTGCCGGACTACCTCGGGCACTCGACGCGGGACGCACCAGGTCCAGAGCGCGGGCCCTATCAGCTGCCGGACCACGCCGACGAGCCAACACCCGGCTGTTCAACGTGGGACGACCTGGATCCAGTACGCAGGCCCTACCAGCTGCGGCCGCCGCGAGCACCACCTGGCTGGAGCTGCTGCCGAAGCTAGGGGCGCCCCCACGTAACGGGGTCACTAGCGGCGCAAGGTCGGGCTTCTCGAGGGGGGGGCGTTTGACGTCGTCCGACCGAAGGCCACCCTAAAGCCCGACCTGCAACCGCCAGTATTCACCCCGCTAACGGAACGCGCCCCTAGCCATGACCCACCCGAGTCAGGCGAGCCACCAACAAATAAGTTAGAACCCGGCCTTCCCCAAATAAACAGACCGTCACTTCAATCAACCACGTATAAAAACAAACACTAATTATTAAACTATATTACGTAGTAATTTAAAGTCGGTTGACAGAAGTGCGACGTAGGAGTGCCCGGGCACTCACGTGTGCAACTACATAAATACGCATGTGAGTGTTCCCCTGGCGGCTTTCTGCCTGAATCAATCAATCAGACCTTATGACATAATTATTCAAACCTTGTGTTGCGTCATTAACCACACCAGAACAATCTGACAAGAAACGAACAGTCGCTGGTGTGACGTAAAAATTCAAACACAATAATTCTTAAATATAATAACTTTCAATTCATAGAAGGGGCAAATGACCTTAATTCAGCCTTTATAATTTATATAAGAATTTAACATCATTAAATTCTCTTATTAACTTATCAGATCAGAAATTAACGTAATGAGGTCAACCCTGGCGCGAGGGCCACCGAGCCTCGGCCGGACGCCATGACATGACGCCAGTACAGCGCGACTCGTGGACCAGGGCGGACGCACGTCCCACGGAGAGACATCATCCTTTGTCCACACCGAGTTCACTTCTGGTAACTATAGTCATTCTTCAAAACCTTTTTAATAATCTCTCCGTGTGTACCCGGTCCAGCTTTTCGGTCCAGGACCTAATCCGGCCGCATAAATATCACACCCCCCCCCCCCCTGCACCACACTTGGTCCGCGGGGTAGGTGCATTATCCGGTACGGGCCGACTCCTGAGGACAGAACTTTTGTTAATCTCAGTCGCTTCGGCGCTGACACTCCCCGTAAGGGAACTCTTGAGCGAATTTAGCTGCGGTCCGCGCTCCACTGCCGTGGACGCGAGCACCGCCTCAATACGCAGATTTACGGGATTGGCCGCCTCCAATCACCCTCATCCCTCGTTGAGCAACCAGGCTCAGAAACGCCTAGGGACACGATAATACGCAATAATTAGTGACTTTGTAACATTTCTTTGTAACCTTGTGCAACGCACCCTCGTGTAACATTTTCTTTCGTAAACTTGTGCAACGCAACCTCGTGTAACATTTCTTTTGTAATCTGTGCGACGCATCTCTCCACGTAACATTCGTAAATTTGTATAACGCAACCTCGTGTAACATTCCTTTTGTAAACTTGTGCTACGGTAATTCAGTAACTCTCAGACTCAGTTGCGTGTAATCGTGTAATTTGTATCTTGTAACGTCACCTATTGTACGACGTGGCGTGTAGCCAACAACGTTACACCAGAGCCACTGTCGACTGAATAAATGACGCACGTCATTTATTAACCCACTTCAGCGTACATTTCTTTAAACCTGCTATTCCCAACCACCGTCGAGTAGGGAATCTCTCAAACCCACGCAACACCGCCGACGGTCCTAGTGGGCCACGCAGGGCAATCGACCCCACGACCCAACTACCGACTAGCACCAGAACTAGTCTGGCGCCCACCCGGACTCATTACATTTGCGACAGCCATTCCCGCTAGGAACCGCACCGGGACTCGAGCCCGAGACCCCGGACGACGGCAAGTGTGTTGATATCTGGTTCGGGAGTGGAAGGACACAAGGAAGATGTTGAACAGTGGGCGAAGCACTAACAGCATGTCAGGAAGGACACAATAATATCATAAATGTATTTGCAACATGAGAACACAGAATTTTCTCGTTACCGAGGTTAGATGTTAGATCATAGAATAAAGAGAAGTTATAGAATGGAAACTCCCACACTAGACTCCTGGCACTTTTTAGCGCCCTGGCTATAAAGTATATTTACAAATGCTATTTTCCATCATCTCTATTAATTGTGTGAATTCTTATTGTTTGAATTTTTTAATTTGCCTATGAGGATTGATAGCAAGGTACTGTATAGTCAAATAAAAATGGATAAAAACTCAAGTGGGTTTTTGGGAGGCTAAGCTCCCAAAGAGTGTCAGAAAGATGAGTTTCAAACATCTGTTTTGAAGTGTCCCACACAGCACAGGATATCCTATGGATATCCTGTATTTGTCCTGAATGTCCCATATATGTCCTGGATGTCTAGAGGATATCCATGGAATATCCTTTCAGTACTACATTAATTTTTGGCGATAATTAAATATAAAATTTTTCATTAGACAAAGTTTACATACAACAATTAAGTAAGGTCATTATATTTAGTTATTTTACCTAGTATAATCGCATTTTAATGTCCCGCGAATATCCCGAATGCACGTCCTGAGGATATCCCGGTTTCACAACCTGGGGCCCTATTCTTGACGCTGCTGGAAGAATTCCACTAGCACTTTTACCGAAACCCTAGGCCTCACACCACTAACCGAAACCCCCGGTCTGTCAGACCTCAATATAATATAACCCATGATACCATTAGGTTTTAATGGTAATTACCCTATATAGTATGAAAATTGTGTTTATTGAAAGAATAAAACCAATTGAGCCAAAAACTGCATTTATTTCGTATGAAAAAAATCATTATAAGATCAAAATATTATGTTTTAGAATGTTCAATGAATTTTCAAATGTTTTTCAAATGTTCAAAGAAAATAAAACCATCACCTGATTAGGAGATGACTTCCTTTGCACATTCCAAGCAAAGTTTTCTACTGCACTCCAGACAGATAGCCTTTGAACAAAGTATGCACTTGTAGGCCGTCTTCCTTTTCTTTGCACTTGGGCACTTACTGCAGGTTTTCCTCTTCTCCATTTTGTCACTCGGTCCAGCGTCAGCTTCGTCTCCTTCTCCCTTGGCTCTACGTTCTTCGGCTGGCACATCATTTCCAAGCACTCTTCTGATGTCTTCTTTCAGGGTTTGTTGAAGGCTTGGAAGAGAGAACCTTTTTTGAAGATGGGGTTTGATGAGCTCAAAACTCAACTGTTTTATGAACTCGAATCCTGTCAGAAGAGAAGAGTTCTTGTAGCTCATGTACAGGATGAACGAATTCACGGAACCAATATTCAGCATTCTGTAGAACATTGCTACTGGCCATCTTCTTGTTTGCCGGCTTGAAGAATAGATAGCACACTTCATGTCCATGATGTCAACTCCACATTTAGTTGCATTATAATGCACTATTATCTCAGGCTTGCGTTTATTCTCGTTTGTTTCAGTTGAATGATGCATCGATGAAATGAGGATAACAGCTCGGTTTTACTTTGGCACATAGCTCAGTAAAGTAATTCTGTATCTAAATCCATACAATGATGAGCCAACTGGACGTACAGGATCTTGTAGAAATACTTCTGGGATAGCCTTCTTGTCTTTTCGTACTGTGCCGACGTAAGTGAGTTTTCTTTTCAGTAACTCATCTACAACTTCAAGTGAGCTAAACCAATTATCTGCAGTAACATTTTTGTTACTGTTTACGATCGGTTTACAAAGTCTTACTACAGATTGAATTGGTATGGCAAGGATTTTTTCTGTCTCACTCAGTCCCACGGAATCAGAACTCTTTCCGGTGTAGATGTAAGCATTTAGAAGATAGGAGGTTTTAGCATCACATAAACACATGACTTTGATTCTTCTTAGGTTTTTTTTGGCATAAACACCTTAAACCCGCACCGCCCTCGAAAAGGTACGAGC
The DNA here is from genome assembly GCF_032445375.1 of Bacillus rossius redtenbacheri. Classification (NCBI taxonomy): domain Eukaryota; kingdom Metazoa; phylum Arthropoda; class Insecta; order Phasmatodea; family Bacillidae; genus Bacillus; species Bacillus rossius. Next base: position 352,608,568 of record NC_086330.1, read on the forward strand.
ATCTCATCAATCGTTACCTCAGAAGATACTGAGTACGATCTTTTGCAGTTTTCAATGAAATTTCCAAATATTTCAGATATAGGAGCAGCTTTGTCTGTTACTCTTCTTTGATTACGTGTTCTAAAATCATCGAAGCGTAGACACATTAGAAGTATCTCGAATCGTTTGATGGACATAGTCGCTGAATAAACTGGTCTACTGTAAAGATCTTTTGTAAATACAGAAGTTATTTTCTCTTCATTTGAAGATAAAACTGATGATGCCAGCAATAATCCAATTAGAGCGTTGAGCTCCTCAATGTCTGTATCTCTATAGTTTTTTTTTTTTTAGTCATAACTGACAAACCAGCTCTTACGGCTTCAAGTTTTATGATGGTGTTTACCAGGATCATGTTCATAATTACGTCATCAAACAATAGCTGCCATACCTCTTTTTTGCTTGGTTGGTTTCCGAGTGTTCTACCTCGTGCTTGTAATCCAGGTAAGCCCCTAATAATGTTCCTAGCAGGTGTTCTCACGTTTCGGGGTGGTGGCTTGTTGGTCCATGCGTTTGGCACTACTAGCTCAGTCTTCTTAGTTCTTTCAATGAAAAAGACTTCTCTTACAGCTGCCGTCGTCCGGGGTCTCGGGCTCGAGTCCCGGTGTGGCTCCTAGTGGGAAAAGGCGGCTCTTGATACGTATTGTCCGGGTGGGCGCCAGACTAGCTCGGCTCTAGTCGTGAATTTGGGGTCGTGGATGTATGTGCCCCTGCGTGGCCCACTAGGGCCGGCGGCGGTGTTGCGTGAGATGATGTTTAAATAAGAGACGTGGAGTTGAGGTGGTGGTGTCGTACCTTTTATTCATAGGAGCGAGTCGTACACAATACAACACTCTACAGAGGTCCCCGGGGGGGGGGGGGGTTTAACTCGTTATTCCGTGGCGTAGTATTGTTTGTGTTCCGCGTTACGTGGGCCTCGGACGCTGTTACGTCTCATACGTCTCACTGATTACGCAGGTAACGTAATTTCGTAACACAAAGGCGGGACACAAAAGTACACTGAATTAAGGGGGTGCGCACAAGTTACGTGGCACTCGTTACTCGGGTAACGTAAGTTAGTAATACAAAATATGGGACACAAAAATACACTGAATTAAGGGGGCGCGCACAAGTTACGTGGCACTCGTTACTCGGGTAACGTAAGTTAGTAATACAAAATCCGGGAAACAAAATACACTGAATTAAGGGGTGGACGGTTGGAGACGGCCAATCCCGTATACGAATGTCTCTGCGCGGGTGTTGTGCCCACTGTGGTGAAACACGCACCGCAATTAAGTTTGTCCAAGCTCCCTTGCGGGTTTGTGGTCAGCGCCGTGCGCGTGACCTTAAGTAAAGTTCTGTGAGTTGCGGGAGGCGGCCCGTGCCGTATACTGAAGATCAACCCCGCTGACCAAGTGTGGTGCGGGGTGTCTTTAAACTGATGCGGTCGGACTAGGTCCTGGACCGAAAAAAGGGAACCGGGTACTCACGGAGAGGTTAAGTAAAAAAAAAGGGGTTCTGTTAATTAGTGACTATATTTACCGGACGTTACTTTCGGTGAAGACAAAGGCTGTTGCCCCTCTGTGGGACGTAGGTCCGCCCCGGTCCGTGAGCTGTGCTGAACTGCCGAACTGACATGGCGTCCGAGGGAGGCTCGGCCTCCCTTGCGCCAGGTTTGACCTCATTACGCTAGACTCTAAATGGGTGTGTCTGGAAGAGACTTTATTGTCGCTAAAATCCTAATTTAATGTTCCAGGAGGAATGGGTACGGTTCTTCTCTTGTCTACTCAGGTTTTCGCGGGTTTGCCTTTAATCGCTGTTCGGCTCGCCTGACTCGGGTGGGCCATGGCCAGGGGTGTGTTCCGTTAGCGGGAGCATATACTGGCGGGTGCAGGTCGGGCTCTGGGGTGGTCGTCGGCCGGACGATGTCACAGCTTGATTAGCTTGATCCACTATTGGTTCGTTTGAAGCATCCTCTTCTAACATAATTTCATCTTCTTCCTCAGAACTGTCATCTATAACTTGTCCTTCACACCCTGGTAAAATGAAGTCGGGATCTTCGTCGGAGTCGTCCACTTCACTTACACTGCTTGTTTCATCGTCAGGGACGTCATTATGCAACAAATCTCGGATAATATCACCAAACTGTGGATCACTAGGGTCCAAACGTCTTCGGGGTCGGTTTTGATTACTACCACCCTGATCCTCATCCATAGTACTGACGTCGTACCGCCTGTGACAGTGAAGCCCGGTCTCCACCTCGCCAGTACCTTACCCCGTTGCGAGACCGCACCCCTAGCCTAGCCTATGTAGGCTGACGCTGCCCCCCCCCCTCCTAGGCCGGCCGCGGTCAACGGCAGTCGACAACAGGTCATCAACTTGGACGGACATGCCGTTCCCCGCGTTTCCCATCCGTTCAAAAACGTGCGTGTGTTCATTGTGTTCAGCCACCATATAGCCTAGGAGCTTAGTAGTGCATGCTGGGGCCGACGACCCACCACAACAACGGCTAGACGCTTAAGACTAGCCTGGCGCCCTCCCGGAGAACAAACACCTCAACAGAAACACCAGCAACTACTAGGCTCACCCCGGGTATCGAGTTCAAGACCCCAGGTGATGGCATTTGGCGCCAAACAACAGAGTGTGCAAACTGCGCACAGCGCGAGCAGAAACCAAGGCAGTCACAGGAACACACATTACTGACCGACCTGAGCGCCACATGGGGGGCACCGCGAATGGTGACGAACACGGGTAGAGCAACACTACCGGAGTTCAGTGGACTGCCGCAGGAGAACCCGGGCGAGTTTCTACGGCAATGCGAGGTGCGCCTAGCGAGGGCGGGAATACCATCTGACGAATGGGCAGAACGTGCGAGTGAGCAGCTGCGGGGCGTGGCACGTCACTGGTGGAGCCTCTGGGGCCAGTTCGGAATGCTGTGGCTGGAGTTCACCACCAAGTTCATGCAGCGTTTTGACACAGGAGAGGCGGTGGTACAGTGTACCTCCCAATTCTACGGGAGACAGCAGCGAGACGAGGAACCAGTGGAGCAGTTTGTCGCCCAAAAACTGCAGCTGTTTCGGCAGATCATGCCGAACACAGAAACAATGGCAGCACTGCCGACTGCCACCACCCTGCTGCGTGATGAGCTTCAGCCCTTCCTCCGCTGCTACCGACACACCTCGGTAGAAGACTATGTGCAACAGGCAGTGGCCATTGAAAGAAACCTCCAGATGGTGTGGCGCCGAAACCCATCAATGACAAACTGGGGGTACCACAGCCTAGCGTTACCGGGCGCACCAGTGACCAACCACCAAGCCAGGCCGAGTGAGCCTCAATCATCACCCAGGCGGCAGCGGGCCATCGAGGATGCACTGGCGTCACGCCAGAGCACCACGCAGCCAGGCCGCCGGGACAACCAGTCGCAACGCAACCATGAGCGGCCACCTCAGTGCCAACGGGGTTGCGCCACTGGGGCATATCACTGGCACAGTGAATGTCCACTTCCCCCACCACTACGCTAGCAAAAGACAGTGCCGCAGTCGGTAAATGGACCACCGGGGGTGCGGGACTGAGGGGCCCACCCCCCGCGAGAATGGCGCCATCTGCCACAACCTTCTCGGCACCACCTGCCGCAACTCCCTCCTCGGCACCACCTGCCGCAACTCCCTCCTCGGCACCACCTGCCGCAACTCCCTCCTCGGCACCACCTGCCGCAACTCCCTCCTCGGCACCACCTGCCGCCACTCCCTTCTCGGCACCACCTGCCGCAACTCCCTTCTCGGCACCACCTGCCGCAAATCCCTTCTCGGCACCACCTGCCGCAACTCCCTCCTCGGCACCACCTGCCGCAACTCCCTCCTCGGCACCACCTGCCACAACTCCCTCCTCGGCACCACCTGCCGCAACTCCCTCCTCGGCACCACCTGCCGCAACTCCCTCCTCGGCACCACCTGCCGCAACTCCCTTCTCGGCACCACCTGCCGCAACTCCCTTCTCGGCACCACCTGCCGCAACTCCCTCCTCGGCACCACCTGCCGCAACTCCCTTCTCGGCACCACCTGCCGCAACTCCCTTCTCGGCACCACCTGCCGCAACTCCCTCCTCGGCACCACCTGCCGCAACTCCCTTCTCGGCACCACCTGCCGCAACTCCCTTCTCGGCACCACCTGCCGCAACTCCCTCCTCGGCACCACCTGCCGCAACTCCCTTCTCGGCACCACCTGCCGCAACTCCCTTCTCGGCACCACCTGCCGCAACTCCCTCCTCGGCACCACCTGCCGCAACTCCCTCCTCGGCACCACCTGCCGCAACTCCCTCCTCGGCACCACCTGCCGCAACTCCCTCCTCGGCACCACCTGCTGCAACTCCCTTCTCGGCACCACCTGCCGCAACTCCCTCCTCGGCACCACCTGCCGCAACTCCCTTCTCGGCACCACCTGCCGCAACTCCCTTCTCGGCACCACCTGCCGCAACTCCCTCCTCGGCACCACCTGCCGCAACTCCCTTCTCGGCACCACCTGCCGCAACTCCCTTCTCGGCACCACCTGCCGCAACTCCCTCCTCGGCACCACCTGCCGCAACTCCCTTCTCGGCACCACCTGCCGCAACTCCCTTCTCGGCACCACCTGCCGCAACTCCCTCCTCGGCACCACCTGCCGCAACTCCCTCCTCGGCACCACCTGCCGCAACTCCCTTCTCGGCACCACCTGCCGCAACTCCCTCCTCGGCACCACCTGCCGCAACTCCCTTCTCGGCACCACCTGCCATGACCTCAGCCAGGGCACAACCTGCTGCAACCTCACTCTTGGCGCCACCAGCCACACCACCAGCAGCGCTACTGGCACCATCCTTTCCAACGGCATCACTGGCCACAGGACCAATGCCCTCAATGCCACCTGCACCACCACCTATCAGGATGATGCCAGGTACCACACCAACGCTGGGCCAACTGTTCCGGCCACACGACCACCTGCTGCGCATCCCGGTGGAGGTGAATGGCCAGCCGATGGCGGCACTGGTCGACACAGGTGCGAGCCATGTGTTTGTCGCCCCAAGCCTGGTACCCCCGGGAGCACTCCAACCCTACCGTGCCGAGCTGCGCCTCGCGACCACTACACGGCCAGGGATGACAGTGGGCCAAGCCGAACTCCAGGTAAACCTTCGGGAAATGTCGACCACAGTTCTTTCCCTTGTTGTGGAGGACCTGCACGAAGACCTCGTATTAGGACAGCCCTGGCTGGCAGAGCATGATGCTGTGGTTGAGCTGAAGGCTGCACGAGTCCACGTGGGAACCCGGGAGCGATACACAGTGTATGCCACGGGGCTCGTACCCGAACCAACTGGCGAACCGCTTACACTGGCGCAACTGCGTCACGATGTACCCCCGCAGTATCAGGCAGCTGTGGAAAAGGTGCTGCAAGAGAGGCAGGATGTGTTTGCACTTGCCAACCCCCTGCAACGCACCACAGTGGCAGAGCATCGGATCCCAACCATGCATGATCAACCAATTCATGAACCACCCAGGGGATATGGCTTCCGAGAGCAGAGCGCCATCAGAGAGCAGGTATCAGAAATGTTACAGGATGGCGTCATCGAGCCCTCCAATAGCCATTATAATTCATGTGTGGTGTTGGCCCCGAAAAAGGACGGCTCGCTGCGTTTTTGTGTGGACTTCCGGCCCCTGAATGCCATCACCATCAGCTCACCTCCTCCCCAGATCAGTGTCGAGGCCGCCATCGCAGGCTTAGGACGAGCCAAAGTGTTCAGCACGCTTGACCTCAAGGCTGGCTATTGGCAGGTGCCCATACGGCCTGGGGACCGAGGTAAAACTGCTTTTACAACACCAGATGGGTGGCGCTTCCAATTTAGGGCCATGCCATTCGGCTTAAAGTGCGCGCCAGCCACCTTCCAGGAGATGATGACGCGGGTGCTAGAGGGGTATGTGGGACAGATTGCCATAGCCTACCTCGATGATGTCATTGTGTTTTCCGAGACATGGGAGGACCACATCCGCCACCTTGCCCTCGTCCTAAAACTGTAAACAAACATTTGAAGTATTAAGGTTTCAGTGTTCTGTGCAATGTAATATTACAAAAGGACATTTGTAATTAGTGTGCCCGGCATTCTGGCATCGCTAGCTAACATATTCAATTTTTTTAATTTCATATAACGAGAATAGCCTAGTGTTGATTTGATGTTCTAAATAAATTTTAATAAATATAAAATCTATTTTTTTTGGTTAAATTTAGATCTGTCATTCTAGTGTGCATATAGCATACCCTAACTAACCGGAATACACAACTGATGTTCTATGCTGTCAAAACATATTAATCTGGAGGGTAAAAATTTATTCATATGTGTAAACAACCACCAAAAAGAATAATCACCCTGTCAGTATTCAACTTCAAGTCAAAACATAACCGCTAAAAATAATTTCGCTGTACAAATTTTTCTGTACAGGGACAATTTCCTTGCTTGAGCGAAGATACTCCACTATGAAGCGCGACCTTGACAGACCCTTCGTTTCTTCGGCCTCCTCTCTCATCCTCCCTCTACACCTCATCCTTCCCCCTCCCCTCCCGCAAGCAGGGCCAGCCGGCCGGAGCTCCGCCGGACTACCTGGTTCCGACAAGCGCCGCCCTCAGCGCCACGTCACGGGGACATTCTTCCCGGCGGCGAGAGTTTTACACGCAGCACTAGAACTGCCACTCCAGAGAGCGTGTTTTGAGTCGGATCGTATAAAAAAAAAAAAAAAAAAAAAAGGATATGAAAATATATACATAACTCAATAGTGTTCTGCCAATTATGTTTTCATTTTCATTTAAATTATTCTTTAAATCGCTCCTGAAGTAGTCCAGCAATGATCAATGGAAATTGTCAATATTAAACTGTAATTTTGAAGATGAAAATTTTTTCTTACTTTTATAGGTGCAGAAACCTATTCGTACACTCGTTTCTTGTACTATACTTAAGTTTAACATAATTATGTGTTTTCTAAATAATTCTGGCTTGGAATAAAAATAAATGCAATTAAAATTACATAACTCAGTAAAAAAAGTTTATTAAAAAAGATTCTAGGTACATTATTTCTTAAAAAGAAGCATCAAAAATAAATATGTACAGATAAATTAGTTTTGTCGTAATATTTTCCATGCACCAATCGCCTTAAGCAGCTCATTTTATTTGGTTTTCCATTATTTTCTCGAGGGTTTTACTATATACATATGTTAGTGCAAAACTCATGAATAACTGCAAATGCCATAAGAGATTTAAAGATAAATAACAAATAAAGAATAAGGATATTACAGTTATGGTAAAAAAAAATACTATATATATATATATATATATGGAAAAATGGCCCATTTATTAGTTCAATTTTTCAAATATTTTTCCATTCAGAAGATTTAACCTAGTCAAAGGGTTTTTTAATATATATATAATAATCATTATTTAGTACTAATTATAATTTTCTGAAAATGGAAACTCATCTTTATCACCCTTAAAGTTTTAACTGCCATATAAAGAGAGAACACTTTTTTTAACGTCTCTCAAACATCTTTCTCTATGTTACACGTCTGCAACAGTGGTACAAATTCATCAGGAGTTAAATAAAATCCAGGAAAATTTAGTGTACCTGATAACTGACAAACAGTTGATTAAAAATAATATTTTTAACTTTATCCTGTGGAATGTAGTCTAAACTGATCCGGTCAACTGATACAAATAAAATATTGTGAAACAAAACACCACAAAAGTTGACAAGATTTGTAAGTAGTAGCATCTTTATAATGGCCAGTTGCACCATAAGAGTTCAGGCGTGATCTCGAGTCATTAGCTGGTTTGATGATCCTTCCACCACATTTTCTGTTGCACCATTGAATAGTGAGCGCTGAGCAAAGCTCACTGGGAACTTCGATGTCAACTGACTCTCAGGTCGGTTCATTAATGATCTCGGATCGACACTGTGCCAGCAGATATGCCCAGCATTTTCACGAACTTCATTGTAGAGTCTCACCCACGAAAGTGTGCATTTAAATCCTGCAAGTGAGAAGTAGCTGTGTAAGTAAACTGTCTCAGATTAAAATTTAGTGATACCAGCTAACACACAGAAAAATGTTAATCTCGTCAATGATTGAAAGTAGTAGTCACGTTATCGGAAATTGGGCGCCATTGCAGACCCTTGAAAATATTTCATATTAACAAAATTACTTTACTCAGAAGGATATTAAGTTAACATTATTTGTTCAGAAAACCACAACTGAATGATTTTTTTAATCTCAATCTGCACAGAACCTGACATTACTGTACGCAAAAGAAAATTTAATTATAAATTACTAATTTAAAATATAGGATTATGTACTAGTTAAATATAGCTAACATTCAAATGCTATACATTTGTAGTAGAGCAATTGATGTGACAGTTACCAATACCAAGTTTTGAAATCTTTACACTAAATATCAGTTAGAGTCTACAAAATCCTCTACTTCAAACACTTTAATATCAACATTTCAAAAGTTACTCGGCTTAGTACAATCGATAAAGACGTTAGTCAATAATAACGTTACAAGAATAGTTATCTCTGGTATATTCTGAGTAGTATATGGTAAAAAATGCAAGGTTGAATCAAGGCTGTAAAACAAATGAGAATCTACTATGAAGAATTAAAACAGAAGTTAAAAAAATACTTCATTTGAACGTTAACTAATGAACTTATCTCACTACTCAAAATTACACACAACACTTTATAACCCTACACAAATAGCAATATAATAAAATATACTTTATATACCAACCACATTTACAATCGGGGTTCATCGTATTTCTTGTATTACGAAATGATAGTTTTTGTCTAGCGTTGATGACTGTGATATGGGCCCTTCTCCACACTACCACAGTGACAGTACTGGAATTTGCTGAAGTTTCGAAACAGGACACAATACTGTCAAAATCCTTCTACAGCAGCGGTAGACCACTACGGCTTCTGAACTCTGTTCTAAGGCTGTCGACGATTCACCAAAGTAACACCATCCTCCAATTGTTCACTAGTCAAAGTCAGTTCTTAAATTTTATAGCAAACCCGTAACAGCTCGGTTTCGACGTGGTGCATATTGATCTTGATACCGTGTTTTATCGTATAATCGTCGCACATTTTATACTAAAATA